>NC_090395.1:38550439-38875805 GCF_036365525.1 Heterodontus francisci
GTGCCATGGGAAATCAATTTGTGTCCCCACAGTGATACTTTGCATTCATGAACTAATTTGTCAATCTTATTTTAATGTTATGGCTTATACAATTTAAAAAGTCCATTTAAGTACAGTACAGGTTTTTGTGAATTTTGGGCAACTTCACATAATGTTACGCAATCATATTTGAAATTATTTTTTAAAATTCAGATCACATGTTTTCTATAAAAGTCATACAGCATACCAGAGGTAGGGAATTCATATCCCGATTTTCATCACTCGCTTGTGTCTGTGGAGTTCAAGTTATGTAGGTGGCACCATTTAGTTTACTTTGCATGAACACCATGTCCCAGATGGGTATCTTCAAAATGAATGCCTTTGTTTCCTGCTGTTGCTCCAGTTAACTTATGCTGTAAAGGAATTATGTTGGATAATATCTTTGGTAAACATACCATTCAAGAATACTTCTGTATGAATAACAAGAACTTGCATTTATATTGTTATGAAAGTGCTTCCATTTCTGTTAAATGCTTTTGGGGACTTGGGTTTTAAAACTGAAAAGAATTCCATAAATGTTGGACTTCGTGCTTTAAAAAAAATGTGGTTATCGGAAGGTTTTTTGCAGTTGGTTTGTAAACAACCCTTACTGGAAGTCACCTGTTTTCAGATAAGTACCCAGCGGGGGCTTTTTGACCTGGGGAGGATGTTTACAGAGAAGTGACAGGTCAAGATTTATAAGGGTCACAGATTTGACTCTTGGGATATCGTTTTTGGTTTCGCTTTGGTCAGGGAGTTGGGTGTGGGTAGTGTTTTGAAAAAAGTTAAAAAATCAACCTGCCAAGGACAAAACCCCAGCTCAGCCTTTTCTATCTCTTTGAAAAGCCTGCTAGCTTTTCCATCTCTTTGAGAAGCTCTTAGAAGTAAGTGTAATAAATAGTGAAATTGATGCTGCATTCCTCCTGAAAGGCCTGCCAGAAACTCCTGTTGCCGCATTTCTCCTGGAAAACCTGTCAAACTGATCTTCAACATCACCTGAAAAGAACTGTTCTAGAAAGATCCCAGTGACAGCTGTCCATGCGTATTTGGGACACCAGACCAAAAAGGGACAACTGACATCTTTCCATATCTTCTCTTTTTCAAGAATTAGCAAGCATTTGGCCAAAGTATTTTTTGCCTTTTTTTTGGTAAGAGCTCTAAAGAGAAAATCTCTATTTTTCAGTTAACGTGTATGTGTGTGTGTGTGTGTGTGTGTGTGTGTGTGTGTGTGTGTGTGTGTGTGTGTGTGTGTGTGTGTGTGTGTGTCTAAGGTAAAAGGGAACTTTCATATTTCAATCTGTGTGTTGATGCTTTGCTTCGTTATTGGTTAAGTCTTGTTTTATAATAAGCTGATAATGGTGTTTATTAAAGAAACCTGGTTGGTGTATGTTATTCTGGGATAAAGAGTAGAGTGTATGATTGACCGCATTGGTAACTGGGTAAACATTTAAATATATGCTGTGACCTGTAGAGAAGTGGAACTAGAAAAGACAGTGCACATCTCCCACCTCGGTCGTAACAATATGAATCACTTTTCATTTGCAGTGTACCCTGAATGTTTTGAGGCACCTTCACAAAGCCTTAGCTTGCATTACGGGGGTTCTGATTCCCAGCTTCCTGTATCAGCTGGCTTGTTCTTTCCTTAATTCATGGCATATCTTTTTGTTCTGTATCATAGTCATCTCTACATTTTAGTGCATTTACTTCTTTTGAAAAATAAAAGAAATGTTTACCATACTGTGACTCACTCTGTGAATTAATATGTTTTTCCCTCTATAATGTTCATAACCTCTCTGAAGGGTAGAAAACAGTTAATGGATTTATGTACTGTATGATTACTTTGCCTTGTTGGAATGTTGCTACAGCATTTACTTAATATGTTAAGTGTGTGTCCAGGCATGGACAGCATTCAAAGTACAGTGCAGGAAGCTTTCATTAACCGTGATATCAGATAAATGATCTTTCTTATAAAATACTGATTGCTAAATCTATAAAACTGGATATCGAAGGTTGTACTCCTCTGAGGTCTGAAAGTGGTTCAGGGTTGCATTTCACAACCTGCCCCTTCTGGATCGCCCCAAAGCTACAGGATGAATCTGTGGAATCATTCCAAGAGCTAAAGCTTTAATCCCAGAAAGTACACTGTAAAGATAAATCCTTCATTTTATTCTCTCTCCTCTTCCATTACATTTGTGTTGTGCAGAATCTCTAAATTTTCCTTTGTTAAATTGTAACAGTTTGACAATCTATTGAAAGATTACCTTACCTGCTTGTCTTAGGTCAGTAATGGGGCAGCTGGCCAGGAGCTTGCTTGGTTGAAACTTTAGAGCGCAATTTAACTCCTGGCCCTCTCCTTTGCCCACATTGTTCAGTGAAGGTATATATCTTTATCTTGTTCTACAACGTAGCCATACAAATTGTGCTTTTTTTGTCCATGTTTGCAGTACGTGATGAGAGTGATACTGCGAACTTAGTAAGAGTTTCAGCATATATTGAATCTTCAGAGACTAGTGGTCTTAGACCATTGAGGAAATACCCTGTAAAGTACAAATGGAGTAAAAGTGTCAGATCCTGCTCATTTCATATTATCATCTTATCAACCTTGATCCCCTTTTGTTCCCACGTTTTTTGATGCATTGCCAAAAGTTTTGTTTAATTGCACATGACAGGGGTAGATTGATCTGTGCTCTCGAAAGCAGTGACAAGCAGTCTGCAGCTGCTTATGATGCATGTTGGTGCTTGGCTTATAATAGAACTGCTGTAAGATGGATTAACGTTTGCAGTAGCCAGTCTTGATTGACCATTCACCAACTTGCTCAATACTTTGTGTTTACCAGACAAAATAATGTACCTTTTGAGTGAATATGCATTCATCTAAATATAATAGTGTCAAAGACAACATACAGATTAGTTTGGCTATTTCCATTTATCATCAGGAAAATGTTGCAGTTAAATAGAATGTTTCTGTAGCTGCTGACACCTAAATGAGCAGTGTTCTGTAAGGTCTGCGGAAGGTTGCAGTAGAAAATTGGTATTATCGTTGATTAGTATTTAAAACCTGAAAAATGTGAATAGTTACAAAATCAAAGTTCCAACCTTTCTGGTCCACAAATTGCTTCAGGCCTTGAGCATGTCATTCTTCTTGTAGAAATAACAGAACTGGGATACGTTCTGCACATAATGAATGGTTTGATTCTCGCATGCAATGATAATCAAAAACAAAGGAAGTGTAACTGTGGAACTGATAATATAGCCTGAAAGCCATTTGAAGTCACCTTCCAGGGACTGCAGGCCTCATCAGAGCTGTTAATGGGTGAGAGAACTAAATTTTTTCAAAAACTGCAAATAGGCTGCTGGTGTTTACTGCAAGTCTCTGAGAATGGCCCTTGAACAAATCACTGTTGAGGATTGTGGCCATCTACAAAACGTTGATGTACCTTTGACTTATATATTGGCACTGGATTGGCATGGAAAACAGGTGTTTCCTTCTATCCTGAGAATGCCTCGAGTTAGATCCCCTCCAATTAGACTACCATGTTTCAGATACTGGTATCTCATACCCACAGTAGATATAACTATATTATTGCTATGTGGAGCTAGGTGGTAATGCTGCCTCTCACAATAAAGTAACATTGTTGCAGGCTCCAGAGATGATGTAAGTGAAAGAAAACAAGCACTTGGCTAATGGTGGGGTGAAAGTTAGGATCAAAAATGGAAAATTTTGAATGCATGTTCTTCAGTTTTTTCCCTGCCTCAAGTGAATTGCTGTAGGCTTTTGCATGATGTCAGAACCTTCTTGACAGGGTTGGGATACAACAGCTCAACTGATGACTGTGAATTCTGTGGAAAAATTGGCTTCGCAGCCTCAGAATAAGTGGCCTTCAGATCACATTGTTGGCGTTAATTGGAATTTTATTCATTTATTTGGGGAATAGGTTCTCTCTTGAAGCACAGAGAACTGAACAAGCTGAAGTCTGTATATGGCCCTTAGAGGTAACTTATCTAGATATAACATTGGATTGATTTTGTTCTCATTAGCAAGGATGGAAAAGTTATAGTCCTGTTTATTTAGCATTTGACTGGAGTGTGAATGTAGTGGTTATTTTGATTAGATAATTATTGGTGGTGATCACACAGAGTTTATTTCAACGGCCAAGACCTAAGAACAGGTAGGTTGAGAAACTGCTCCTCAGGGAACTTCTGAAAAATTGAATATCTTTGAGAGTAGGGATTACTTGTCTGGAAATACTGTGTTGGCATGAAAGAACTTTCCATTGCCTTCCTCTGCCCTAGTTACGTCATTTAATAATGAGACAATGAGCTGTCTAACCCTTTCAGGGCTGGAATATTAAGTTTGTGTTTGGAATTCTGCCAATTTCAACTGAGCTGCTCAGTCTTGCAATTTGAAGATGGGTTCCCGATATTCTACCTCTGAACACCTCTGCCAGAGAAAGCTTGGAGTCTAACAGACTCTGCATTTGTTGCAATGTGGCTTTTGTGTGTGTGTGTGTGATTAAACAAGGTGAACATGATTTGTATTGGCAGATGCCACGGAAACATTCTATCTATTACTGTTTATTAAACGTGGTGTCTTGGAAGATAAATGACTGTGATGACATCATCCTTTCAATGCAGAGCATCTATAATTTCAGTGGAGAGAAAAAGAACCAGTAAAATAATCAGTAAAATCTTTCTAGTAAAAAACATTCTGGGTTAAATATGAAATTAGTTTGAAATCTTAAGCTTTATGTGTTAGGAGCACCTGATAGAATCATAGAGATTTCAGAACATGGTTGTGACCCATGAGGTTCCTGCCAGCTTCACACCAGAGTTACGGACTTTAATCCCATTTCCCTGCTTATTCTCTGTATGCGTCAACATTCTTTTCCTTTTGGTCTACATCTTTCTCCAATATTAGAAGCATCCAAATTCAATAGCTATGTATGGTAATGCATTCCATATCATACTAATCTTCAGCATGGAAGCATTTCTTCTCACCTTCCCCTGTGCTTATCTCGTATTCATGCTAAGTTTATGACCCTTTGTTACCAATTCACCAAATGGGGTTATAGTTACACACTGAGTGTGTCAGGAGAGTTACAGAGAGGGGGAATCTTTCACCCTTAATATTTCACCCATTCAAACTGCATCATATTTTTAAACACTTCTGGTAAGTGTTACATGTTTCCCTTTACTGTCTCACCTCCATTGAATACAGCCCTAGTTATCAAATCTTTCATCAAAACTATATTTTCTCATGTTAGTTCCCATTTTAGTAAATCTAAGTTGCATTTTATCCTTTCTGTAATGGGTACCCAAAATTGCCCAGAGTGCTGCAACTGTAGTCTGATCTTGTTTGCAGGTTGCTAACAATGATGTAGTAAGATGCAGAGGCCTTGACTTTTTATGTTGAATCAAAGGTAAGATTTTGAAATGTTGGAACTTGTTTCATCGGACAGTGTAACAAAGGTGAGAATTCTTATCCTCTCACTTTATTGAAGTACATTATTGGCATTTACTGAGAAAAAATGATTTACAGTTAGATAGCATCTTTATCACACTCTCAGATGTCCAAAAGTGCTTCATATCTCATTTCTCTCCCTCCACCTCCCCCACCCCCACCGCCCCCCCGTCCATTCCCCCGACATGTAGTTGCTGCTATTTATATAAGCAAATGTGCACAGCAAATCCCCCAAACAGAAAATGAGATAGATAATCAGATAATGTGCTCTTAGTAGTGTTAGCAGAGGGAGCAGTATTCCCCAGAACACTGAATATGACCTGTTCTTTGAATTGTGGCAATGGATCTTAAATGTCCACCTGAACTGACAGCTGTGACTTTGGTTTAACATTTCATCTGCTGGATGTGCTGATGAAAGAAAAAAACCTCCCTCTGCTGGAAATCTAGAAGAAAATATTCTTTTTTAAATTCTTTCACGGGATGTGGGCTAGGCCAGCATTTATTGCCCATCCCCAATTGCCCTTGAGAAGGTGGTGGTGCGCCACCTTTTTGAACCGCTGTAGTCCTTGTGGTGTCGGTACATCCACAGTGCTGTTAGGAAGGGTGTTCCAGGATTTTGACCCAGCGACACTGAAGGAGTGGCGTGTGGCTTGGAGGGGAACTTGCTGGTGGTGGTGGTCCCATGCATCTGCTGCCCTTGTCCTTCTAAGTGATAGAGGTCGCAGATTTGGAAGGTGTTGTCGAAGGAGCCTTGGTGCTGCAGTGCATCTTGTAGATGGTACACACTGCTGCCACTGTACATTGGGTGGTGGAGGGAGTGAATGCTGAAGGTTGTGGATGGGGTGCCAATCAAGTGGGCTGCTCTGTCTTGGATGGTGTTGAGTTTCTTGAGTGTTGGAGCTGCACTCAGCTAGGCAAGTGGAGAGTGTTCCATAACACTACTGACTTGTGCCTTTGAGATGATGGACAGTCTTTGGTGAGTCAGGAGATGAATTACTCAATGCAGACCCCGCACCCTGTAGCACCTCTTCTGGGAGGCGGCATCCTAATTGGTTGTCTCTGACTATGATGGATTCCAGAGGTTATAGACTCAATCAGATGGCCAGCAGCTGGGGACAGCTGGAAACCCCATTGGGAGAGGTGGGCGCTGTTCAAGCAGAAAGGAGAGTGCAAGGGCGCTTCAAAATGGAGGCACCCTCGGAAGTGTCAATACAGTTCCAAAAATAAAGAGACCCGGAACGGGTAGGGCCATCCGAGTGGAGGGGACTATCCCGGTAGAGTCTTCCCCATCCCACTCATTAGTCACTTAATTGCTCATTATTGGCTACCTGTTGCTGCCGGGCAGATGGCTGTTTCCAATGTTAACCCGCCCCCTGCAAGATTGTTGGGAGATGGAAATGCATTGGGGTGCCGATCCAACGTCCTTATCTCTGATCTTGCTCCCAGTTCTGCCTTCAACCCACCTTTCCTGGAAGACTCTGACCAATAAGCGCAGTAAAGAATAATTTAAACTGCTGTTAACACGTAATGTCAACTGAGGAGGAGTTGAAGGGGTTCCCTCTTGTTTCTCTCCTTATTTGACCACAACAGGTTTAATTTTTCTTAAAGTGGATGTACTGGCCAATTCAGTAGCTGTTTGATTACTTACTTGCTGTGATCATAACAAGAACCAACTGAACACTCTTTTTTGAGTTAACAGAGAAAGAGGTTGACTTCATTGTACCTAAATTGAACTAATAAAAATAATAAACTCGCCAACCTGCACTCACACATACACTGTAGATGTTTACCCACACACAAATAGGTTACAGAGTGGGGAAAGGTAGATTGGTTGAGTTAGAGTCCATAGAAAAAAGCTATACAGTCTGTGGAGTTTGGTGATTCAGCTGGCTTCTAGCTGAATTCAGTGGTTCTGAGAATTTTAGTTTGAAGAGATAGATGATGGATTCGGTGGGTCTCTTGGAGATAGCAATGCGGATGAAATCCCCCAATGGGGTTTCTGATTGTAGCCGGAGTATGCAAAGGTGCTCAGTCAACAGGCAGGATTTGAAAGCTTTCAAGCTGGAATGGAGAGAGGGGGGCATCTCCCACTTAGGGTCTGCACATGTCACAGTCCATATGCTTCTCCTCTCTCTGCTGCAGAAAGACACAAGCCTAAAACCACAGATGGGGAGGGGCTTGTCACATGACAGTCACTCAGTGATTCAAAACATAGCAGTGTGCAGTATTTCTCTCTTGCTAAAAGGGAAAAGAACAAGCAGTTCTGTTAAACTTCCTGCGTCTTGGTTCTTGCTGGAAAATGCAGCCATTTCGTCTCCCTCCTCACAGTCGTTGCATTGTAGAATACAGTGTTGCAAATTAGGAAGCTATCTTAAGCTGCAACCAAAGTCATCTGCTTTTTTATCTGTTCCTTTTAAATTTTTTTCAAAAAAAAAATAAATTCAGATCTCCAGTCAGTGGATTAAAGAAAATTATCGTTCAACAAAGCACATTGGCGTAACAAGTGTGTTATATAACTCTGGCACTGCAACTTTTCTTGGAGGAGCTACTTCAGAAAACAAGCAATATTGTAATTTTTTAAACTTCATATTTCAAAACGAAGATGTAAATGGTTTGGCGATTTGAATGAAATGGATTTCACTGGATTGTTAGCTTTCAGCTGTCAACCAGTAAACCCTGCTCTATATTTGAACAATATATTTGATCAAATAATCCATTTTATGCAATAATAAAGGGCCAATAACTTCATTTTCCACATACAGTTTTCCAGTTTCATTTGTTTGGTATAGTCACTGATCGGAAAATGTTCTTGTAAATATGACTTTTTCCAATTCAGTTGCGATGCTTACCACTGAAATGTTACTTCTATGTACTAACATTTGATAAGTACACACTATTGTTTACAATAGTATAACATGCATCATTTAAAAAATATGTCTACTCAAGTGCCTGAATCCTTTAATACACCAAACTGTTTGTCATCATTGTCCAGAATTATTCTTTGTGACATAGGACTAAAAATGCACTTGTGCAGACATGGGAGCACCCTGCTGATCAACTATTTGATTGCAATTTAAACCTTTTAAAAAGAAGCTCCAATTTTGAATGAGAAAATATTCATTTCAAACATGTTGGTAGTTTCCAGTGGGTTTGGGGTGGCCGTGAAGATTTTTGGAGCAGGCTGGTCCTGCAAGTGAGCCTGTCTGTAAAGTTTCCATTTAATGGTGGCACTGTGACTAAGCAGTGCATCCATCAGAAATCTTGCCAAATGAAATGAGTTCCAGGACTGTACTAAGAACAGTACACTGATGAGTTGATACTAACACTTCACAGTTCTTTTTGTAAGTACAGTAATAAATGCAAGCCAATAAGTGAAGCATTCATTAGCTGATGGAAAATCTGATATTTTCCAATTTGTAGCTCTAATATAATTAATTCTGTCTGTTTTTCACTCCCAGAAGCCACTATGGCTAACTTTCTGTTGCAGTTGCCTCAACCTACACCATGCTGTTAGATAAGGGTAAATGCAAAGATCTGAGATGGGATATTTTGAGTTCAGTTGTCGAAACCGAAACCTGAAATTTTTACAATGGTTTGAGAGCATCATCTCCATGTCATTCATGTGCAAAGTCACATTACATGTGATACTACATGTTTCCTCCCTTCATGATAATTGGACGTGCATCTAGTAGCTTTATTTAGTTTTTCAGCCTCTCTGCTTTGTGGAAAATGTTTGAATTTACAGCAGAACAAAGGTTGATCTTGTCTATTTGGGATGGAGGAAGAGCATCTGAATCTGAATATGGCTTATTAATGGTCACAAAGAAACGGACTTGATGAAATAAACTGTCTTTTTCTCATGCCATGCTTTCTGATGTTCAGTAGTATGTTTCTGTTTTTTTTGTTGGGAAGATGAGGGAGAAATACAGTTGTTGGCACCTGTAGGATCCCTTGTTGAGATATGTCCATATTCTATGGCATCATTGGTGAGGACCTTCAGTTATGTGAAGAGACTAGCGAAATTGGGATTGCTCTCCTTAGAGCAACGAAGGTTATGGGAAGATTTAATAGAGGTGTTCAAAATTGTGAGGCATTTTGATAGAGTTGATATGAAGAACCTGTTTCTACTGGTAGCGGGGGTTGGTAATTAAAGGAGACAGATTGAAGGCAATTGGCAGAAATTTTACATAGTGAGTTGCTATGGTTTGGAATGCACAGAATGGTGGAAGCAGATTCAGTAGTAACTTTCAAAGGAGAATTGGACAAATACTTGAAAAGGAGAAATTTTCAGGGCCAATGGGGAAAGAGTAGGGGAATGGGACTAATTGCATAGCTCTTTCAAAGAGCCTGCACAGATATGATGGGCTAACTAGCCTCCTTTTGTGTTGTATGATTCTGTACAGTTTCAAAGTCTGAAGCCTACATGAGCAAAATTGTGTATTTTCTCAAATTCCGAAACATCAAAGGCTTCAAAGCTGAGATGCAAATGTTCATCTTGGATGATAATTTCACATGAGATGATTAAAGTTACAACAAATGGCCAGCTGTGCTTTAATAGAAATCCGCATTTTGTGACTGCAAATTATTGGAGGGGGCCTTTCCCTTGAGCTCTGCATAACAGCAGAGGAGTCTCTCAGGTTGGAGGAATATCTCAAGGCTATTCTGGTCCTTTAGGAAACTATTGTCCTGGTTGTCTCCTGTACAGGTAGCCACAGCCCTAAACTAATGTGGACTTAGCAGGTGGACTGGGCCTCACTACATACTGTCTCAAATCAAGGGACTAAACAAGGGCAAAGATAACAAGGGAGAAAATATTAAATAAAAAGAAATCAAGCCTGTTTTGCTTCATGCTGGAGTGACTGGATTGAAGAGTAGAGCTACTTGTCTAGTTTTGAATGGAGCATAGATTGATTGATTGATGAGTACAGCTAGTAAGATGTAGTGTCTTGGGTCTTGTCTTCAGCTCTTGTTACTATGTGAGGCTGACCATGTGCGAGGGGAATGCTTGACATCTCTATTCAAGGTTAATTATGCTTGAAGCAGGCAGAAGTTTATACTGCCAAGAAGCCTTTGAAATGCATCTTAGAATGTATCTAAACTTTATGGACACCAAAAGCTGCTTCCAATTCAAAATATTCCTGTCCAGAAAATAAGAAAATAAATTTTTCTTTTATTGGTCTGGGGGATGTGGGCGTCGCTGGCATTTATTGTCCATCCCTAATTGCCCTTGAGAAGGTGGTGGTGAGCTACCTTCTTGAACTGTTGCAGTCCTTGGGATATAGGTATACTAACAGTGCTGTTAGGAAGGGAGTTCCAGGATTTTGACCCCCTGATAGCAAAGGAACGGTGATAAAGTTCCAAGTCAGCATGGTGTGTGGCTTGGAGGGGAACATGCAGGTGGTGGTGTTCCCATGCATCTGCTGCCCTTGTCCTTCTAGTTGGGAGAGGTTGCAGGTTTGGAAGGTGCTGTCTAAGGAGCCTTGGTGAATTGCTGCAATGCATCTTGTAAATGGTACACACTGCTGTCACTGTGTGTCAGTGGTGGAGGGAGTGAATGTTGAAACTGGTGGATGGGGTGCCAATCAAGTGGGCTGCTTTGTCCTGGATGATGTCGAGCTTCATGAGTGCTGTTGGAGCTGCGCCCATTCAGGCAAGTGGAGAGTATTCCATCACACTCCTGCCTTGTGCCTTGTAGATGGTGGACAGGTATTGGGGAGCCTGGAGGTGGGTTACTTGCTGCAGATTTCCCAGCCTCTAACCTGCTCTCGTAGCCACAGCTCCTCATGCGCTTGGTCCATCTTAGTGATTTTTTTATTTTACGTGGATGGTGCAGTTGAGATTTTGGTTAATGGTGACCCCCCAGGATGAATATAGTGGGTGATTCAGTGATGGTAATGCCATTTAACATCAAGGGAGATGGTTAGATTTTCTCTTGTTTGAAATGGTCATTGCCTGGCACTTGTGTGGCACAAAAGTTACTTGCTACTTATCAGTCCAAGCCTGGAAGTTGTTCAGGTCTAGCTGCATATGGACACGAGCTGTTTCATAAATTATGACGTCTGTACCTCTTAACTGACAAAACAACTGAAAAAATGCTTCATGTCCTTCAGTATTATTGTTGTCTTCATTTACTTTCAAATGAATCTCTTGTTTCTACACAAGCACGTTCATGAAGAAGATTGTGATGATATCACGTACTGATAGCTCATTAGCTTTAGTTTGAAATTTCTGACTAACGTAAGACAAAATTTGAGTTTTTACTGTTATGTGGTAGGTTATCCACTGATCTAGCAGAAATATGTTATTCTCAAATGAAAGCAGTACAGCTCAGTGAATAGTTTTTTTGGAACTAATATTGAGCACACAGCTCCTCATGCGCTTGGTCCATCTTAGTGATTTTATTATTGTACCTTTCAATCCTCATTCCTTCTTGTCTCATTCGGCCTATAACATTTACTGTTAGGCACCTTGCTCATGACCTGCAACCTGCCCACAGTACAGAATTTGCCTTTATCACTTGCAAATGATATCCACTGTGACTGAGAACTAGTCCTTCCTCATTCACTTTGATCTTTTGGCGCTTTTGATGCTGTTGACAGGTGCTATCTTCCTGTCCTGAGTAATCCATCTTGGTGGCTTTGCTCTCTCTTGGTTCCATTCTCACATGTCCCATTGTGGTCACTATATCTCCACAAATGTTCCTCCTGTAACTACCCATGGTACGCCCCCCTCAATCCCCACTACCAGGGTTCCATGTTGGACCTATATTTTTCCTGGTCTTTTGTCTTTCACTTGGTGACATCCCCGGTCATACAGGATCAGGTTTCATGTGTATGGAAAAGACATTCAGCTTTATCCTTCTGCTTTGGTCTCTTATTCAAGGCAATTGCCTATTATTCCAATTGTCTGTTAACCTTGATTCTTGAATGCCTAGGTTTCTACCAAATGAATAGTCGGAAAATAGAAAAACATTCACAAAACTCCTATGAGCTTCTGCTAACTCAATCAACCTCCCCAACTGCAATCTTATCTTATAGCCACTATCGAGGATTCCTGTCATGCTGCTCAATCCCGAACTGAATTTTCTTCCCTACATATGCTTTCTTCCATCACAATGCATTACTTTTCCTCACCCACCTCTTCCTTACCACTGCTGATGAGCTGAGGCAGTGCAGAATCAGATGTGGTTATGGAGGTGGAAATAGGTGGTCTTGGTGATGGTGCGGCTATGAGGTCGGAAACTCATCTTGGGGTCAAAAATGATACCAAGCTTGTGAACAGTCTGGTTCAGCCTCAGACAGTTGCCAGGGGACTGAGAGTTGTCATGGGGTTGCCAACCCCATTTTGTACTGTTTGAATAGAGGTTCCTGAACCTTTCAGTCTCTGGTTGATCGCCATGGCCTAACAAGGCAAACAAAACACTACACCTTAGGCAGTGGGATCACCAGAATCAGAAATGTGTTCTCAGACCCACTTCGCAGTAATGTGAACAGACACTAAAACAACCCGATCCTCCGCTCAAAAAGCAACTCTTGCCAATAGTGTGCTGTTAGTCCCAATCCTGTCTTCAGTTGCAATTGATAGGAGTCAATGATGCTATAGGGTCCATTTCAAGGCTTAGTAACCTGAGTAGTTCTCAGATCTTGAAAAAGATTTTCTGAATGAAACATTCTTGCTTTAAATAAAATATCACCAAGGGACACATTGGTGAGTGGCAGTCATTTGATTGCTATAATTGAAATTCTTGTAGCAATAAAGTAAATACACATGTTGGAGAGGACATTTTAATAGAATGTAAATTCAATTCGAAGATTTTTATTTTACCATTTAACTATAACTTGTAAAGAAAACTGGTGAATGTAGAAATGGTGATTTTAGAAGTTTGGTTGATTTCTGGGGTTTTTATATGTAATAAGGCAGCTCAATTGAATGTTCTCACCACAGTCTGGTCATCAGTATGAGCCTATCCCACATGGGATAACAAAGATATTGAAGATAGCTAGATTTGAACAAATAATTGCTTTGTTACACTATATATTCTTAGTCAACAATTAGATGATGGCCAACGTAAGCATCAGGAAAGGAGCAGTAATTTGGCTTTAAAATTGCAAAAGACATCAGATGTGTTTAATGCAGAAAAATTAAGTTCAAAATTATAGCACCACAACCTGAGGTCGGTTTAACAGCATAGCATCTTATTCTGTGGAATATAAGCAAAATACTGGGATGCTGGAAATCTGAAAGAAAAACAAAAAATGCTAAAAATACTCAGTGGTTGCATAGCTAACTTCTTCCAATTCTGACAAAATGTCTGAAATGAGTTATTTTTATGTTGTCTGATGCAACATAAATGAGATGAGTGGAGTTTAGTTGGTTGAAGATCTCAAACAGGTTTATTCCAGTTAAACTATTACACACAGTAGAGTTAACTCTTTAAAGAACTTGCCTCTAGTTGTTACAGTAGCAAAGTGACTTAGGCTCCTAGTCACCTGACTACATCTTGATGCTTAGCTCATTAGCATACTAAGATCTTAAAGGAACATCACTCTTAAAGGCAATCACACAACATCCCCTTTCTTTCCAAATATAAGTCTTGTATGCTAAAAGTAAGAAATGCACAAAATTAGATTACATCAAAATTATTTACACATGGATAGAGATTGTGAAATTTACAAATATAGAGGGTTAAAGCCCATATGATCTTGGTGGTTTGACAACTCTTGCTTGGGAGGCTTGCGTCTCATGTTGCTGTTCTTTCTGAAGTTTCTCCCTTTTTGCATTCAGTTTCTGCTGTTCTACTTTCAGCCTGCTAAAATACTTTGTTGCTTTTCGCAAGATGACCACCTTAGAAGTCTTGTCATTCTTGGAAAATTCTGGCACCTCATCTCGAAGAACCAACAGACAATGCTTCAATGCATTCCTCCTCTGCCTCCTCAGGGCATTGCATGCATTACCTCTCCTCATCCTCTGCATCTGGAGGTCTTGGGCTCATGGCGGTACCTGTCCGTTCTGGCTCGTTGTGGCGCTGGCAGTTCTCTAGAGAGCAGAAGTCAAGGCGCAGCATAGTTATGCTGTTGCTGGGTTTCCAGACTGCACTGTTTGATGCTGGTCAGAGACTGCGAGCAGGTTCCAGTCCTTGGAGGTTCCCCCTTGGCAATGTTCTCATGGATAGTTATGTTGTTGAGGTCCTTACATGCTGGCAGTCATGCCACTGCTGTTTCGCTCATGTCGACTATGTAGAACATTTGTGGTTTCCATGCCAATTTGCTATAGCTGCATTGCATTGTCAGTGTGCCACTACAGGGGATGGGTGACCCACTGCATTCAGATAACTTGTCAGTTGTCAGTTGTATCATTGATTTCCAATGGGTCCGGTATGTATTGTTGAGGATTTGAACTGGTAAGATATTTGCACTAGTGCCAGTGGCAATCTTGACCCTGCGTGTGTGTTTGCTAGATTTCTTTGGGTACATGATGTTAACAGTGGTGAAAGCTTCCTGGTGTTTGACTTCATCAACATGTTGTGTCAGGATCGCAATGTGGAACACCTATTCATCTTCTTGCTGAGAATTACTTCTCTCTCGGGTTTGTCTCAGGTTTGTTTTGCTGTGGACTTTGTGTATTGGCTTGCATTTGCTCTCTGGCCCTTTCCTTCCTCCTGTTGCCCTCTTTGCTTGTGTTCTGCTGTGCTTTCTGGCTGCGTCTTTGGAACCAGAATTCTTGCATAGGCAGACCCAGTGTCCTCTTGCACCGCATGCCTTGCGCAGGTCTTGAAATGCAGGACAATTGCGCTGTGAGTAGGCCCAAACGCACTTACCACACAGTTTGCTTGCTCTTTTTGACCTGGTTATTGTGCTGATACTGTTGGCTGCACCTAGTGCTTGCAGGTGCTGTTGTCCAGCTATAATGGCGTCATACTTCCTTCCATCTTCCAGCAGTGCATCAATGCTCTGACCTGTCTTTTTCCCCAAGAGGTCCTTCTGAAATGCTTCAGTGGGTGTTGATACAATCACCAGTTCCATTATTCGGTATGACAGCTCAGCTTCTGAGCAGTCGCATTCGTTGCCCTTGCTATGGCATCTACTGCTGAACCAGTCTATTGATTTCTGTGGCTGTTGCCTATAGGACATAAATTCCAGTCAGTTAATTCTAAAAATCACTCTTAATCTGAACTGAGCTTCTAGCACTTTTCATATCTTTGCAGGATCTTTATGGTCCTCGTCAGGTAAGCCTGATGTATTGATTCTGTGCAATCCCTCACTTACAATTGCTATCATTATTTTCACTGTCCATTTTTCTGGTTCCATAATTATTTGGTCTGTAAAGCATAACTGCATTCTTTGTTTGAAAAGTTGGAACTCGGATAGGATATCCATGGCCTTCCAGTTCATGCTGGGAAATTTGGTATCCATCTTCATGTTGTTCTTTTGCTTAAAACTTGCTTTAAGACCTGGTACTGTGACTCTGTTACTGCTTTCCCTTTTTTAAAAATCCATTGTTCTCCAGACTGGCTGCTTTGATTGACAGGAGCAGGTTTTTAGCAGTGCTTGTTTGTTTTTCTAGCTTCCATCACTCTGGTATGTCTGTTTACATATCTGTCCAATAGGCATTTCAACTATTTTTTTCTCTGCTAATGTTTGTTTATACGGTCGTTCAGTAGGCAGGTCTTCACGGTTGATTGGTTTCAATAGTTTTTTTTAAACTTTGGCTGAGTGAATGAAAGCTCTTCATGCTCGATTGGTTTGATGATTTTTTTAAAGCTTTAGCTGCAGGCTGCATGAATGGAAGATTTGCGTGCTTTTTGCTGTCAGGCACCTCCTGTTTTGGTGCAGAACCTGATCAGCCTGGGGGAGCCTTTGAAAACAATCGATCAGCCTGAGATAGGGATTGGGTTTTCCCTGTTTTTTTAATTGAGCTTTTAAAAAAAATCAACTTTGCAAGCACCTCAAAGCCTTTTTGCTAACGGGGATTCCTGGATCATCGAGACAATGACTCACCCGATTGCAGTGATTGATTTGCAGCCTGTCTTTCAGTGCTCTGTCTTATACAGCTTGAGGTAAGTGTTTTCCTCTTTCCCTGTTTGGGCCAGTATTTTTTTTAACTTTGTTTTAGCTGCAGGAAGGTAGTTTTTAAAGCTGTTTTCCCTGTGGTCTTCAATTTAGACTTTGTCTTCTCACCACAGCTGCCACCATGTAATTAATTCTTTTTATGTTGTCTGATGCAACATAAATGAGATGAATGGAGTTCTGTTGGTTAAAGGTCTCAAAAAGTTTTATTCCAGTTCAACTAATATACAGAGTACAGAGTTAACTATTTACAGAACTTGCCTCTAGGTGTTACAGTAGCAGAGTGACTTAGGCTCTGAGCACACTTAGATCTTAAAGGGACATCACTCTTAAAGGCAATCACACAACAAGGTCATTGACCTGAAACAAAAACTCTGTTTCTCTCACCGCAGATGCTGCCTGACCTACTGAGTATTTCCAGCTTTTTCTGTTCCTATCGACATTACTCTTAGTTGCATGGAAAATCTAGGATTGTTCAGTTTATGGAATAAAGTAATGGGTAAAAATTATGCGGTTCCTGTTTAAGTCTACATCTTGAATGGCATTTATAAACAAGCATCCCCTTTGGTCAACTGGCAATTCAACTGCCACATGTAAAAGAAAAATCTGCCTTACCCTGTTTGTTCTAGCATCTAGGAATCATCTCAAGTAAGTTGTCCGTGGTTGCTTTCTTTACTCGTTTCTCTACAGTGTTTTAACTTCAAGTTAGCATTTTGAATTGACTTACTATCAGGCTAGCTGTTGGACTTCTCTCAACTGAAGTTGACAAAAACATAGCATTTCCATGTACAGTCTTGTTTCTCTTTCAAACTCCTTTTGACGTTTCCTGTTCAAACTTCTCCAATCTCTAAGATCTAGGGCGGTATTTTCAGCTGATAAAGATTAGATCATAGAGCAAACAATAGGAAACAAGGACCAAAAGCAGAAGATGCTGGAAACACTCAACATCTCCAGAGAAAACAGACAAGTTAATTACTGAAGTGATATTCACTTCAAAGGATGGAAGGAAGCATAATAAAAGAAATTGAATGCATTGAAGAAACACAGAAAGTGTATGAAGGCTGAGGCAGTGTTGAGTAATGTAGGCTTGAACTAGAAAAGTTGGCAAAGTGGTAGGGAATCCACTAGCCTGAGAAGAAAAAAAGCAGGCCAATGCCAAGGGTGCAGACTGCCGCATCAGCACTGTGCTGCAATGGGAGATCCCAGTCCATCTACCCTCCACTCATTCCCATAAACAGGCTGTTTTTGGGGTCAAGTTTTCAAACAAAGGTTGTACTAAAATATTGCAGTAAAATGAACTTTATTGAGTTGGGTTGGCTGCAGCATCTACAAGCAAATAGTTTATAACCTGGTGGACCTTGTTGATGGTGACATTTTGGTTGCCACAATATTTACCTGTGTTTGAAGTCAGCTGATTGAAATTTGGTCTGAAAAGAGCTTAACTCAAGACTGCTGCTCGAGCTTTAAAGATATGTATTTGAGAGACGCAGTTGAATTCTTCTTTCAGGATGCCAAGCTGAGCTGAAAGTATTGTCACTGACGTCATTGCTTAGAAATCATATTGTGGACACTCAGTCCATGTACACAGAAGGCACCAAGATAGGATGTTCTGTTAATACTGTGAATTCCACTGCTTTAATGCGCTCAAAAATAGAATATCTCCACTCAGATTTTCACTTAAATCCATCAAAAGCTTTATAATAATTTGTGTGGAAATGCGGAGTAATCAGTTCAGCCATGAACTTATTGAATGGCGGAGCAGGCTTGAGGGGTCGAGTGGCCTACTCCTGCTCCTAATTCATATGTTCGTAAGTGTTTTGCTGTTCAATGTTGCAGGGAATTAATTGGAACTTCAATTTTTCTTTATTAATGGGCAATCATGGATTTGGGTTGAAGCTACGTAGCCTCATTTCTGTAAATGGACTCATGAATGAGAAGTACAATTTCTCAATTTATGTACAATGCAAATTGGGGAGCACAGTTAATACAAAGAAAGAATATGATAAAATACAAGACGATGTTCACAAACTTGCAGAATGGGAGTGTAATTGGTAAAGGAATTTCAGTATATATAAGTGTGGAGCAATGCATTTTGTTAGGAAGAATAAAGAAGCCACATACTTTTTTGGATATTATTTTAAATGGAGTTGAGAAACAAAGGAATCTAGGGGTACAGTCATATGTATCGCTGAGCAATGCAGGTTATTTTTTTTAAAAAAACAAGCACTGAGCTTCATTTTCAGAGGGAGAGAATGAAAAAGAAGGGGAGTCATGTTAAATTTGTATAGAACCTTGGTTAGATCACACTTGGAGTACTGTGCACAGTTCAGGTCTCCATATTATAAAATGGACATAGAGGCACTGGAGAAGGTGCTGGGAAGATTCACATGAATGATACCAAAACAGAGATGTTGTAAGTATCAGGAAAGATTGAACAGGCTGAGGCTTTTTTCTCCTGACAAGAGAAGACTGAGGGGTGACCTGATGGAGATCTTTAAGATTATGAATGGTTTTGATAGGATAGATGTTTCACTTGTAGGGAAGACCAAAACTAGGTGTCATAAATATAAGATAATCACTAATACATCCAGTAAGGAATTCAGGAGGAACTTCTTTACTCAGAGTGGTTAGAATGTGGAGTGTGCTACCAAAAAGAGTAATTGAGACAGATAGCATAGATGCATTTAAGGAGACACTGGACAAGCACATGAGAAAGAAAGGAGTAAAAGAGTATGCTGTTAGTGTTAGATGAAGAGGAGTGGAAGGCAGCTTGTGTAGGTGATATTCACTGGCATGAACCAGTTGGGTCGAATGGCTTGTTTCTGTGCTGTAGACTTGATGTAACTTGATTCGTTGAGGCCGATGGTGGGAAGATGTTTTTTTTTAAACTGTGTCTTACCAACAGCTGTCACTAGTGCATTCACAAACTTACTTTGGGGTTGCCACTGGTTGCAAGAACCACATGTTGGGAGCTGGCAGCATAGTTACCTGAGTGGTAGGCTTTTTTGTTGGTGGAATTAGGAAGCTTCAGTGATGACATGTGACTGAAGACAGTGATGAAGCAGGCTTCAAGATTATGTGTTATGGAAAGGTAAATGGTGATACGTTTATTTCACATGCATGTGAGTGTTCGATTTCAAGATAATCACAGTTAAATGATAGGCTGCTCTCCATAAAAAGAGGTTAGTATGTGAAATTTTCTGCCACAAACCATTGGTGCAGCTACCTGGATAGGCACCGACATGTTGCACCATGGACATTTAATGAAATTATTGATGCAGCCACAGACATGGAGGCAATTAATCTGTATATAAAGTGTACAGCCAATCTAATGCCATCAAAATACAGTCCTATTTAAAACACATTTCTCCCTTTAAATAAAGTAGCTAAGCATACAAACATCAATGGAGAGCATCACAACTGTATTAGCTAGCTAGCAAGCAAAATAGTATGCAATGCCAATGCGAATTACTTTTGTTGACAAAGTAGAGCGAGCTACACCATGTCAGTGGGTGGCAGATGGACCTTATTGGATGAACTCTGTCGATTCACACTATGGCAGGAGTACAAATTCATCCAATAAACCATGAAACTCAAAGAGAGGATTGTTATTGTGGTCATTGAGGTGAGGCAGTAGAAACATCAGCAATATGAAGACGGACCATTTCTCACACTGCTCTTGTCACAAGACAATTTAACCCATGGTCAATGTTTGTGCAACTTCTCCACCTGCTTGTAATATATGTGTCTGAAGACAGGGCAGCCAACAAAAGGGCAGTGATCTCCGAATCATGAGAATTTTATATGATGGAGCAGATAGTACTTCAGAAGAGTCATTTAAAACAGAAAAGCAGAGTGTGACAGGAAGGGACAGAGAGATTAATGGTAGGTAGCCAAGATTAGTTTATTCATCTTGACAGGCTGTTAAACTAGGTTTTAGATTCTAAAATACAGAAACAACAGAATCTCTCATGAACAAAATGTCATTCGCTCACCAAAGCTACTGACAAAATTAGATAAAGACAATTACAAATAAAGAGCGCCCTTCAGTTCCTCCAAATGGCAATTCTCTTAAATTCACTTATGTTTATATCTCAGTCTATCATTGTCGATCCCGATTCAGCTCTGACAAGATCATTATTTACAAAATGCTTCTCTGCAAAAGGTTGAGCAGTTGTTATTGCATGTATTATTCAGTTACAAAATGTTTAGTCACTAGCTGTAAGATTGTACTCCAGACTAACCAATTTATGTCCATGTAAGATTGTACTCCAGACTAACCAATTTATGTCCAAACTAAATCTGTTTCCTGTTAGCAAAGGTGCACTTAAAAGGTAATATAATTAATTATATGATACAGACAACTTTCAAATGACATAAAAATAGAAGCAAAATACTGCTGATGCTGGAAATCTTAAACAAAAACAGAAAGTTCTGGAAAAAATCAGCAGGTCTGGCAGCATCTGTGGAGAGAGAAGCAGAGTTAACATTTCTGGTCTGTGACCTTTCATCAGAATGGGCCAAGGTTACAAATGTAATAGGTTTTAAGCAAGTAAAGCAGAGCTGGGGGAGAAAGAAAACGAAAGGAAAGGTGTGTGATAGGATAGAGGGCTGGAGAGATTATCAGACCAGGAGGTTATGGGGCAAAGGCAAAGAGAGTGTGCTAATGGTAAGCTGAAAGCCAAAGCATTAGTGCAGAGAGTGTTAATGATAGAAAATGAATAGCCCTAGCCAAAAGCACAAACATGAAAAACCCAGTTTAAGGCAGGCACATGGTACAAAAAAAATAAAATAATAAAAAAGGGGCTAGTCTTGCTCTGAAATTGTTGAACTCAATGTTCAGTCCGGAAGGCTGTAGGGTACCGAATCAGAAAATGAGGTGCTGTTCCTCGAGCTTGCGTTGATGTTCACTGGAACACTGCAGCAGGCCAAGGACAGATGTGGGCATGAGAGCAGGAGGGTGTGTTGAAATGGCAAGCAACCGGAAGCTGCAGCCCTCTGTCCTATCACACACCTTCCCTTTTGTTCTCTTTCCCCTCCACCCCTGCTTTACTTGCTTAAAACCTTTTACATTTCTAACCTTTGCCAGTTCTGATGAAAGTTGTACTTCTTTCAATTTAGTATACTGTATTTTCTGCTCACAATGCAGTTTCCTTTACATTGGGGAGACCAAATGCAGATTGGATGACCACTTTGCGGAACACCTCTGCTCAGTCTGTGAGCATGACCCCGAGATTCTGGTTGCTTGCCATTTCAACATCCCCTCTCTTGGAGTTCCAGGATTTTGACCCAGCGACAGTGAAAGAACAGCGATACAGTTCCAAGTCAGGATGGTGTGTGACTTGGAGGGGAACGTGCAGGTTTGGTGTTCCCATGCATCTGCTGCCCTTGTCCTTCTAGGTGGTAGAGGGTTTGGAAGGTGTTGCCAAAGGAACCTTGGTGAATTGCTGCAGTGCATCTTGTAGATGGTACACACTGCTGCCACTGTGCGTCAGTGGAGGAGGGAGTGAAAGTTAAAGTTTGTGGATGGGGTGCCAGTCAAGTGGGCTGCTTTGGCCAGGATGGTGTTGAGCTTTTTGAGTATTGTTGGAGCTGCACCCATCCAGGCAAGTGGAGAGTATTCCATCACACTCCTGACTTGTGCCTTGTAGATGGTGGACAGGCATTGGGGAGACTGGAGGTGAGTTACTGACCACAGAATTCCTAGCCTCTGACCTGCTCTTGTAGCTACAGCATTCATGTGGCTGGTCCAGTTCAGTTTCTTGTCAATGGGGACACCCAGGATATTGATAGTGGGGATGCAGCGATGATAATGCCATTGAATGTCAAGGGGAGATAGTTAGATTCTCTTGTTTAAGATGGTCATTGCCGGGCACTTGTGTGGCACGAATGTTACTTGCCACTTATCAGCCCAAGCCTGGATGTTGTCCAGCTCTTGCTACATATGGACATGGGCTGCTTCAGTATCTGAGGAGTCGTGAATGGTACTGAACATTGTGCAATCATCAGTGAACATCCCCACTTCTGACCTTATTATGGAGGGAAGGTCATTGATGAAGCAGCTGAAGATGGTTGGGCCTAGGACACTGACCTGAGGAACTCCTGCAGTGAGGTCCTGCGACTGAGATGACTGATCTCCAACAACCAAAACCATCTTCCTTTGTGCTAGGTATGATTCCAACCAGCGGAGAGTTTTCCTACTGATTCCCATTAACTCCAGTTTTGCTAGGGCTCCTTGATGCCATACTTGGTCAAATACTGCCTTGATGTCAAGAGCAGTCACTCTCACCTCATCTCTGGAGTTCAACTATTTTGTCCATGTTTGAACCAAGGCTGTAATGAGGTCAGGAGCTAAGTGGCCCTGGCGGAACCCAAACTGAGCGTCACTGAGCAGGTTATTGCTGAGCAAGTACTGCTTGATAGCACTGTTGACGACCCCTTCCATCACTTTGCTGATGATTGGGAGTAGACTGATAGGGTGGTAATTGGCCGGGTTGGATTTGTCCTGCTTTTTGTGCACAGGACATGCCTGGGCAATTTTTCACATTGCCGGGTCGATGCCAGTGTTGTAGTTGTACTGGAACAGCTTGGCTAGGGTCACGGCTAGTTCTGGAGCACAAGTCTTCAGTACTATTGCTGGAATGTTTTCAGTGCCCATAGCCTTTGCAGTATCCAGTGCTTTAAGCCTTTTCTTGATATCACGTGGAGTGAATCAGATTGGCTGAAGATTGACCTCTTTGATGCTGGGGACCTCAGGAGGAGGCCAAGATAGATCATCTCCTCAGCACTTTTGGCTGAAGATAGATGCAAATGCTTCATCCTTGTCTTTTGTACTGATGTACTAGGCTTCCCCATCATTGAGCATGGGGATATTTGTGGAGCCTCCTGCTCATGTCAGTTGTTTAATTGTCCACCAATTGTAGACCAGTTCATATTGCCTTTGGCGAAAAGCATACAGTGTAACATGGGTGTGATTGAAAATCTGTACTTAGTCCCCTCACATATTGTCTGCTCAGCATTGTTACTTGGTTGGCCTGATTTGTAGTAGTCACGTGCTGGGTTTATTCACCTGTACCTTGTTGTTTTTTTGGACTGGGGGATGATTGTTTTTAGAATTCAATTGATGTAGTAAATACACATTCATTTTTCCTGGTGGTGATATTCTAAAGTGAGATGTCACCTTTCCCCACAGGCTGGGGAAACATTTGTCAGGTGTTCAATAGCATCCTCATCCATTCTTGAGGTCCCAAGCAAAATTGAGCTGTTTGCCATGCAGTGTGCATTCATCTCGCTGTTCTGATTCTTTGTGACATTAATCTGCACAGTTCAGATATGCATGGGTTTTATTGTTGAGAAATGTTGGTGCACTTGGTTGATGATTTTTTTCAAAACTTGGTTGTACATCCAATAGTCTGTCAGAGATGTTGAAAATGTGTTGATTTTTGATCTTGCAGCTTGTTTATACTTGTTTCTACTCTGTGCCTCTCCTGTTTGATATTGGTTTATTCTGATATTCCTTTTGTGTTTTCATTTTGGTCCAGTCTGGTGTGTCTTTTGGATTTGGTCGACTTTGACATGCCTTTTGTGTTTAATGTGGGTTCACTCTGTGCCTCTTGTGACATTGGTCTATTCTGGCATTGCTCTTGTTTTTTGATGTGCTGCATGGCTGCATGTTAAACCAGTGAAGTGATACTCATAATACAACCATCAGTTGTCCACCTCCACCTCATATAGTCATCAGCAGACATGTATCTTCATGTGGCCTTTCATGTGTGTCTGACTCTCTGTTTACACTGGTTGTAGGAGTCAGTATACAAAGGAGGAATGGCAGGCTTAAGATTGTGACCTGCACCAAAGTGTTACTGAGTGAGCTGGTGTGGCTTTTGTGTTTAACAGTCTAGTCTGGCATGCCTCTCATGTTTGATTTCATCTTTTCGGACAGCATAAGCTAGATTTTCCTGTCCTAAAATAGGACAGGAGCACTCCTGGCCAGAAGTTCCTGCACTTCTGGCATAGGCCTGACCCTTGGTAGGGCCTAGCGTTGTTGGAAAATCAGATGCATGACAGGCCTCGGAAATGAGGACCTTCAGGCTGTGGACAGGTATAAATAACCAGAAGTTCCTGATTTGAACTGATTATCCTGGAGGGTGATTGAAACATTAAAAAAACAACAAATTCTCATCTTTTCTTCAGCCTGCTTCTAGGATCCTTGAAGACCTCCTTGTTAGTGAGGGTGCAGTAGCAGGCCATGGTCCCATGTTTCTCTGGGTGTCCTCATACTAGGCCAGACAGCAAACATTTGAGCTGGAATTTGAGGTGGGAAGTCTGGGCAGGCTTTTCCTATTTCATTTGAATGGCTCCAACTGGCCTCTGTTATGGAGTCTACATGTGCAGACTGCTATCTGAACAGTTGACCTGTTGAATGTACTGCTAGGTGCACTGACTTTGGATTCAAAGCTTGTATTTTTTCTGAGACAGTCCTTTACTGGAAAAGGAAACCGGAAGCTTCAGAGTTCTGTGGAATCAAACTGGATGGAACCAGGCAAAGCAAATAGTCATATGATCAGAGGTGTGATCAGAGACGTGACTGGAGCTCAGGTTTCAGTTTACAAGATTGCAGACTGCAGTGTTGAACAAACAGCAAGTTGTTTTAAAAACAAGACAAGCAACTGTGATTGGGACCTGTTTTTCTGGGAGCTGGCCCTTAGTAAATACAGGTTGCTACAGCTCTTTTTGGTGCCTTAAAGAGTTACTTGTGGAACCACACCATTAAGACTGTAGTCAGTGGGACTGAGGGCATTCAAAAGACGAGAAGACCGAAACATTGAAGGGAATACTGCAACGCTTGCTTTCGAAGGGCAGGCATCACATCTGTGTCTGCATCTTGGAAGACAGGATCTGGAGGTCACCTTGAAAAGTTCAAAGGTCCAAAGGACCTTTTGGTCATAACTCGTGCTACCTTTGCTGAGGGGACTGCCCAAAAGACTCATGAGATCTATCTTGCAACTGATAGTTAATATGTAATTATATATCGACTGTGATTTAACTGTTAGTTCATGTTTAATTTATGTTGGTTTTGGTTTGAGTGTTGAAATAAAATTTATAAAAGTGAAAACATGTCCATTTGTTTTGTTTTCTAAATTGGGGCCGGTGGATTGGATTCTTTTGGTTTGTGATCTCCAAGGGAATCATAACACCTGTGCCTCCTGCAGATGCAGGTTAACTCTTCCTCTCTCGGAGAGCGCTGGAAATCCTGGGCCAGCATAAAAGGGACAGAGAACGGGATCTTGGCTGCTTAGGTCTGACCTTTGCAGGATGAAAAAAACTATTTTTTTACGGGTTGAGGTATGGTAGAAATGCGGAAGTGGTGGGTTCAAATTCCACCATGACTGATTGATTGTGAAATTGAATTTAATAAATTTGGTAATATATGGCTTAACATCAGAGAAATGAAAACCGGCATTTTGTTGTAAAAACCTGACTGGTTCGCTGAAGTTCTTCAGTGAAGGGAACCTGCCTGCACCTGCCTCTAGTCTGGCACAATGTGGTTGACTCTTGGATGGATAAAGGAGGTGAAAACCATAGTTATACGATGCTTTCAGTTTTTCTTTCCCAATGGATGATTTCAGTCTTCCTTGTCTATATTTATTTTCTAATATTATACCATATGGGATACAAATAGTCCATCTTTCATTGGCGTTTAGTTATTCCTGTGATGCTTTTCTGGAATTGTTCGGAAACTATTTCTTATTGAGGAAAATTATTTATCTTCATTTTGTTTTTATTTCATCATTCCTGATGGACACGTTCAACAAAATTGTCTGCAGTGAAATGTTTTATTTGGATAAGATATCTTTGAATTAAAATTGAGAAACTAGCCTACAATAGGTGACTGAATCCTGCTGATTCTTTTGACCCATCTCCATGTGAAATTCCTTCACCAACTGTGCAGCAGAATACCAGAATTGAGATTTTGAAGTTCACTGTACTGTGGCTTTATGCGCTTCAGTTCCTTCAGCACAGTCCAAATAAAACCAAGGGTAACAGGGACAATTCATTGAAACGTTGTCATTGTGCTCAGACAGCCCTGTTGTAACTGGAGCTGTTGGATGTGAAGCTGGCCTAGAACTTCTCATTGTTTTCATTCTGAATAGTTATTGCTGTAGAATCTGGAGAATGCAATGTTCTTGGGAGACAGTTGTCAGGGCCGTTCTTTGCATTCTGGAATTTGTATTGTCTCGAATCCTTTAGTTCTTGATGTTAGTGAATACATGACATTAAAACAACTAATATTGCTGAAAAAATAGAGTTGTTTAACCCTTACTGCGAACATGTTTCTCATGGGTCTTGGCATTTTTGGCTCTCTACAAGATTGGTGCAATGTTATTGTATGTATTATTAAATAACTTAACATTTCATTTGAGGTAATTTATTTGTGTTTTCACCTTCTTGCTATAGATTTATGATGCACGTTGTGCTTTCTTCTCTCTGCTTTGTTTTGATTTAATGTGAAGTTAACACACTCCAAGTCTCCGAGAAGCTTGTTTTATTAAGTCTATGTTTTGAGGGTCTAAACAAACTTCTCTTCCGATACGTTGGGTTGCTGGTTTGACATTGAATGTTCTATTAAATATGCCTGGCTAATTGGGTTGATTTTCTTTTGTTTTGCCCTCCCTAGTTTTGTCACCTTTTCGCTTGAAAATTGTGATTTATTTTGGAGGATTGGTCCCATGGGTGCTGGAAACTTTCTGATTTGCATGGCCATTCTTCATATTTGGACTCAACTAGCAAGTGCCAGCAGACTATTCAAGCTGGAGAAGACATTGTAGCCAAATCTGACTCTTCTCATTGATGTCCAAACTCACAGAATCACAGAATGATTACAGCACAGAAGGAGGCCATTTGGCCCATCTTGTCCATGCAGGCTTTCTAGAAGAGCATCTCAGCTAGTTCCATTCCACCACCTTTTCCCTATAGCTTTGCAAATTTTTCCCCTTCAGGTTCTTATCCGATTCCCTTTTGAAAGTCATGATTAAATCTGCCTCCACCACCCTTTCAGCCAGCAGTTTCCAGATTTAAACACTCATGTCATTGCTGGTTCTTTTGCCAATCTCCTTAAATCGCTGTCCTCTAGTTCACGATCCTTCTACCAATGGGAACAGTTTCTTTCTATCTGCTCTGTTCAGACCCCTCATGATTTTAAACACCTCTATCAAATCTCTTCAACCTTCTTTTCTCTAAGCTTTTCTAATTTATCAACTTAACTGAAGATCCTCATCCCTGGAATCATACTCCAAAACCTTTTTTGCACCCTCTCCAATGCCTTCACAGCCTTCCTAAAGTGCAATGCCCAGAATTGGACACAATACTCCAGTTTAGGCCAAACAAGTGTTTTATAAACTCAGTGCCTCTGTTTATCAAGTCCAGGATCCCGTATGGCTTTTTAACCACTTTCTCAACCTGCCCTGTCACCTTCAATGATTTGTGCACATTTGCCTCCAGGTCCCACTGCTTCTGCATCTGCTTTAGAATTGTATCCTTTAGTTTATATTGATTTTCCTCATTCTTCTGATCTGTGGAGGTGGATGATGTGGGCTTGGTTGTTCATGAATATTTTGTGTCTGTCTTCACACAAAAGGGTTACACAAGGGGGTGAATGACACAGGCATTGTAGTTAAGGAGGAGTGTGAAATATTGGATGGAATAAACATAGTGAGAGAGGAAATAGAAGGGGTTTAGTGTCTTTGAAAGTTATAAATCACCAGGCCTGGATGAAATGTATCCCAAGCTGTCAATAGAAGCAAGTGAGGAAATAGCGGAGGCTCTGAACATCATTTTCCAATCCTCTTTGGTTACAGGTGTGATGCCGGAGGACTGCTAACATTGTACCATTCTTTAAAAAGGAGAAAGGGATAGACTGTGTAATTACATATCATTCAGCCTAACCTCAGTGGTGGGCAGATTAGTGGGAAAAATTTTGATAAACTGTATTAATCTTCATTTAGAAAGGTGCAGATTAATCAAGCACAATAAGCATGGAATTGTTAAGTGAAGATTGTGTCACACTAGCTTGATTGACTCTCCTTGTCACCCCTGAAAAAATTCAATGGGGATAGCGGCTCACCACCAGCTTCTCAAGAGCAATTAGGGATGGGAAATAAATGCTGGTCTTGTCAGTGATGCCCAGATCCCGTGAATGAATTTAATATAGTGTCAGCTCCTGTACATGTATAGTACACAACGGGGACAAGGCAATGATTCACTCGTGTCTAGTACTGTGTGTCTCAGTGTCTCCATGTCTGTATTTCTGTCACGTTTAAAGCACTAATGATACATTAGTGAGGAGTCAGTCTCTGAAATAAGTGTCTCAGTCTGTGGTAACATAAAATGGCCACTGTGAACAAACCTAAAATGACTGACTGATGTTTGTGGATATCCACAGATGCTTTGCACTTTCCATCATGTGTCACTGGATTGTGTAATCAAGAGTCAGAATCCAGACTGATTCTTCCATGGTTTTGCAGACTCTATCTCTTTATTTCCTCCTTCCCCAAGCCTGAAGATGCTTATCTCAACTGTTGTGTTCCTACTGTTGACCCAAGATGAGCTAAGTCAGCACAGAGCAGAGACTGAACCTGGGGGTGCCTCGGTCTACATAGCTTAACACCAAATGGTGCATTTATCCAATTAATGGCTAATCCACTAGTGTGGGACATTGCTGTGCCACCTGATCCACCTTGGCAACATCACTTGACCCAGCCTTTCCCTCTCCATCACTGCCACTAATTAATGTCTTTATCATCTTGAGGCTTGAATTCTTCAATGCTTTACAAGTTAACACCCACACTTACACTCTACATAAATTATAACTCATTTAGAATGTCACTACCCATGTAATTACTTGTTCAAAATCCTCTAATTTTATTACCCCAGCCAGGTACCACTGACTCCCTGTGAACTTTGAAATCAGTTTCAAAATCCTTATCCTAAGAGCTTTGCTATACCTCTGTTGTCTCTGGAGTTTTAAGTTCCAACTTGCCTATTTCACTACTTTGACAATGATCAGCTTCTCCTTGTGCTCTTCATACACCATGGATGGGTATTCTTTCTGCTATTGTCCCAAAGCTCTGGTACTCTGCCCCAAAATCCCTCCAGCTTTATAATCTCCCTATTGCTTTCAAAAGCCTTCAAGAAAAACATTCTTTTACCAGCTCTTTCAACCTTGTCCCCAATTTCTTTTCTTTCCTCCTGCCCAATGTAATAGTGCAGGTTTTATATTATTGACAGTGATATTAACCTATCCTACGGGTGTTAAATTGTAAAATACAGTTGTAAAAAACAATGTGACCGTAACACTTTTTCAGCTCCAACTTTCCAAGAAAGCCAACAGATTCGTTAAGGGAAAAATCATGCTTAACTAACCTGCTGGAGTTTTTTGAGGAGGTAACAGAGGGTTGATGGGGGTAATGCTGTTGATGTGGTTTACATTGACTTCCAAAAGGCATTTGATACAATGCTGCACAACAGACCTGAAAGCAAAATTAGAGCTCATAGAATAAAAGGGACAGTAGCAACATGGATATGAAATTGACTGAGCGACAGGAAACAGAGAGTAGTGGTTAATGGATGTTCTTTGGGCCCTGAAATGCTTGAATGTATTATATTTAATTATTACTAAACCGATGTGCCAATCTTTTGTTCCTTTTGCAGGAGTTTGCTGCACTAACAAAGGAATTGAATGCCTGCAGGGAACAACTTTTGGAGAAAGAGGAGGAGATCTCTGAACTGAAAGCAGAGAGAAACAATACTAGAGTGAGTAGACCAATCCCATTTCACAGGATGAGTTGAAGGGATAACTATTATGAGGTTCAATTTAGAAGGACATTGGCAGTAATATCAAACAAGTCTATATAGAGAAAAATACACCGGTATGGATCAGTTGGTCCTAATTCTCTAATATGTACATGGCTGATTGTGGCTGCTGTTATAAATTTATCTTATTGCTGGTGTGCTAAGGTATTTTTCCATTTCCCCTGCTGTGAAACCAGGCTTTAAGAGTTCAGCAGGACAGTAGAGGCCTCTCCCATGGATTTGTTTCCTTTTTTTTATTCATTCATGGGTTGTGAGCATCGCTGGCAAGGCCAGCATTTGTGCCCATCCCTAATTGCTCTGCGAAAGTGGTGGTGAGCCACCTTCTTGAACAGGTATGCAAGTTTCTGAATTGCATTCAGTACTTCCCAGAGCTGCTGGGATCAGGCATTTGGTGGGTGATGTATTGAGTTGGTATTCTGCTGCTCTGTGGTGCCGTATCACTGTGTCCTCTAAACATTCCACCACTTCTCCCCCTCTCTTGCCGATGATACTGTCTGATATTGTGGTAAAGTTCTGTCGATGCCAATAATCCTCAACATTTTTTCCAAGTGATTATTCTTGAAGTGCGAGTCCACAAGCTGGTTGACTTGGGAGAGAGATTTATCACACCCAATCCCAATACTGTTTTCATTCGACATCATACCTTCCAGCAGGCTTAGGATATTTCTTAAAAACAAAGACATTTGTGTTTTCCTCTGGCTCCTAATGACTACCAAGCTTGATCAGTTTCCTTAGCATGCACTAAAGATTAAATTTCAAACCTTCCTAGTCTCTGTATTTCAGTATCACTCTAGGCAGTGAATTTATCCAATGGCCCCTTGGATAAAATGCAATGACAAAACGTCTTCTTAAATGGAAGCTAGTTGGACTGAACAGTCTGTTTCTGTGCTGTATACTCTCTGTAACTCCAGGTAAATGCTTTGGAGAAGTTTGCATTATGGCATGATCTGACCCAAGCAACTAACCTGGAGGAGTGGCAGGTGACCTTTCAAAGCTAACAGTTGAGGCATTTTCAGGCAAAAATCCTAAACCTGTTGGCTTAAAACAAATGCTTTCTTTCATGATCTCTATTATGCACCAATGATGACTGAAGATCAAAGAATAGCTATTTGTTCCTCCATCTGTTCGGGTTTTGTATAACACAGCAGCTGAGCACTCCCTTTAATTGTTTACTCTAAGTTTTGATAGTAACTCATCTATACTGGTTCCAATATATTGTTAAAAGTCTTTATATTGTGTCATCTTCTAGTATATTCTTTTAATTTATTCTCCTAGTTTTTTACCCATTGCTTTAAAATCAGCTCTTCTGAATTCGATTGCGTTTATTTTATCATTTTTTCTGGCCCATGACATAACGTTGGATTAATTCACAGATTGACTGCTGATACCCTGATGCTCCTTAGTTAATCAAGTATGCTGTCTTCCAAAAAATAAAAAAACAAACTTAACTGCTTAAAAAGCAGAAAATGCTGCAAATACACAGCATGTCCAGTAATATCTTTAAAAAAATAAATGACAGATTAATGTTTCAAGTGTAAGATCCTTTCTGAACCATGAAAGATAATCAAAAACCTTTGTGGAGTGGAAGAGCAATAATGACCAGACTAGGGCAAGATATCCAGTTGTCGAATCACAGAAAAGAGGTTAATGGATGGAATGATGTGCAAACTGTTTAATTGAAAAAGAGAGACCTGTTGAGTGGTATAAAAAGCTATTTTATAGAAAAACTTGCATTCATATAATGCCTTTCATAACCTCAGGATGTCCTAAAATGGTTTACAGCCAATGAAGTATTTTACAAGTGTAGCCAGTGCTGTAATGCAGGGAAATGCAGCAGCCATTTTTTGTATATTCAGATCCACAAGCAGCAAGAGGGAATGACCCGATAATGTATTTTCGCGAATTTGGTTTCGGGATAAATATTGGCCAGGACACCGAGGAGAACTCCCCTACTGCTCTAAGAAATAGTGCCACAGGATGTTTATGTCCAACTGAGAGGGCAGACAGGGCCTCGGTTTAGCACATCATCTGAAAACAGAACCTTAGAAATTCCCTGACCAATGCAGTGGAGTGTAAGCCTAGATTTTGTGTTCAAGTCTCCAGAGTGGGACTTGAATTAACAACCTTAGGCTTCGAGGCAAAAGTGCTTCCACTGAGCCACAACTAAAGAATAAAAGTGTATGTAAATAAGTGAGCTGGTGAAAGGTGCAACACATATTACCATATGAAAAATGGTAGGGAAGTGGGAGGAAAAAGAGAATTAGAAAAATACTCTTTTTGCAAGGCTGACTGACCTGTTGTCCTTTTCCATCGTTTCTCTCTTTAATTTTGGAACTCCTATTTCTTTTTTAAAAAGTTCTCCATCTTCTTGCCCTTTATCTTGTATGGGCATTTCAGTGCTTTTAAACCACCTTTTATATACAAATTTAAACTTGCTATTGTTGCGGAACCATTCCAACTAATCATAATCCGCTAATGAAAATTTCATTGTTTTCAAGGAAGGGGCAAGGACATTCTGATTTTTCTGTCTTCCTTCCAAATTGAGTTGTATTTTGCTGAATCTAAGATAATTCTTTGATAGCTGTCAAATTCTTAGACATGAGCAGCTAAAAGATCTATATAATCTCCCTTTCATTTTACAATCTTCAAACACTGTTGCATAAAACTTCATTCGCACCCCAGCTTTAATTAAGCCTTCATTCAGCCAGCTATACTCCACTTCCTATTCCAACTGCCACTTTCAGCTTTTCAGTTTCCATACTATGTTTTTGTGATCCATTAATTAGTATTAAGGCCAACTTCACTCATATTTATCCTTTTTACAAGATAGCCAGATTTCTTTTCTTTAGCAAAGCCTTTATTTATTAAAGTTTCCCCTTCTTTCCTTTTGACTGCTTAACCTTTTCTAACTCCTACTTACTTATGTGTTCCATTCCCTAAAAAAAAGCTTTATTTCTTGGTCATTTAAAATTTTTATGTTCATTTTCCTTCTCTCTTCAGCTCTCCCAGGGCCAATTCCTGTCCAAAGGGAAGGCCTGTTACCATCTACCATGCCTTATTATTTCTGACTGGGCTGCTGGATGTTTTAGACTAACTTAACAGTGAGTCAGTCTCTAATTTTTTTCCTTCTCCACTCCTCTCCCCTTCCCTGCCCAGACTTCAGTGAAGACTTATTATTGTATGATCGCTTCAAAAGTGATGTCCCTTTAAGAATTTAGTAAGCTAATGAGCTAAATACCAGGATGTAGTCATGTGACTAGAAGCCATAGTTACTCTGCAACTGTAACATTCTAGACAAAAGTTCCGTATTTAGTTTGTTCTGTATTGTATACACTAGTCTAGCTGTTAATAAACTTTTTAGAGATCTTCAAGGAACTGGAATCCACATACCTCATTTTGTTGCTAAAGATAACATAAAGAACACATGACATGGTGGCAGCTGTGGTGAAAAGACAAGATATAAGCTTGAAGACCATTAGTAAAACAGCAAACAAAATTTAAAAGCAGTACAGACAACAGAAGAGAAAATTTGAAGCAACAAATGAAGAAACTTTAAAAGAAGGAAGGATTCCCTATGCCTTCTTAACCACTTTATCCACCTGTCCTGCTAGGTTCAGGATCTGTGCGCATTCACTCCAAGGTTCCTTACTTCCTCTACACTCTTCAGAAATTTCCCATTAATTGTGTATTCTTTTGCCTTGTTTGACCTCCCCAAATGCATCACTGTCTGTGACACCTTCCATTACTTTGCTGATGATTGACAGTATACTGATGGGGCAGTAATTGGCCGGGTTGGATTTGACCTGTTTTTTGTGTACAGGACATACCTGGGCAATTTTCCACATTGCTGGGTAGATGCCAGTGTTGTAACTGTACTGGAACAGCTTCGCTAGGGACGTGGCACGTTCTGGAGCACAGGTCTTCAGTACTATTGCCAGAATGTTTTCAGGGCCCATAGCCTTTGCAGTATCCAGTGCCTGCAGTCGTTTGTTGATATCATGCAGAGTGATTCAAATTGGCTGAAGACTGGCAAATGTGATGCTGGGTACTTCAGGAGGAAGCCAAGATGGATCATCCACTCGGCACTTCTGGCTGAAGATGGATGCAAATGCTTCAGCCTTATCTTTTGCATTGATGTGCTGGGTTCCCCCATCATTGAGGATGGGGATATTTGTGGAGCCACCTCCTCCAGTTAGTTGTTTCATTGTCCACCACCATTCACGACTAGATGTGAAAGGACTGCAGAGCTTAGACTGGATCCGTTGGTTATGGGATCGCTTAGCTCTGTTTATTGTTTGCTGCTTCCGCTGTTTGGCACGCAAGTAGTCTTGAGTTGTAGCTTCACCAGGTTGACACCTCATTTTGAGGTAAGCCTGCTGCTGCTGCTGGCATGCCCTCCTGCACTTTTCATTGAACCAGGGTTGATTCCTCTGGCTTGATGGTAATGGTAGAGTGGAGTATATGCCAGGCCATGAGGTTACAGATTGTAGTTGAGTAAAATTCTACTGCTTCTGATGGCCCACAACACATGGATTTGCATTGTTCTGTTCGATCTGTTCTGTTCGAACAGAACTGTTCGAAATCTAACCCATTCGGCACAGTGGTAGTATCCTACACTACACGATGGACAGTATCCTCAATGTGAAGAAGGGACTTTGTCTCCACAAGGACTGTGCGGTAGTAACTCCTACCAATACTGTCATGGACAGATGTATCTGTGGCAGGTAGATTGGTAAGGACATGGTAAAGTATATTTTTCCCTGTTGTTGGTTTCTTCACAACCTGCGGCAGACCCAGTCTAGCAGCTATGTCCTTTAGGACTCGGCCAACTGTCAGTAGTGGTGCTACTGAGCCACTCTTGGTGATGGACATTGAAGTCCGCCACCCAGAGTACATTCTGCACCCTTGCCACCCTCAGTGCTTCCTCCAAGTGGTGTTCAACATGGAGGAGTACTGATTCATCAGCTGAGGAGAGCGTTAGGTGGTAATCAGCAGGAGGTGTCCTTGCCCATGTTTGACCTGATGCCATGAGACTTTATGGGGTCCAGAGTCGATTTTGAGGATCCCAGGGCAACTCCCTCTCGATTGTGCCACCACCTCTGCTGGGTCTGTCCTGCCAATGGAACAGGACATACCCGGGGATGCTGATGGCGGTGTGTGGGACGTTGCCTAGGGGTCCCTTTTAGTCTTCACCTGTTCTTATTGTAACAGGGTTGTATTTTAAAACACACTGTGTTTTGAGCTCCCGCTTGGTGAATCCTTATTGACCACTTTCCAATTATAAGGCAAAGAAATGAGCACAACAAGCTTCCTTAGGTTTAAAGAAGAAAAGTGAAATTTCTTAAAACTTAAACTTAAACTCTAATGCAGTTAACGCCTACGGCTATATGACGCGCCCACGCTAGAATGCATACACGAGACATACATGCAAATCAGGACAGAAAAGAGCAGAAGAAAAATAAAGTAGAGAGGTTTGAGGCAATATCAGAAGAGTTTTTTATTTACTGTGCTTCGAGCTCACTGTCGTCCTTTTGTAAGTAGTCTTGCTTTTCATTGGGGCCCAGTATTATTCTTAAACCTTGTTCACTGTAGGAGATTTTTCTCTCTTGGGATTCATGTGTCTTCAATGGGTCTTCAGTTCCGTGAGAAAGAGATGGGAGCAGACAGGAAAGAGGTGTTCTCAGTCCAGGAGAAAAGAGCTTTCTGAGTTTCAAACACTCTGTGGCAAGTTCAAATTCAAAAAAGCTCCAACAGCCCAGTTAGTCATGTAACTAAACTGGCCTGACCAGGTCCTCTGTATATTGGAGAAGTAGGGACTGGGTCCTTTGTTTCAACGCTATCTGCCAGTATGCAAAAAAGGTCTTTCCTGCGAGGGGCCTAGCAATTCCTTGTGATAGGCTCTCTTTTCTTTCCAGCAGCAATTTTAAGTTTTAATGTTCATGTGGCGAAATAACATGTGCCTCATTCTCGGCATGTGGGGGCTTGCATGACACTTCCACAACCAGGGGAATGAAATGCAATTTGAAAAAAACGGGGCATTTCATTACAAGGTTTGAGAGAAATATAAGATACCGAAAGAAAAAACATGCATTTCTCTCATTCATTTCCATTCATTCATCAATTTTAAAGCTTATTAAATGGTGATTTCTGGGTGCCAGTGCTGCTTTAATTTTCCCTTTCTTTTCTCGGGAGAGTTAGTAGTGGGCGGGTCTATCCTGAACTCTCTGAGTCATGCAAAGATTTTTGACTTCAGGGGATGGGTGGGTCCCTTTTCCTCTGACTGTTGGGGAGGATTCTTTGTTAATCTCCCCTTTGTTCTCTGTGGCACTCCTACCTGCAGACATGACTGCATTCTCCAGTGTCACTTCGACTAGGTGAAGCATCACCCTCACGGTTTCTGTGCCCCCTAGAAGGTCTCTCTTTGTCTCTGCAGGTTCCTGTAAATGCTGTTAGCAACTCTGCTGGGGTGCTTCTAGAGTCTGCATTTACATAGGAGGATGTGGTGTCTAGCTATTCACATTTTCTGAGGTTGGTTGACCAGACAGTAGGGGTTTTCATCCGGGATTCTTCCTAGACTTCTTTTAACCTGCCATCTTGTCACCTTTTTCCCTTCTCTTTCTAAACTTTTGCCAGCCATATGCCTGTCTGTCCCCTTTTGTTCTCAGCGGGGGTCCCTTACCTTTCACCAGCCCTCTGCTGGAGGGTCCTCCGAACATTGGTACAGGACTGAGGGTGCAGGCTTCACAGTTGATTGGGGTTTCCCCTCAACCTGGCACATGTGACAACTCCTGCAGAACTCCACCACATCTTTGTGGAGTTTTGGCCAGTCAAACTGTTGTCTTATGTGGGCTTTGGTCTTTCGTATACCGGCATGTAGTCTCATGGGACCTTCTTAATATTTCTCCCCCGTACCCCTGTGACACCACTAACTGGTGAACTACTGTCCATTCCTTGCCCTCAGGTCTGTGAGGAGAACGCCATATCCTCACCAGTACCTCATTCTTTAAGTAGTAGCAATCAGGGACTCCCTCTGCTTCACTTTCAGACTGGGCAGCCTGTGCTAGCTCTCGCAATACTGGGTCGGCTTGCTGAGCCTCAGCTAGGGAAAATCAATTTAATTCATTCCCTAACTTCCCTAGGAGTCTCCTAACTTTCCAAAGAAAGTCTCGAACAGGCAGACCTCATGGTCATTTGCCTGCAGTGCCAATGCAGTCTCCTCTGAATGAGCGGATTTGATCATGGCTTGATCCGCTACACATTCAGGGAAACTGCAGGGGACCATCTCTTGCCACTGCCCTGTCTGTCTGACCTCCTGCGGTCTTTCTTTCAATACTGGGGGTGCTACTACCTTCACCCCCACCAGATCATTACCTAGGAGCAGGTCAACCCTGTCTACAGCCAAACGAGGGACAATCCCTACGCTCGGTCCCGAAACTAGGTTGCACTCCAGGTGCACCCGGTGTACAGGTACAGGCATACAGTTCTAGAGTTGCCCTCCAATACCATTCACCACCATTCTGGTGTTCACTGCACTCTCTGGGGGAAAGGTCAGGCCTTTTCTGACTAAAAGGGATCTACTGGCCCCTGTGTCTCTGAGAATCACTATGGGCTTGCTGGCCCCACTGAGTATGGGGTTACTTTCCCTTCAAACTCAAAACCCTGATAACCTTGAGGAATCCTATTAACTTTTCCTGCACTGGCCATAGTAAGCTTTTTGGATTGCACTCTTACTGCAGTTAAAGCCACGCTTGTTCTGCTGGGCTTTCCATCAGGGTCCTGTCTTCATTGAGCAGGAGTACCTTGATTAACCCTACAGGTTTCTCCTTTAGCTTCCAGCAGTCAGCTTTTAAATACCGTGCCTTATTACAATGGAAGCACACAAGTCTCTGGGTCTCACTCTTGCTCACAGCACTTTCCTTTTTGGCTGGAGGAGGGCCCCCTCTGTCTCCTGTTTTCCTCTCTCTCCCAGGACTGCCTGGGCAGTGATCACCTCCCCACCCTTTGTCCTTTTCGGATTTGTGAGGTGATTAGGAAAGGTTCTCACCTGGGAAACCGATTTATAAATTAAAGCAAATATCTTCCAGAACAGCCGCTTGCTGGGCTCCCTGAACCTGCTGCTCCTCCACATGGGTATTTATTGAGAGTGGGAGAGAGTTTTTAAATTCCTTTAACAGAATTACTTCTCTGAGAGTCTCATAGCTCAGCTGTGTTTTAAGAGCCGTCAGCCACTGGTCAAAAGCCAGCTGCTTACTTCTTTCAAACCCCAGATATGTTTGATTAGTTTGCTTTTTGAAGGTTTTAAACTTTTGGCGGTAGGCTTCGGGTAATAATTCATATGCTCCAGGGATAGCATTTTTGGTCAGTTCATAATTTGATGAACTCTCATCTGGCAACAAGGAATAAACCTCATGGGCTTTTCCAGTTAGTTTGCTTAGTATTAAAAGGGACCAGGTCTCAGCAGGCCATTTTAGCTACCTTACCAGTTTCTCAAAAGACACAAAAAATGCTTCCACTTCCACATCTTCCTCATTGAATTTTGGAATTATTGAGTGAGTTTTAGCAATTTTGTACCCAGCCCTGAATTACACTTCTCCATATTGGCAATGCTTTCACTGGGGTTACTCTGCCACCCCTTAGTTAATTCAAGCCACTTCAGCTCTCTCTCTTCGGATTCTTTCTGCAATATTCTTTCTCTGTCTCTCTCCTCTCTCTCTCGTTCCTTCTCCTGTCTTTCATTTTTCTCATGTTCCTTTTGGAAGGCTCCCTCTTTCTCCCTCTCCTGCCTCTCTCTCTGTTTTTCTCTTTCTTCTAATTCAAATTCCTATTGTATATTTGCTAACAATCTCTTTGGCCTCCTTATCTCGAGAGACAATGGGTAAGCGCCTGGAGGTGGTCAGTGGTGTGTGGAGCAGCGCCTGGAGTGGCTATAAAGACCAATTCTAGAGTGACAGGCTCTTCTACAGGTGCTGCAGAACAATTTGATTGTCGGGGCTGTTACACAGTTGGCTCATCCCTTGCGCCTCTGTCTTTTTTCCTGCCAACTGCTAAGTCTCTTCGACTCACCACACTTTAGCCCCGCCTTTATGGCTATCCGCCAGCTCTGGCGAACGCTGGCAACTGACTCCCACGACTTGTGATCAATGTCACAGGATTTCATGTCGCGTTTGCAGACGTCTTCAAAGCGGAGACATGGACGGCTAACAATACGCTGTCAGACTCTGCTTCTAAGCCTGTTTCTACTTCTTCAGATTCAAGGGGAAAATGGTGGGCCACTGTCCTGAGGAGTTTAGAGTTCCTAGCCTAGCCACATATGGTGATCCCACACTGCTCAGCCATTTTTCTCTGCTCCTCCATAGACAGTGCTTTTAACTTATCCCAAGTTACTTCACTGTGGCTTGGAGGGCTACTCGCTTCAGTTGCAGAAATGTTAGTATCCAATCACACACAACCACAAGAAAACCTGTATTAATCTTGCTCTTTTGACTTTTTTTGTTGCTTGGGAACAATTTGGTTTCCCATTTCCAATTTCTCTCGTTCGCCTATGGGTAAATTCCAGGACGCTAGCACCCAAATTTCTGTTACGACCAGGTGAGAAAGGTGTCTAGGGGTCCCTTTTAGTCTTCACCTGATCTTTTTGTAACAGGGTTTAATTTTTAAACACACTGTGTTTTGAGCTCCCCCTTGATGAATACTTGTTCACCACATTCCAATTATAAGGCAAAGAAATGATCACAAACAGACTTCCTTAGGTTTAAAGAAGAAAAGTGAAATTTCTTAAAACTTAAACTCTAATACAGTTAACACCTACAGATAAATGACGCGCCCACGCTAGCATGCACATGCGATACACACGTGCAAATAGGGACAAAAAGAGCAGAAGAAAAAATAAAGTAAAGCGGTTTGATGCAATATCAGAAGGGTTTCTTGTTTACTGTGCTTTGAGCTCACTGTAGTCCTTTTGTAAGTAGTCTTGCTTTTCGTTGGGGCCCAGTTTTCTTCTTAAACCTTGTTCACTGTAAGAGACTTTTCTCTCTTGGGATTCATGTATCTTCAATGGATCTTCAGTTCCATGAGAAAGAGATGGGAGCAGACAGGAAAGAGGTGTTCTCAGTCCAGGGGAAAATAACTTTCTAATTTTCAAACACTCTGTGGCAAGTTTAAATTCAAACAGCCAGTTAATCATGCGACTAAACTGGCCTGACCAGGTCTTCTGTGTGTTGGAGAAACAGGGACTGGGTCCTTTGTTCCAATGCTGTCTGCCAGTGTGCAAAAAAGGTCTTTCCGTGTGGGGCCTTGTGATTCCTTGTGATAGGCCCTCTTTTCTTCCCAGCAGCAATTTTAAGTTTTAATGTTCATGTGGCAAAATAATTCTTGGCAGATGGGGGCCTGCATGACAAGTATGATGCTGTGAGTATGCTGTTGCTTGACAGCTGTGGGACAGCTGTCCCAACTTTGGCACAAGCGCCCAGATGTTAGTAAGAATACTTTGCAGGGTCGACAGGTCCGTTGTCATTTACAGTGCCTAGCTCGATGCCAAGTGGTCTATCTCATTTCATTTCTTATTGACTATGTAGCGGTTTGATACAACTGAGTGGCTCACTCGGCCATTTCACAGGGCATGTAAGAGTCAACCAAATTGCTGTGGGTCTGGAATCACATGTAGGCCAGACCAGGAAGGACACCAGATTTCCTTCTCTAAAGGACTTGAGTGAACCGGATGGGTTTTTACAACAATCATCATGGTTTCATGGTCATCATTAGACTAGCTTTTTAGTTCCAGATTTTTTATTAATTGAATTCAAATTCTACTTTCTGCTGTGGTGGGCTTCAAACCCATGTCCCCAGAGCAATACCCTAGGTCTCTGGGTTACTAGTCCAGTGACAATACCACTATGCCACCGACTCCCCTTACAGCACCATCTCCCCTGTAGCTGGACAATCACATCTGCAAGCACTGGGTACAGCCGACAGTATCGGCATGATAACCCGGTCGCGAAAAACAAGAAAGCTGTGTGCTAGGTGTGGTTTATCCCACTCACCGCAAAGTGTCCTGCATTTCAAGACCTGTGCAAGGCATGTGATGCAAAAGGACACTGGGCCCGCCTATGCAAGAAATCTGGCTCCAAAGACGCATCCAGAAATCACAATAGGACAGAAACAAACAGAAGACAGGTGCAGCAAAAGGGCAACAGCAGCAAGGAGAGCACTAGAGACCTGCGTAAATGCCAGCCAATACAAGAAGTCTATAGCAAAATAAACCCGAGACAAGGCTCAGGCTGGAGGGTTTCTGAGCTAGAAAATGAGCAGACATTTCACATTGTGAACCTGACACATTGGGCTGAATTTTACCGACACCCCACCCCCCCCACTGGTGTCGGGGGTCGTGGTGGATGGGCCTGGAAAATGCCACCAGGAGAGGTCTGCCACAAGCCTCAACGCCAGGAAAGCCTAGCCCCATACTGCCAGCGAGGCCATGTGGCGGACCCCCCACCGCTTGGCGATGGAAGCAAAATTTAAAGATGTTAATTCATGATAAATAATGAAAATGACTTATCTGCTCCCGCCAGCTGATATTCTGGTCGGTTGCCATGACCCCTGGGCCTACAGATCTCCATCTGGAGATCTGATGCGGGACACTGGTGGGGAGGGGGGAGGACGTAAGTATTTCAGTGCGGTGGTGGAGGGGGAGCGGGGTCTAAACAATATGATTGGCGTAGGGGATGGTGGGCATGGTTGAAGATAAAAGTTTGTGAACTTTGTGGGGGGGAAAGGTCAGGTACACAAGGTAAGTATTTTGTGTGGGGGGGGAGGTGGAGAAGGCAGGAATGAGCTGTCTGGTTCTTCGGGGGGTGGGAGAGGGGCTGGAAGCATTTATTTATGTCTTTTCATTACATTTAAATTAAACATAAGGGCTGGAAGCCCTTTAAAAATGACATTGGCATCTGCGCAATGGCCTGCCCCCTACACGTCATTGGGGGGGCGTAGTCTGCTCCAGCCATATAAATGAGCCGCTGCATTTAATATCGCGGAAGCTCCGCTGAGTAAAGCCTTTGCGTGCGCGTCGCCATTTTTTGTAAAATGTGGCCCGTTGTGTTGATGGAGTCAAACAACTGGAAGCTTTTGCTACTATTAACATTATGTGCCCAATGTAAGTTTGCAAACACACACTCAGAATTAAGATTGACACCGGAGCTAGTGTAAATATCCTACCAGTCTGAATCCTGAAGGATATGTACTGGGGTCGTTGGAAGTTAATGATACAATCAACTACTGCAAAGTTAACTGCATACAATGGGCCACCCATCCCTTGCAGTGGCACCATAACAATGCAATGTAGCTATGGCAAGTCGGCATGGAAAAAGAAAATATTTACCTAGTAGACTTGAGAGTACCAGCAGTGGCAAGACTACCAGAGTGTAAGGATTTCAACATTGTGACTATCCACAAGGTCACCAAGGTACCCATTACAGCAGAAGAGACCAAGGGTACCTGCATAGAGTCAGTCCACAACCTACAACAAAAGTACCCGCGCTGGTTTGACACCATAGGACATTTCAAAGGCAGTGCAGTGCTGCACCTCAGAGAGGGTGCAATTCCGTCATTCAACCCTCCCAGAAAGTGTGAGTTGGATGCCATGAAAGGCAATGGCATCATCCATCGTGTGCATCATCACACAGACTGGTGCAGCTCAATTACCTGCGAACTAAAGAAGGATGGAGCAATCAGGGTATGCCTAGTTCTGAGACGTTTACATCTCTCCCTAAAGAGATGCCGCCACACGATTCCAACACTAGAAGAATTGAATCCCAAGTTCACTGGAGCCATATTCTTATCCAAGTTGGATGCTAAATATGGATGTTGGTTGGTACACCTAGCTAATGAATCTCAGCAAGTCACCACCTTCAGAACACCATTTGGAAGATATTGTTTCCAGAGACTACCCTTCGGCTTATCTGTCAATCAAGATCTGTTTCAGCAGCTTATGGACGGAATTATAGAAAATGTGCCTGGATGTATATGCATTACCAATGATATTGCAGTAATGGGCAAAACCAAAGAAGAGCATGATCGAAATCTTCATTCACTGATGGCAGTAGCTCGTTGCAAAGGGCTCGTTTTAACAGGATGAAGTGCCAGGTGGATGTTAGTCAGATCAATTTCTTTGGCTCCATCTGTTCAGGTTGTGGAATCCATCCTGACCCAGGCAAAGTCGAAGATGTAAGGCATATGCCTACCCCACAAGACAAGGAAGATCTCCAGAGATGGCTTGGCACCATACATTCCAAATTTTTCTGACAAAGCATCATCATTGGGAGAACCCTTAAAAGAAAGACGTACCATACGTATGGCAGGAGGACCATCAGTATATGTTTCAGTCTCTAGTACTATGATCCAAGGAAGAAGGCAATCCTGGAAGTCACGCCTCACAAAAAGGGCTAGGAGCGTGCATCCTGCAGGATGGCAAACCAAATGCATTCAGATCCAGATGTTTATCCTCAGCACAATCCAATTACTCAAACATAGAGCGTAAAACACTTGCTCTGGTGGTTGGGATCACAAGATTCCACACCTACTTGTTCAGTAAGCAGTTCACTAGGGAAGGTAACCACAAACCACTGGAGATGATCTGGAGCAAACCATTGTCACGCGCGCCACCTCGATTACAGCGACTCTTAGTGAAAGTACAGGGGTGTGACTTTAACGTCTGCTACAAACCAGGTACCAAAATGGTCAACAAATGAGCAGATTGCCAAATCCAAACAAGAATGAAGAAGTTCCACTGGATCTACAAGTAGACAGCATTGATATTGAGGTGGAAGATGTGCTCCAAATTGATTTATTGCATTTTCGACAGCAGAAATGTGACCAACTGCAAACAGAAAAAGCCAATGACCAACAACCAAAGGCACCATGGAGAGTCATCATAGAAGGTTGGCCTGATATGATAAAAGAGGTGCCAGAATCCCTCAGATGCTTTTGGCCTTATGGAGATGAACTCAGTACCTCGAGAGGAGTAACCTTCAAAGGAAAACAAGTGATTGTGTCCAAAGATCTCTGACAGGATATCTTGTCATAACTTCATCAAGGCCATATGGGCATAGAGCGCAATGAGATGACTGGCATAAGACACTGTTTATTGCCCAGGGATCAACGGTGACATCAAAAAGTTAGTGAGGGTGTGTGAGGCATGCCAGAGCCACCAACCACAACAATGTAAAGAACCTCTACACCTTCACGCAATTCCATCAGTCCCTTAGTCCAAACTCGCCACTGATCTATTTACCATGAGTGGAGACAACTTTATCTTAGTCACCAATTATTTCTCCAAATTTCCACTTGTCAGGCAGATACTAGACACTTCAAGCATGGTCATCGCAGACACTTTGAGTGCCATATTCAGTCTATTCGGTGCACCACATGAAGTTATTTCGAACAGTGGGCCACAGTATACGGGCAGACCTTTCAGGGATATGTGTGTCAAATGGGGTGTAAACCATGTGACATCCTCACCACATTATCCTAGATCTAATGGTCTTGCCAAAAAACAAGGGAGAACGCAGATGGTGCATGACTGACATGCGAGGGCCGAACTACCTCAGCTACATGTAGGACAAAACATTTAGTGCCATACAGCCCACAATGAGAATATGGTTACCCGCAGAGGTACCCAAAGTATGCAATAAGCCTAGGTCCTATAAGGTTACAACATCTAACGGAGCAGTGTTCAGGAGGAACCGAAGCCAACTAAGAGAAGTGTGCAATACTCCAGTTGCGCACAGCGGACTCGAAAGAGCATACTCCGACAGTGAGGCTGTGACAGAATAACAGGACATCAACCAACACGTTGACAACATGTCGGCAAGCCAAAAACAGCCAAGGGTGAAGTCCACATCCCCAGAAGATTCTTATCATAACAAGATCTGGAAGAGTTCTCAAACCACCAAAATGATATATGGACTCTTAAGCTTCTGCACTCGTAAATTTCACAATCTCGATCTTCATACTTGTAAATTTTATAATCTCTATCCCTGTAGAGCTAATTTTGATGTTATCCAGTTTTATCTGTTTTTACTTAGAGAGTACTTGGAAAGAAAGGGAATGTTGTTAGATCACTTCAAGAGTGATGTCCCTTTAACAACTCAGTATGCTAATGAGCTAAATACCAGGGCATAGTCATGTGACTAGAAGGCATAGTCATGTGACTAGAAGCCATAGTCACTCTGCAACTGTAACACTCTAGACAAAGTTTCTATATGTAGTTTGCTATGTATTGTATATACGGGTTTAGCTGTTAATAATTCTTTTTAGAGATTTTCAGAGAACTGGAATCCACGTACTCATTGTGTTGCTTAAGATAACACAAAGAATACATGACACTTATTACAGACGAGAGCCAGCATCAACCACTTGATATATAGAGTAAGCCATGGGCACAAATGCCCGTCCTGCTTTTCTCCGGGACAATGCATTGAAACATTTGTGTAACGTGGCTGTTCAACCCTTCCCAATTCTTAGTTTCACCCATTCGCTTTCTTTCCACGACTCTTCAACTAACTGTTAAAGCCAGCTCCTTCATTCTTCCTTTCATCAACTCTTGTCAGCAATGATACTAATCCAGATATCATTACTGTTCTTTTTCTATTTACCAGTCTTGTTTTCCAAAAAATATTTTCTTACACAGTGCAGTTAGTTTATAATTTGGTTCATCACAAAACATTTCAGTATATTGCGAGCTGGATGATTGTACTGCATGTTAGAGGCATTAAATTGGAATCAGACAGAGAAGTCAAAGCTTGATCAGGATTAAAAGAGAAAAAGCAATTGAGAGACAGTTTAATCTGTCTATTTGTCTGTGCGGGTCAAGTGTATACTGGAATGGATCCAGAGAGGTGATTTCCTATCTCCAGCTTCCTGACATTCATTTTATTCTATACCTTTTCCATCTTGATAACTCTATTCTGTCTATGCAATCCACCACCCCACCTCCTGCCTGCCTGTCTTTGCCTGTGTCTCTCTGCCTGTCTGTCTCTGAACATCACTGTCTCAGCCTACAACTCTCTCTCTTTCTCTCAGCCTGACACACACTCTGTCTCTCTCGGCCTGACACTCACTAGCTCACACACTCACTCTTTCTCTTGGTCTGACACACACAAACACACACTCTCTCTCTTAGCTTGATCCTATCTCTCTGCCTGATACACACACACACATGCACGCACGCATGCCCGCACACACACACACACACACTGTCTCCCTCACACACACTCTCTCGCTTGGCCTGACTGTATCTCTCTCTCTCGGCCTGACTATCTCTTTCTCTCTCTTGCTCTCTCTCTCTCGGCCTGACTGTTTCTCTCTCTCTCTCTCTCTCTCTCTCGGCCTGACTGTCTGTCTCTCTCTCTCTCGGTCTGGCTCTCTAAGTCTCTCCCTCTGTCCCTCTCTCTCTCTCACTCTTTCTCTCTTGGCCTGAATCTCTCTCTCGCTCTCCATCTCCGTCTCTGTCTCTCGACCTGACTCTATCTCTCTGCCTGACACACGCACACACACATACTCTCTCTTTCACCCTGACTGTGTCTCTCTCTTTCGGCCTAACACACTCTTGCTCATACACACTCTCTCTCTCTCGGCCTGGCTGTTCCTCTGTCTCTCTCTGTTTCTCGGCCTGACTGTGTGTGTGTGTATGTCTCTCTCTCTCTTTCAGCCTGAGTCTCCCTCTCTCTTTCTCGGCCTGACTGTGTGTGTGTATGTCTCTCTCTCTCTTTTGGCCTGAGTCCCTCTCTCTCTCTCTCTCTCTCTCGGCCTGACTGTGTGTGTGTATGTCTCTCTCTCTCTTTCGGCCTGAGTCTCTCTCTCTCTCTCTCTCGGCTTGACTGTATGTGTGTCTCTCTCTGTCTCTCTCACTCTCTTGTGGCCTGATATCTCTGTCTCTCTGTCTCTCTGCCCATCCCTGTCTCTGTCTCTCGGCCTGACTCTCTCTGAACTGGCTTTCCCTCTGCTTTTGATGATGAGACTATGGCATGATTTCAGCTGCTTTGTCCAACTTCCTGTGCTATTCGCCTGAAGCCATCAACCATATCTTTGTTACCTCTGTACTTGACTATTCCAATGTTCTTCTGGCTGACCTCATATTTTTCATCCTCCGTAAACTTGAGCTCATCCAAAACTCTGCTGTCCATACTCTTGACTCGCACCAAGTTCCATTTACTAATCACCCCTGTGCTCACTGGCCCAAATTTGTTTCTGGTCTGGCAGTGCTTCGATTCTAAAATTCTCATCCTGGTTTTCAAATCCATCCAAGGTCTAGCCTTTCCCTATCTCTGTAATCTCCTCCAGCCCCACACCCTTTTACAAGACTCTCTGAGATATCTGTGTTCCTCCAATTCAGGTCTCTTGCACAACCCCAATTTTTAATTACTTCACCATTGGTGTCCATGCCTTTAGTTGCGTAGCTTTCCTGCTACTTTCAGCATTCAATTTAATCGAACAAGGGTAACTTGTCTGTGACTACAACAAACCGCTATGGGTTCAGGTATCTGTTCGTTATAAGTGTAGCAGATTTATTAAGTAGTTTATATTCAGAGCAAAGAAGTAATACTTAACAAAGACAATAGTCACAGTCTTTTCCTCAGAACCTCGGCAGTAGCCCTCCGAGTGACTGTGGTGCGGTCTCTCTTTCTCCTGCTGTGTTCTGTTGACTGACAATTCTCTTCTTTCTTTCTCTGGATTTTTCATGCTGCTTCTCATGTTCAATAGCTGTTCTTTTACATCCTTTTTTCTCCTTTGAGCCTACATGGCAACTGACAATCACCTGGGCTATCTCACTCATTCTGTTTAATTGTCATGCAGGCCCCCACCTGCCAAGAATGAGACATTAATTTTGCCACATGAACATTGATTTTTGAACTGTTACTGGAGTAAAGAAAGTACTTATTTTTTTTTAAAAACTCTTGACTGGAAAGACATTTGCATAGTAACAGACGGTACTTGGAAAGGACAAAGGGGCCACTCCCTGCTCCAATTTAATCCACAATGGACTTTTGATTACCAGACATTGAAGTTGGAGAGGCTAGCATTCCAGGTTAACTGCTAAGTTGGCCGAATATACAAACAAACATGGTCAGACCAGTTTAGTTGCATGACTAACTGGCTGTTGGAGTTTTTTGAATTTGAACTTGCCACAGAGAATTTGAACTCAGAAAGCTGTTTGCTCCTGGACTTGAAAAGACCTCTCGTGGCTGGCTTGCTGCTGCTTCTCTCCTGTCTGCTCATCTCTTTCTCACCAGTTTTGGAATCTATTGAAGACACAGGAACCCCAAGAGAGAAAAGTCTCCTACAGTGAACAAGGTGTAAGAAGAATATTGGGCCCCAGTGAAAAGCAGGAATTATCTACAAGCAAGAACTACCTACAAAAGGACTACAGTGAGCTCGAAGCACCATAACAAGAAACTCTTCTGATATTGCCTCAAGCCTCCCTACTTTATTTTTTCTTCTGATCTTTTCTGTCTCTATTTTCATGTGCGTATCACGTATGCATGCTAGCGTGGAGTGTGGCGTGTATCCATAGGTGTTAACCGAATTAGAGTTTAAGTTTAAGTTTTAATAAATTTCACTTTTCTTCTTTAAACCTAAGGAAGCCTGTTTGTGCTCATTTCTTTGCCTTATAATTGGAAAGTGATGAATAAGGATTCACCAAGGGGGAATTCAAAACACAGTGGCCTGAATTTTACGCGAGCCAGATGGTGACGTAAAATTGAGTGGGAGGCTTGGGGAGGCCTTCCCAACCTGTTCCCAGCTCCACCCTACTTTACGTGGGTCGGGGGTGGGGGTTGGAGAAACGAGCCACCCGCCCCAAGCCAATCAAGACCCTTAAGTGGCCACCTCCATGGATATTTTACTCGTGGCACGCGGGCATCTGGGAGACGTGAAAGGCCGCCCAGTGAATCCTGGCGGTCTCTCAGCGCACTGGGGGGGTGGGGGGGGTGCCCAGACAAGCAGGCACAGGGTGCCGATTGAGGGCCGCCCCTGGTTGCCCAGCCACCCCAGGACCCGAGATGCCCCCCGTCCCCCCAAATGACCACCCTTGCCTCGCCGGGATGCAACCGATCTCCCTGGTGAGGCAAGCCAAACTTACTTGGACTCCTGGCTCCATGTCCTTGGCTGGGCTGCAGTCCCAGCAATGGCCACCGGTCCCGATGGCGCTGCTGGGACTAAGAGCTGCCGGCCCGATGATTTGCCGGAAGCTCAATGAGGTGGGACTTCCTCCCTCAAGCAGGTGGAATTCCCGCCTCGGAACAATTAAAGCCCGGGGACATGTAAACAAAGTGATTTCTGACAACACAGTGACCCGCTGATGTCATCAGAGTGCACCAAGCTGTGCACATGCACAGCTACATCTTGCCAGGACTAAATGGCGCATGCATGGGATGACATCATCGCGCAGTGCCAATGTCATCGTGTATCCGCACCTGGTCCATCTTCGCGCATGCACGCCAAAGCGTCATCGGGTATCCAGCCCCCCACTCGACTGGACGAAGCAGCTGAATGGGAGACTGAGGCTGGAGCTCTGTTCCCCTCGGCAGCTCGCTCCAGGTCTCGATGCTTCCTCTCCTCAACCGCTCGCTCCAGACCCGCTGCTCCCCACCCCCACCCCTACTCCCCTGGTCGATTGTTCCTTGCTTCATGCCACCCCGCTTTCCGGCCGCTCGCTCCCCGCTTCCCCCCACCAGCCGCTAACTCCAGGCCGCGCTGCTTCCCTCCTCTCGGCCACTCGCTCCCACATCACTCCTTGCTTCTTCGAGCGGCGCATGGTGACTGCTCAAACGTAGGAGTGAGTGGCTGAGAGGAGGGAAGCGGCGCGGCCTAGAGCTAGCGGCTGTGGGGTGGGGGGGGCGGGGAAGCGAGCGGCAGACCAGAGAACGGGTTGGCGTGAGCGGGGAACAGTCGGCCAGGGGAGTGGGGAGGGAACAGCGAGGTCTGGAGTGAGTGGCTAAGGGAGTGGAAGTAGCCGATGGGGAGAAAGCGAATTGCTGAGTGGGGAGAGCGGCCAGTGGGGCCTGAGCAAGTAGCTGTGTTTGGGTGAAATCAGTCCTGGTCAGTCATATAAATGAATCACAATAACAAATTGGCAGCATATTTTATACTTTGCCCGATTTTCGATCGGGGTACGTATTAACTATCCTCCAATGGAAATTCAATCATAAAATTCCTTTTGTATTTAATAGGATTACTGTAATATTAAATGGATCTGAGGATTACAGTTGGTATCCTATAACTACATAGCATATTACTGGGCTTCCATCCAATTTTTTGTAAGGTTAGTTTGCTAGAATGATCCAGCCATAAGCATTTCCTGTGATAAATTGAGCAGCGCCATCTTTAATCCTGGCAGCTGCCTGAACGTCGCAGACACTGACGTTCCAGTTGAAGAGCCTGCATTTGCGCATGTGCAAGTACTGCGCCACCTAGTGGTTGCATTGTCAGAAAACGCAGCCACCCGTAAAATGCGGGTTGGATCCCCGGGCCGGTCGGAAGCAGGTCCGCCACCGACTTTTACGTCGGTGGCCAGCTCCCGTCTTCCCGTGTAAACTCCAGCCCAGTGTGTTTAAAAATTTAAATCCTGTTACAATAAGACCAGGTGAAGACGGAAAGAGACCCCTAGACACTTTTAACATTAAATTTAGGCTTAATTTTCTGGTGTCACTTTGTTCAATTTTCTTGCAACTTAGTTATTCCTTATCTAGAAATTTCATACCATTGTTACATGAGTTCCAGCAATGTCTTTTACTCTAGTGATAACAGATATTAGAAGCTTTAAACCTTCTGTTTTAATTGTAACTTAATTAATGCTGTTTTTCATTATCTGTTAGTTTCAAACATACTATTACATTCTTTTCATATTTACCTCAAGGTTTGTTTTCCACTGCCAGTTTTTTTTTCTAACATAACCTTGGCTCATTATCAGAATTGCTTCTCAGCCTTACACCATGTTTAGTGGAGCTTACACATAGTGAGCTGAATTGTATAAGCCTGCCACCGAAATTGGCGACAGGCGAAAGAAATGGCAGCCCGCCTGTGCAGGCTGCACGCCAAAGAACCGCTGTGATTCCGAGCGCAGTGGCTCATTTAAATTGCCAGGGTGGGCATCGAGCCCCCCCCCCCGCCTCCTCCCGATCACGTGGAGAGGGTGGATTGTCCCTCCCTGGCAATGGTGTTGGCTGCCTGTGAGCAGGCGCTGATGCTATTTTTACCAGCATATTTAAATATTTATATAAAAATTGGCAAGTCATGCTGCAGCTGTACAGAACCTTAGTTAGGCCACACTTAGAATATTGCATGCAATTCTGGTCGCCACACTACCAGAAGGACGTGGAGGCTTTGGCGAGGGTACAGAAGAGGTTTACCAGGATGTTGCCTGGTCTGGAGGGCATTAACTATGAGGAGAGGTTGGATAAACTTGGATTGTTTTTACTGGAATGACGGAGATGGAGGGGTGACATGATAGAGGTTTACAAAGTTATGAGCGGCATGGACAGAGTGGATAGTCAGAAGCTTTTTCCCAGGGTGGAAGAGTCAGTTACTAGGGGACATAGGTTTAAGGTGAGAGGGGCAAAGTTTAGAGGGGATGTGCGAGGCAAGTTCTTTACACAGAGGGTGGTGAGTGCTTGGAACTTGCTGCCGGGGGAGATGGTGGAAGCAGGTACGATAATGACGTTTAAGAGGCATCTTGACAAATACATGAATAGGATGGGAATAGAGGGATACGGTCCCTGGAAGTGCAGAAGGTTTTAGTTTAGGCAGGCATCAAGATCAGCGCAGGCTTGGAGGGCCGAATGGCCTGTTCCTGTTCTATACTGTTCTTTGTTCTATTTTTAAAAAATTTAATGAAATTAAATAAATACATCTGTTTTGCCCTTCTCCCACCCCCCATCCCCCCAATCAATTAAATTAATTATCTCTCCTTTCCCCCCCCCAAAACACTTACCTTTACCATCTGACCTTCTCTTCACAAATTGCACTAACTTTAAACCAACCCTTCTCACCATCCCCTACACCAATGATGTTAATTTGAACTGTTGGCCCCACTCCCGCACTAAGAATCTTACCTCCTCCCCCCTCCCCACCAGTATTCTGCCTCATTTCCCCGGATAGGGATCCGAAGGTGTTGGAGTGTCGGCCACCTGGCTGAAGATCGCAGCAGGACATCAGGAGGCAATGTAAGTTTATTTAAATTAATTATTTTAATTGATTTAAATATTTAAATTGCAGTCCTGCTGATGAGCAGTGGGAGGGTCGCCACGAGGCCTTGCCCCCGTCGGCAATATCAGGCTGGGCCCTGCTGGCATTGAGGTCCGTGGTGGGCCTCATCCGGGGCCATCTTCAGCAACCCCACCCCCTGCCCACCACAGATCCCGACGTTCGAGGTTTCGTTAAAATCCAGCCCAGTATAGTTACTTTAACAATATTTTAAAGCATTATTGCTTATCATAATTACTTCTAATTAATCTTATACATTTTAAGACATTACACCAAGCAGTGAACTATCTTACAATATCCCCACCTTGAGGGCAAGGCATTTATTCTGACCAGTCAAATTAAATTCTTGTGTGCTTTGAACTTTCATATTTAATCATTTCCAAGAGATATTGTGCGATGATCATGTTTAATTGTGATCTTGTCTGGAACAGCAAGTGCTTCAAGTAGCAAGTGTAGAGCAGTGAGCATATTAGCACCAAGAACTGAGTTATAATCAATACGTGTGAAATTATTCTGATTCGGGGGGAATTTTCATATTTAACCCTGTTACCCACCAATTTGTTGAATCCTCTACCCCTGGAATTTCCTTGCTCTAGCATGTAATAATGACGTTGGGAGGCGTTCACTTGACTTATTAATGTTGTTAAGTGGATTGGTAGTTCAGAGATGTCATACCCAAATTTAGTGACACAATCCTCTTGTTTTATGTTCAAGCTATCTTTTACTTGTAAGGCTTGTTGGTTAAGAGTAGCAATGGCGAGGAGGGCTTTCCCCACATCACTGTGGTTTTGGTGGGTGTAATACAGTAGGTCCCGGATTTGATCAAACATTTAAGTGACTCGTAATGGTAATAATCTTCTGAGGTGGTAAAACAGTACTTCCCTTCTCGTACATAGGCCGTTCTAGTTTTTCCATAGTACAGTTCAGCCCCTTTTCTTTCCAATTGAAACCACATGTGTCTCTTGAATTATCATATAAATTGTATGGGCAAGTGAGGGCATCCTTACTTGTTCTGCATCCCTGTAGGTTTGGTTCTATTCAAACTGGTTCTTCTAGCCAGATCAACCACTGGGGTGCAGTCAGGAATTAACTAATTACACTTTCCCTCACAACCCCTATGTTTTCTACTCTAAACAAAGGATTAGGCATAGTTTGATTCATGAGACTGGAGATCTGTACTACTAGTCCTAATAGCTTCTGGTTCCCTACCTTGTGGCATTCATGCTTGACCGAGTGAACCTCAGTCAAACTCATAATTTTACATAATTCTGCATTGTCCTGATAACGGGATAGTGCTGTCAAATGCGTATTTGTTACCCAAGTGGGAAGACGTCCTTCATTGATAACTTCTAAGTTGTATCTGAGCTGTTCTACTGACCAATTCCCGTACATGACGTGTACGTCGTTACGAGCTGCCTGGTCAGAGGCCTTTTTGTCCTCTCGGATAAGGTCATTAATCTTTTTCGCATGATTTTTCTATCTCATGTATAATGTCTCGTAGATGCACAACCATTATCTGATCCTCTCCCAGCTCTTCTTGCACTATGCTATTCTCTTTACTCAGTATATTTTTCAATTTCTCCCATACGGTTCGTAAATGTATCTGTGAAGCTGCCAAATCCACAGTTAATCATTGAGGTGGCTGTATCAAAACCAGTAAATCCAGCATTTATCAAGCCTCCCTTTTGCCTACTTCTTGTTTGATTCATTTCATTTCTAGTATTGTTCTCATGGAGGAATGCATTCTGTACATCCTCTACACTTATAGACAAGGTAGCCTTTTCCTAATACTGGTCGAAAACCTGCTGTATCATCCCTTGAATTAACTGTATTGTTTTGTTGGGACACCATTCGGTTAAGTTTAAAATGACAGGGACCACTTCTGGTGTTACCTGGTGATATACTGTTTTGTGGGTAGGGATAATTACAAGACCATTTCCAGGTCCTGCCACTAATTGAGGACATTGCCCCTCGTCCCTGATCCCAAGCATCTGAGCTATCCTCCTTCTCTTACGGTATGAGGATAACACTGTAGAGATACCCGTCAATCTTTGTACATCCAGTTATTGCATCCTCAAATCTTATCCTAACTGTACCTACCTCCCAACACTGCCCCCCACTGGTCAATTTTAGCATAGTTATATCCTCCCCATCGCTTAAAAGAAACTAAAAGGGGTTCATTGTCCCATTTTCCATTATTGGACCTTACGTTATACAAGAGTATTGCCCTTTGTGTCTCTTCCACCATCGAAGCCAACACAATTGGATGTACCCTTCATTCTCTGATATGACATGGTCGTTGGGTTTGATACTTTTACTTGCTCCCAAGTCCCTTTATTCTTTACCAGCAATGTCCACACGTTCGGGTCTCCCCTGTCTTTTACCTTGCACTTAATACCTACTCCATATCTCTCTTTTATTTCCCACATGGAAACTTTTCCTGTGAGATTACCACAAACTGTTATGTATGCTGTTGTTACACAATCTCTTTTATTATTTCTTATCCAAACCGGGAGATCCCCCTCATGCGTTTTGTATGAGTCATTGTGGCTCATTGGCCTTTTGTGTTCACCAAGAATCTAAGGTTCTGATCTATAAATTGCCAGTGGGGCACATTCACCTCCTTTGTCCAGAGTACAGCGTATAATGGTGGTCCTGATTGCTATCGTTATGTTTATTGCATTCACCATCTTTCCAAGTATCAATACAAGCATGCAGGTCCACATTTTCACCTGTAGGTAGAGCAAATGTAAAATCTTAATCCTTAACAGTTTTCATCTGATTAATATAGAACCACCTCAATTTTGGTTTTCTTTCTGGACCATGTTCAATAGATATACAGCTGAGTTTAATTTGTCAGTTATGGTGTGGGGGCCCACCCATTTCACATCAAAAGAGTTTTTTTTAGGGAGAAATTTTGTAGCATTACTTGGCCTCTAATCCCATATTCGAATGGTTTGATTTTCTTGTCAAAACATCGTTTAACTTAATTTTGTCGCCTTCCCTTGTTTTCTGCCACCAGTCTGTTCACTTTTTCCACATGGTCTATCATTGTCTGCAGCCACTTCTGACTACATGGCTGTAGTTTTAATGGTGTTTTATTCCCCAGAGTTATGTGTCTCAATATCCGCATTTGTCTCCCAATCATAGCCTCATATGGACTGATCCGTGTTGCCTTGTGGTGTGTGGAATGTATTGCCATCAAACATAGAGGCATCATGTCAGCCCATTGAGTGGAGTGTCCTATACACAATTTGCTTAACATGGTTTTCAAAGTATGATTACCCCTTTCCACAATCCCTGATAATTGTGGGTGGTGTGCAATGTGCAATTTATGCCTTATTTGGAACATGTTCTGCAGGGCAGTAAAAATCTCCCCTGTAAAGTGTGGACCCTGTTCACTGTCCACCTGTATCAGCACTCCCCACCTACTCAAAAGGATTTGTGCAGCCGTACGTGCTTTATTGTTCCTAGTTGGGAAGACCTCTAGCCATTTTGTAAATTGGTCCACCACCATAACAGCATGCTCATAGTTTCCCTGAGACTTTGTAAAAGGATCAATAAAATCAATCGGTGTGTCCATGGGCCATCAGGAGGAGGTTGTGACCGTAGTAGGGCACAATTAAAACAGGAAGGAGGATTAACTTGCAAACACAGTAGGCATCTATTGACATATTGCTCTACATGCTGTTCCATTTCTGGCCACCAACCGGCACAGGTTTGCTTTTAGTGTAGTATTGGACATTACTACAGGAGTTTTTCGGGGTAGTGACCTAAGCCCAACCATCTTCAGCTGCTTCATCAATGACCTTCCTCCATCATGAGGTCAGAAGTGGGGATGTTTGCTGATGATTGCACAGTGTTCAGCACTATTCGCGACTCCTCAGATACTGAAGCAGTCCGTGTCCATATGCAGCAAGTCCTGGACAACATCCAGGCTTGGGCTGATAAGTGGCATGTAACATTTGCGCCACACAACTGTGAGGCAATGGCCATCTCAAATGAGAGAATCTAACGATCTCCCCTTGATGTTCAATGGCATTATGATCGCTGAAGGCCCCCCCCCCCACTATCAACATCCTGGGGGTCACCATTGACCAGAAACTGAACTGGACTGGCCACATAAATGCTGTGGCTACAAGAGCAGGTCAGAAGCTGGGAATTCTGCTGTGAGTAGCTCATCTCCTGACTCCCCACTGCCTGTCCACCATCTACAAGGCGCAAGTCAGGAGTGTGATGGAATACTCTCTGCTTGCCTGGATGGGTGCAGCTCCAACAACATTCAAGAAGCTTGACACCATCCAGGACAAAGCATCCTGCTTGATTGACACCCCATCCACCACCTTCAACATTCACTCCCTCCACCACCGATGCACAGAGGCAGCAGTATGTACCATCGATAAGATGCACTGCAGCAACTCACCAAGCCTTCTTTGACAGCACCTTGCAAACCCACGACCTCTACCACCAAGAAGGGCCAGGGCAGCAGATGCATGGGAACACCACCATCTGCACGTTCGCCTCCAAGCCACACACCATCCTGACTTAGAACTATATCGCCGTTCCTGCACTGTTGCTTGGTCAAAATCCTGGAACTCCCTTGCTAACAGCACTGTGGGTGTAGCTACACCCCAAGAACTGCAGTGGTTTAAGAAGGCAGCTCACCACCACCTTCTCAAGGACAATTAGGGTTGGGCAATAAAAGTTGGCATAACCAGCGACGTCCACATCCCCCGAACAAATAACAAAAAAAAAATTGGCCCCAAGCTTTGGAATTTCCTTTCCAAAATGCTCTGCTCCACTAAAATGCTCGCTCTTCAAGCCTAACCCTTTGATCAATGTTTTGACCAACCTAACCTAATATCGCCTGGCGGCTTGGATTTGGTTTAATAAATCTCTGGTGAAGCACCTTTGGAAGTATTGCTAAATAAAGGTGTTATATAAATGCAAGTTGCTGTTGTTGTCATCAATACATTCATTCAAAAAAGTAGCCAAATATTCTTGGACACATGAAAAGGATGTCCAACATATGCTGGGAAGTTTGAGAGGCTAATTGTAAATGTGAAACACTTTGTTTTTAATGAACTTGATAAAATAGTGAAGTGAAGCCCAACTAATTTGTTACTCATGTTTATTCAACAGTTATTACTTGAACATCTAGAGTGCCTTGTGTCAAGACATGAGCGATCGCTGCGAATGACGGTGGTCAAACGACAGTCACAATCTCCATCAGGAGTTTCCAGTGAAGTGGAGGTTTTGAAGGCACTGAAGTCATTATTTGAACATCATAAAGCTTTGGATGAAAAGGTGAGAAGATAATTGGTGGTACAGCGAGTGAAGAATTATGACTGAGGACCACATTTGTGCCTTATTGAGTTCATGCAAAATGTATAATAAATACAAGGTTAGATTAACCTCCAATTCTTCAGAATCATGATCAGAAAGATCTGCTGGAAAAATCCCCTGACTTTGAAAAAAGTGAATAGGTTATGGAGGTGAAACACTATTTGAAGTACTTGGGGTGATGATTTTTAAATATTTGGGGTCAGAATACTGTTACCCATTAGCGTGGACTGCAACTAAAATTGACTGACCATCAGTCACAATGTGATTGACAGTCTGTGCATATGACTTTGGGTTTTCACCAAATCTGCCCAAATGCTGAGAGATGGGAACACCTGACATTGTCCCTAAATGTGAAAAGCTTTGCTTAAAGCTCTGAAAGCATCACCACAATGATGAAGATTTATAAATTGAATATTTATTATTTGACAGGTGCCAAGTGGCATTGTGTTTATTTCTTAATTGCAGTTTTCATTATGTGTGATCTGCTGTTACTCAATTCTGCATCTGACAAAAATGCTGTGACTGTGGGAAAATTGTGTTCTATTATGGTACTCCTCCGCATATGAATGAGAATAAACAGTGCTGCATAAAAGAAAAATGGTTGCTCTAAGTGTTGGCCCAGAATAATGGGATTTCATAACCAATTCCTCAGATTGCCTCAATTTCAGAGCATCATGATCATAGATTTATTGGGGAAATCCTCTTAAAAAGTGATTTTGTTTTAGAACTGTAAACTGAAATTGAAATTCTTTGAGTTGTGGCTTTTTAAATACTGTTGTCACCCATTTACTACTGACTAGAATTGTGATTGACCATCAAAATCTCTGTGATTCACAGCCCCTAGATGCAACTTTGTTTTTCCATCTAACCTGCCCTTTGGTTAACTCCTGGTAAAGATAGATCACAAGCTACATAGACTGTGTGAAATTCCTCACAAAGCCAATCTATTGAGAATGTGAGTCAATCCAAAGTCAGCTATTCTGCAACATGGAGATGACTGGAATAAAAACAAGAAATGCTGGAAATACTCAGCAGGTCTAGCAGCATCGATGGAGAGAGAAGCTGAGTTAACGTTTCAGGTCAGTGACCCTTCATCAGTTGAGGGGTCACTGACCTGAAACATTAACTCTGCTTCTCTCTCCACAGATGCTGCCAGACCTGCTGAGTATTTCCAACATTCCTTGTTTTTATTTCAGATTTCCAGCATCTGCAGTATTTTGATTTTAATTTATTATGGAGATGACTGGATCAGATTCTACTGAAAAGATGTGAGGAATAGTATTCTAACGCATTATTCATCTGTAAATTAAGTTGAAAACAGTGCATTTTTAAATTTGTATCTACACAAACAAATATAGACAGGTCAGTGTGAAACTAGGGAACAGCTTTTTTTCTCTCTAGTTTGAAAGGTTATCCTACTGATTTCAGATGTCTTATCTGAACTGGAAACCTTATTTGTAAGTGTTACGGTCAGGTGAGGAGGGGTCAAAGGGCTTCCCTCTTTTCCCTCTCCTTGTTTGACCACAACAGGTTTAATTCTTTTTTAAAGTGCACATACTGGCCAATTCAGTTGGTGTTTGATTACTTACTTGCTACGATCATAACAAGAACCAATCGGACAGGTTTTCTTGAGTTTAACAAAGAAAGAGATTAACTTTATTGTACTTAAACCGAATTCATTAAAATAATAAACTGCGCACCAACCAGGGATAGGGACCAACATGTTGCACCACGGATATTTGACAAAATTATTGACTCAGCCACAGAAATGGAGCAATTAATCTGTATATAAAGTGTACAACCAATCTAATGCCATCAAAATATAGTCCTATTTAAAACACATTTCTCGCTTTAAATAAAGTAGCTAAGCATACAAACATCAATGGAGAGCAGCACAACTGAATTAACTAGCTAGCAAGCAAAATAGTATGCAATGCCAATGCAAATTATTTTTGTTGATGGAATAGAGTTAGCTACACCACATTACTGGGTGGTAGATGGACCTTATTGGATGACCTCTGTGGATTCAAACTGTATCAGGAGCGCAAATTCATCCAATAAAGCATAAAACTCAAAGAGAGGATTGTTATTGTAGTTATTGAGGTGAGGCAGTAGAAAAATCGCAATAGGAAGACGGATCATTTCTCACACTGCTGTTGTCACAAGACAATTTAGCCCATGGTCAATGTTTGTGCAACTTCTCCACCTGCTTGTAATATATGTGTCTGAAGACAGGGCAGCCAACAAAAGGGCAGTGATCTCTAAATCAGGAGAATTATATAGGATGGAGCAGATAGTACTTCAGAAGAATCATGTAAAAGGGAAAAGCAGAGTGTGACAGGAAGGGACAGAGAGATTAACGGTAGGTAGCCAAGACTAGTTTATTCATCTTAATAGGCTGTTAAACTACATCTTGGATTCCAAAATACAGAAACAACAGAATCTCTCATGGACAAAATGTGATTTGCTCACCAAATTTAGTGACAAAATTAGATAAACACAATTACAGATAAAGAGCACGCTTCAGTTCCTCCAATAAAGCAATTTTCTTAAATTCACTTATGTCTATATCTCAGTCTATCACTGTCGATTCTTATTCAACTCTGACAAGATAATTATTAACAAAAAGCTTTTCTGCACAAAGTTGAGCAGTTTTTACTGCATGCATTATTCAATTACAAAATGTTTAGTCACTGTCTGTAACATTGTACTCCAGACTAATCAATTTATGTCCAAGCCAAATCGCTTACCTGTTAGTAAAGGTGCACTTATACCTTAAAATATAATTATATGATACAGACCACTTTCAAATGGCATTGTCCACTCAGGTTACCTGCCCTCAAACTGGATAGTAAATGGTACATATTGCAGTTACTGATCTTTGACATACTTGTAAAACTTGCCGTTTAACCCAATTTGCAGCAAAGAAAATCAGTTAATGACTTTCTAACATGGTCATTGAAACATAATACATTTTACGCTATGGGTACCCGCATGGGTCCTAGTTATGCCTGTCTTTTTGTGGGATATGTCGAGCATTCTTTGTTCCAGTCCTACTCAGGCCCCCTCCCCCAACTCTTTTTCCGGTACATTGATGACTGTATCGGTGCCGTTTCCTGCTCCCGCCCCGAACTAGAAAACTTTATCAACTTTGCTTCCAATTTTCACCCTTCTCTCACCTTTACATGGTCCATCTCTGACACTTCCCTTCCCTTCCTCGACTTCTCTGTCTCCATCTCTGGGGATAGGTTGTCTACCAATATCCATTATAAGCCCACTGACTCCCACAGCTACCTCGACTACACTTCTTCACACCCTACCTCCTGTAAGGACTCCATTCCATTCTCCCAGTTTCTCCGTCTCCGACGCATCTGCTCTGATGATGCCACCTTCCATGACGGTGCTTCTGATATGACCTCCTTTTTCCTCAACCGAGGATTTCCCCCCACTGTGGTTGACAGGGCCCTCAACCGTGTCCGACCCATTCCCCGCACCTCTACCCTCACCCCTTCCCCTCCCTCCCAGAACCGTGACAGGGTTCCCCTTGTCCTCACTTTTCATCCCACCAGCCTCCATATCCAAAGGATCATCCTCCGCCATTTTCGCCACCTCCAGCGTGATGCCACTACCAGTCGCATCTTCCCCTCCCTTCCCCTGTCAGCATTCCGAAGGGATCGTTCCCTCCGCGACACCCTGGTCCACTCCTCCATTACCCCCACCACCTCGTCCCCGTCCCAGGGCACCTTCCCTTGCAATCGCAGGAGGTGTAATACCTGCCCATTTACCTCCTCTCTCCTCACTATCCCAGGCCCCAAACACTCCTTTCAGGTGAAGCAGCGATTTACTTGTACTTCTTTCAATGTAGTATACTGTATTCGCTGCTTACAGTGTGGTCTCCTCTACATTGGGGAGACCAAGTGCAGACTGGGTGACCGCTTTGCGGAACATCTCCGCTCAGTCCGCAAGCAGGACCCTGAGCTTCCGGTTGCTTGCCATTTCAACACTCCCCCCTGCTCTCATGCTCACATCTCTGTCCTGGGATTGCTGCAGTGTTCCAGTGAACATCAACGCAAGCTCGAGGAACAGCATCTCATCTACCGATTAGGCACACTACAGCCTGCCGGACTGAACATTGAGTTCAATAATTTCAGAGCATGACAGCCCCCCACTTTACTTTCATTTTTAGTCATTTTTAGTTATTTTTTCTTCCCTTTTTTTTGCATTCCTTTTTACATTTTTTACAATCTTTTTTTGCATTTATTTCATTTCATCTTAGTTTGTTCAGTTTGCTTACCCACTGTTTTTTTCAGGTTGTTTTTCTTCAGGTTTGCACTTGCTGATGTTCAATATTCAGTATATTCACACCTAATCTGTACTAATGCTTTGTCTTTCAACACACCATTAACATATTGTTTGCCTTTGCTCCGTGACCTTTTGGTCAGCTATGTGGCCTGGTCCAATCTGCACCTTCTCCTTTGTTATCTCTTGCCCAACCCCCACCTCACTTGTTTATAATCTGTGACTTTTCTAATATTTGTCAGTTCCGAAGAAGGGTCACTGACCCGAAACGTTAACTCTGCTTCTCTTTCCACAGATGCTGCCAGACCTGCTGAGTGAATCCAGCATTTCTTGTTTTTGTTTCAGATTTCCAGCATCCGCAGTATTTTGCTTTTATTATATACATTTTACTATGTCTTCCTCAGTTTTTAAAACTGCAAATGCAGCATGGATTTTGTTAAAGAATCGTAGACAGTTCATCATAGATTAAGGTTTATTAAAGCTATCCATTACATTGTATTTAATAATGACTGTATATGGGTCAGCAGCATCCTGTTTTTGCCAATATCACTCAGCCCCAATACACCATACTCTTGTATTCATGAGGAACATACATTGCTGACTTCTGAAGATTCTTTGGATCTTCTTGCCTGTTTCCCCCTTAAAACAAGTTCTGGAACAATGTGATTCCAAATGGATACCAGCCGAATTGTGACATTTATATCGAACTAAAAGCCCAGTAACATGCAACATGTCACTGAGCTTATGTCCCAAATGAAAGTAATGCGTGCCAGAATGTAGAAATTGAGACATTCCCTAAGTGACTTTTTCCATATTAAAATGAGTTTACATAACACAAGCCATTAAACTTGTGTTTTAAAATAACCTAACTGCTCAGTTATTTTAAAACACTAGGTTAAAATCTTGGCGCAGGGGTGTCCAAGCTGTTAGCGTGAGGGGCCACTTTACAATTTTTGTCTCAAATAGGGGCTGGTGGGGCAATTTCAGAAAGATAAAAGCATTAAACATTTATCTTACTATTAATCAAAACAACAACAAATGTGGATTTTGTGAATAAGCTTCAAATGAGAAGGCTAATTTATTGACTTACTTTCTCGACACTACATTGGATACTGCATACCTGGCATTGTATTTGCTTGCAAAAGTAGTCAGTGTTTGCCCGCACACTTGTGTAGCGATGCAGAGTATTCCGGATAGATGTCCATCTTTCAAGTTGATCTTGATTGCTCTTTCTCCTTCCTCTCTCTCTGTGTCTGTCTCTCTCTCCCCCTCCCTCTCTGTGTTGCTCCTCTTTATGTTGTTCCCCCTCTCTGTATTGTCCTCCCTCCCAGTGTTGTCCTCCCCCCTCTGTGTTGTCCCTTCCCCCTGTGTTTCCCCCCTCCATTTTGTCCCTCCTCTCTGTCTTGCCCCCCCCCTCGGTGTTTGTCCCCCTTCTCTGTGTCGTCCCTCCCTCTCTCTGTGTCATCTCTGCACTCTCTGTCCACCCCCTCTCTCTCTGACCCTCTCACCTCTCTCTCTGTCCCCCACCCTCTCTCTCGCTCTGTAACCCTCCAGTCTCTCTCTCTCTGTGCCCCTACTCTCTCTCTCTCTCTGTACCCCCACTCTCTCCCTCTCCCACTCTCTCCCTTTCCCATTCTCTCTCTCTGTACTTCCCACTCTCTCCCCACTGTCTCTCTCTCTCTTCCCCCACTCCCATCAGTCGCTATCTCTCTGTCCGCTGCTGAGAGTGGGAACAATGCTTTTGAACTTCGGGCAGCTTCATGGTTTTCCAGCGGACTTTTAAAAAAATCGAACCTGCCAAAAACCCTGCATCTGTCAGAAGCTCAAAAGTGCTGCTCTGCTTCAGCTCCTGTCATCTGTGAAACTGACACTTGCGTTTTTTTAAAAAGCTGGTCTGAAGAAGCCAATAGAAAATTTCTCATCTGCAAAATTACCAGTCACGGACCCCAAAATTGTTGACCACAGACAGTGGTGTCCGTGTACGGACATGTTGCCGACCCCTGGCGCCAACTTTCACACACACACATACACTAGAGGTTCACACACATGCAAATAGGTTACAAAGTGGGGAAGGGTAGATTGGTTGAGTTAGAGTCCATAGAAAAATGGATATACAGTCTGTGGAGTTTGGTGATTCGGCTGGCTTCTAACTTAATTTGGTGGTCCTGAGGCTTTTAGTTTGAATAGGTAGATGATTGATTCAGTGGGTCTCTTGACAACAGCGATGCGATGTTTTCCTCCAAAATGGTTTCTGATTGTAGCCGGAGTATGCAGAGGTGGTCAGTCAACAGGCAGGTTTCTAAGCTTGCAAGCTGGAATGGAGAGAGAGGAGGGACCTCCACTTGGTCTGCACATATCAGAGTCCAGATGTTTCTCCTTATTGCTGCAGAGAAACACCAGTTTAAAACTATAGGGGGGAGGCAGGCTTTTCACATGACAGTCACTCAGTGATTTAAGTATGGTAGTTATCAGTGTATTTCTTGCTAAAAAGACAGGCAGTTCCCTTAAACTTCCTGGGTCTTGGTTCTTGCTGGGATGAGCAATCATTTCGTCTCCACCTCACAGGCCTTGCAATGTAGGTTATAGTGTTGCAAATTAGATGGCAATCTTAAGCTGCTAGCAAAGTCATCTTTTATATGTTCCTTTTTAAAATTTATTTCAAAAAATATAAATTCAGATCAGTGGATTAAAAAAAATTATCATTCAACAAGGCATGTTGGCGTGACTGAGTAAAAGTGTATCTTTTATTTGAATCAATGTAATGACTATATTTACTTCCGTCACAATTCACAGCACATAGAAAGGCCTCTCTGCTAGAGCAATTCAGAACTAATCCTCTTTCTGTACTGTCTTCCCATTGCCCTGTATCTCTTTTGGTTTCAAATAATTATCCAGTTTTCCCATTAAAAGGTGCATCGTTTCTGCATCGGCTTTTCGTTGTTACAGACCTGTGCATGCCCTGTGTAAAAAAACTTTTCCTAACCTCTTTCCCTTAGTTTTATATTGATGATCCCTCATTATCTGATTACCCAACCAGAGATAACAGTCTTTCCCTATTCATTTTATTAAAACGTTTTCGCAATTTAAAAAAGAACCTCTATTAAATCTCCTCTTGGCCCCCTGTGACCCAGTGGAAATCATCCCAGTACCTCAAGTCTCTCTTCATAACCTAAAGAGTGGGCATAAATGGGGCATTTTCAAATTGGCAGGTAATTAATACTGCAAGGATCACTGCTGGGGCCTCAGCTATTTATAATCTATATTAACGACTAAAATGAAGAGACAGAGTAATGTATCTAAGTTTGCTGATGATACAAAGGTAGGTGGAAAGGTAAGCTGTGGGGAGGACACAGATAGGTTGCAAAGAGATATATAGGCAGGTTCAGTGAGTGAGCAACAAGATGGCAGGTGGAGTATAATGTAGGGAAGTGTGAAGTTATTCATTTTGATTGTAAGAACAGAAAAACAGTTAACATGGAGGTACAGCAATCAATTAGGAAGGCACATTTTATGTTGGCCTTTATTGCAAGGGGATTGGAGTACAGGAATAAAGAAGTCTTGCTACAATTGTACAGGGTTTTGGTGAGAGCACATCTGGAGTACTGTGAGCAGTTTTGGTCTCCACATTTAAGAAAGGATATACTTGCGTTGGAGGTGGTACAGCGAAGGTTCACTAAATTGGTCCCTGGGATGAGGGGGTTGCACTATGATGAGAGGCTGAGTAAATTGGGTCTATACTCTCTGGAGTTTCAAAGACTGAGAGGTGATCTCATTGAAACATGCAAAATTCTGAAGGACTGGATAGGGTAGACACAGAGATTGTTTCCACTGGTCGGGGAATCTAAAGCACGGGGGCACAGCCTCAGGATAAGGAGCCAATCATTTAGGACTGAAATGAGGAGAAATTACTTCACTTAAAGGGTTGTGAATCTTTGGGATTCTCTACCCCAGAGGGTTGTGGATGCTCCATTGTTGAATACATTTAAGGCTGGGATAGACAGATTTTTGGTCTCTCAGGGACTCAAAGGTATATAGCGAGCAGGCAGGAAAGTGGAGTTGAAGCCTAAGATCAGCGATGATCATATTGAATGGCGGAGCAGGCTCGATGGCCATATGGTCGACTCCTGCTCCTATTTCTTTTCATCTTTTGTAATTCTAGTCACATTCTCAGCATCATTCTGATAAATCTATACTGTACAAACTCTATAGATTTAGTATCTTCTATAATGTGGCATTTGATACTGCACACCATGCTGTAATGTTTTTGAAGATTTATCGTTATCTCTTTACTGTTGTAATATTCTATTTATAAAACCAAATATAGTTGGCTTTTTAAAAATGGTTTTATATACCTGTACCAGCACTTTCAGGCAATTGCGTGTGTGAACTTCCAGATCTTGCCATTCATCCAGGCACTGCATCATCTATCCATTGATCAGTCAGATGGCAATGAGAGCACCAGTTGGATATGAATCACAACAAAAATTAAAGGACAGTTGGATTTCTCTGCCACAAAATGTTGTTGAACCAGAGTCCATATCTTCTTTTAAAAGAGAAATAGTGATTTGAAAAAAAGAAATATTAAAGCATATGAGGAGCACAGGAGAGACTGTTTAAACTAGCTGGATCATCTGGTGAGAATTGAGGACACAGAATTAATGGGCTAAATGACTTACTTTCTGTATTGCAAAATTCTGTTGTTCTATGATTTACAATGGACTGTAGCAATATTTTCAGTAATGTTACTTTCTTAAATCTCCACTGTTGTCATTCTTTAAAATGAATTCCCAAACCCAATGTCTAAGAACACACTTCCTAATTCTGTCAAACTGAGTTCTGGTGGTCAAAGTCCAAATCATAAATATATCCATTAAATTTAATTATAAATGAAAATCTGCTTAGCTGCTGACCTATTGCCTCATCAGTTAGACAGATTAGATTAAGAAATTAAACTGTGTGAATAAATACTACAATAAAAATTGACTGAAACTTCATATCGTCATGAAGTCCCCCACCTGCCAAGAATGAGGCATATTAATTTCATCATATGAACATTAATTTTAAACTGTTGCTGGAGTGAAGAAATTACTTGTTTAAAGAGATCACCAGACATTTGGCTGGAGGACATTTGCATACTAAGAGATGGTGCTTGGAGAGACAAAGCAACTACTCCCTGGTCCAATTAACCCAAATGGATTTTGATCACCAGACATTGAAGACAAAAAAGCTTGCATTGCAGTGTCTGCTAAGATGGAGAATCCATAAACGCAGGAGTGGTTAAACCAGCTGGTCACATGACTAATCTGCTGGCCCAAGCTTTTTGACACAGGACAGTTTGAAGACAGACTGCAGATTGCAACTGAACCTGGAACAACTCTCCTGGCTGGCTTTCCCTCTCGCTCTCTCACAGGCCTCCGGACCCACTGAAGTAGCTTAAACCTCAAGAGAGAGACGACTCCTACATCGAAACAATTCAAAGCGTGCACTGGGCCCCAACAAACAGCAAGAGTTACCGGCAACCAAAAACTCCACATTGAACTCATAGGACTGTAAATACACCCAGCTATTGCCTCAAACGTTTCCCCTTTATTCTCTCTACTTTTTCTATCTCTATCTGTGTGTGTGTTTGTCGCATACGCATGCTAACATGGTCACATCGCGTATTCGTAGTCATTAGCCGGATTAGAGTTAAAGTTAATAAACTTCCACCTTTCTTGTTTAAATCTAAGAAAACCTGTCTAATTTCTTTGCCTTACAATTGGAAAGCAGTGAACAAGGATTCACTGAGGGGAGCTAAAAACACAGTGTTTTTAAAATTAAACCCTGTTACGGTCAAACCAGGCAAAGGCTGAGATGGAACCCCGAGATCCCTTTCTCACCTGGTTGTAGCAATATTCATCCATGACCTTATGTACGGGGATAGGGCATTTTAGATACGGAATTCGGACCAGAGCCCTGCTCCAGAAATCGATTACTTGCCTGGGGGTGCGCTCTGTGCCACCTGCCACTTCAGGCGTGCCCCATGCAGTGCACCATCTTGAGAAGGGCAGTTGCATTGGCATCCCCTGTGAGCACGAGAAGCAACTGAACTCATCCTATCATTAGGTCACACAGCTCAACTGGCTGATGTGATGCCCATTTTCCAAATTTGGATCATGCAGGTCCATTCAGCCAATTTACAGATCACTCACAAAGGATCAAGCATTCAGCTGCAAGAAGGCATCACTTAAAGGGCCAGGCACTAAACGTGCAGTTCAGATAATTTTGAAGAACTTCAGTTGCAAAGTCTCTGGAAGTACTCCAGAGCATTTTTGGAGGTGTTGTGGTGAGACCCTCGATTTGACAGGGAGCATTGCTGCATAATTACGGGGAGGGCAGAAGGTTAGATGACCTGTCCACACACTGATTACAACAGGTATGGGGGCTGCAGTTTCAGTGTCTCTGGATCTACATGACAGGGAGATGGAGCAGAGCCTGTTGAGAGGGTAACCTCTGTGCCATACACTCTGCCAAGTTGGAGCTGGACTACTCCATGCTCCTTGATGATGACAGATGCTGTCTGGCAGGCCAGCCAATGCACCAAGCATCTTTGTGTGCATCTTCATCAGCATTCTCCTGTATGCCACCCCATCGAGGTCCTCATCTGAGTTCCTAGTAGCTGAACTTGTCTGCAACCTCGCCCTCCACGGAGCTAGCACACGAACCAGCCTTTCCTCCTGGCATGGCTGCATGCCCTGTGACTCACCATGTGCAGATATCAACTCTGTATCACCATCTAAGTTACGTGCAATTCCAGTATCTGAGCTGGTAGCTGTGAGTGTCAGATCAAGTGACAGAGCCTCTTTATGCGTGTTGAGCTGCTGCTCTCTTTCCTCTTGCCAGGGCTACCGTGGTTGGGCAGGTGGAAGCTCTAGGGTGTCTGAAAGCAGAAAAATCAGAAGAAGGAGGTTGCTGTGAGGGAAGGAGGTTCGGATGGGGAGCAAAATGTCTATGGAGACACAATCTGCAGCTTGCTCATCGTGCCAGAAAGCAGGATGAAGGTGAGCTGGGAGCTGAGAAGGGGCATAAGGCAGGAGCATACCATCGTCCTGAATGTTCTCAGTGATACTGGATGCCACAAACTAAGTCGCAGCTGGTCCCATAATGCAGAGAGCCATCTTCTACACAGGGCTCAAGAGATGCCAAGTCCTTGTCCCCTGCTGTTTTTCTATTGTTCTATGGTTTTCTGCTCCCTTTTGTGTACCACCTAGTCCTGCATGAGAAAGGGAAGAATGTCAGTGACTGTATAGCACTGTTTGAGTAATGTGCCTTCCGCAGCAGAATAGCTGGAGGTATGTGGAGCAAGCGAGAGGTTGATGTGAGAATGTATGAGAGTGAGGTTGATGGTATTTGGATGTTAGGCATGAGACCTGAGTGCTCGCTGCTGCTGGATAAGTGATGGGGGTATGGAGCATTGGGCAGCATGAAGAGCTGGTGGAGCAGTGGGTAGGGGATGTTATATGAAGGTGCATTCACAGACCTTGACCACCAGTGTGTGGTCATTAGACTTCTTGTGGTACTGCTACTGGGTTCTCAGGACCAGCAGCAGGGAATTGACCTCCCTGGCCATCTACTCCCAATCCCTTCTGCAGGTCATCTTTCAGGGCTTCCTGCCCCCCTCCCTCTTTCCTGGAATTATGGCATCTCTCCTCCTGTACATCTCCAATGCTGAGGCCTGTAGCTTTGCATCTGTGACCCTGGATTCCTCTCTCTCTCATTACTGATGTTCCATTTTCCTTTTTAACAATTGCAGCAATAGTATTCAGCAGCAGCCTCCTGTAATTCAGTGCAACTTCCCTTTAAGAAGGATGGGCTGCCTTTAAGAACAGAAGGCTGGCTGCACCTTGTGCTCTGTGAACTCTGCTCAGCTCCTAGCTGAGCGCAGAGGCAGCCAGCGGCACGCCAGATGCTCAGCCCCACACTATGACCATGTAAATGAGGTCGTAGCCTGAAATTTATTTGCTGCCTACTTCCATCAGAATTGGCCCAGGCAGGTCACAAATCATGACCCTCGCACGTGGAAAATGGTACAAACCAATTTTTAGTCCTCTGTTGCTAAGGTTGGAATGTTCCCAGTTCCAAATTGTGATCTGGTGAGACAGTGTTGTGATGCACAGTGCTTTAGAAACCGAAATGTCAGGTTTCTGTCTGCAGTTCCCCACATGATACGTTCCAAATCTGTGTATTTTTGGAGTGACTCCTGTAGTGGCATGACTCATGGAGACTATTGGCATTCTGTTTAAATTAATGGCTTCTTATCTACCCACATGAAAATAGTCCAGACAGAACTCAATCAATATATATTCAGCCGGCCTACATATCAGAAACCTGAGTGATGATGATACAGGAAAATTGAAATGTGGCATTGAAGAGATAAATTAGAAAGTGACTGATAAGCATGTATATCAGTCTGTGTTCAGCCATGTATATCAGTCTGTGTTCTTCACATGCACTGCCACTGATCTCCAACTGTTAATATCACATGGAGCTTCCTGAAGAATCACCATGGAGCTTGAGAGCACAGCAGGAGTTGAGAACAGGCCTGTTTGTTGCTGCTTGTCACGTATTTTATTTTAAAGCAATTGGTACTTACTATCCATCTTAATTAATGGTGCTGATCAGTTTATTGATGATCCGAACAAGCGACAATACACTAAATGGGAGATTGTTTTATATCCTGAATATTTGAATCTCAATGATTTTTCTTTACTATGTTTATGGTGGTGTTTTAAAGTCTTCATTTGCTTCCTGATGACCCTGTTATCTCCTGAGATGCATTCAAGGTTCAGACATTTATCGATATTTACCGTGTTTGAGTTATCCCAAAAACTTTCATTGTCACAAGCCCTACCAACTTCCTCTTTGAAGTGTGTTTTCTACCATGCTGACTATTTAATAAGAAAAACCATTCACAGAGTCAAGATGAGCACAGTTTTTTCTCCTTCCTGTTCTCCCAGCATTATGGCTAGCTCCGTGTACAATTATTCTGCCACATTTAGATCACAGCAAAGCAGTTTTTACTTCATGGGGAAGCATAACTAGCATTATTTCACTGGAGTCAGACTAACTTTGTAGCACACTTCAGCACAGGATCTCCAATGGAATTCAAATTCGTGGCAGCAGTATAAACCAGCGTTTCCCATGTATTAGTATCACACCAACGTGCTTTGTTGAATGATAAATTTCAGTAATCCACTTACTGGAGATCTGAATTTATATTTTTTAAAGAAAATTAAAAAGGAACAGATAAAAGATGACTTTGCTAGCAGCTTAAGATGGCCACCTAATTTGCAACACTATATCCTACATTGCAAGGCCTGCATAGTGGAGACAAAATATTTGTTCATCCCAACAAGAACCAAGACCCAGGAAGTTTAAGGGAACTGCCTGTCTTTTTAGCAAGAAAAAATACCCTGCTAACCACCATGCTTGAATCACTGTGCAATAGTCATGTGACAATTCCCCCTACCTGCCCCCCGGTGGTTTTAAACTGGTGTTTCTCTGCAGCAGTAAGGAGAAGCATCTGGACTCTGACACGTGCAGACCCAAATGGGGGGCCCTCCTCTCTCTCTCTCTCTCCATTCCAGCTTTCAAGTTTTGAAACCTGCCTGTTGACTGACCACCTCTGCATACTCTGGCTACAATCAGAAACCCCGTTGGAGGAAATCATCTGCATTGCTTCTCCAAGAGACCCTCCAAATCAGTCACCTATCTCTTTAAACTAAAAGCCTCAGGACCACCGAATTTGGTGAGGAGCCAACCGAATCACCAAACTTCACAGACTGTATACCTTTTTTTTCTATGGATTGTAACTCGACCAATCTACCCTTCCCCACTCTGTAACCTATTTGTGTGTGTGTGGGCATGGGTGTAAGTTGAAGCATAGTTTATTATTTTATTTAGCTTGGTTTAGGTACAATAAAGTTAACTTCTTTCTTTGTTAATTTCAAGAAAACCTGGCCGATTGGTTCTTCTTATGATCATAGCAAGTAAGTAATCAAACACCTTCTGAATTGGCCAGTACATCCACTTAAAAAAAAAGAATTAAATCTGTTATGGTGAAACAAGGAGAGAGAAAAGAGGGAAACCCTTCGACCCCTCCTCGCCTGACCATAACAATTAGGTATGCTCAGACTTATTTCAAACACACTGTTCCATTTGAGGGTCCTTGAGAGGATGCAGGGGAGATTTACCTCTGGTTCTCGGGCTGAGGGATTTTAGTTACAAGGTTTGGTTGGAGAAGCTGGGGTTGTTCTCCTTAAGGTAAAGGAAATTGAGGGGAAATTTGAAAGTTGTATACAAGATTATGACAGGTTTAGATAAGGTTGACAAAGAAAAACTGCTGCCATTCACTGATGGTACAAGATCTAGGAGACACACATTTAAGGTTTTAGGCAAGAGGTGCAAGTGGAATGTGAGAGAACTTTTTTTACGCAGTAAGTGGTAATGCCCTGGAACTTGCTGCCTGCGAGGGTAGTAGAAGTGCAGATGATGAATGATTTTGAAAGGAAATTGGATTGGCACTTGATGGAAATAAAGTTGTGAGGCTCTGGAGATAGAGTGTGGAACTGATTGGATTGCTCTACAGAGAGCTGACACGGACTCGATGGGGTGAATAGCTTCCCTCAGTGCTGTAATGACATTTGCTCTGTAAGGTGGCAACATATTGACGTCAAATGTGCACTCATTCAAAGAATGGAAACTCACTTGGGAATCACCAACTAAATCACACCTGAGAGTTACAGTGGACACCAGATCTCTGCAACCATTGTGCACTTAAAAATGAACTTGTCTCTCTTCATAGTGCACAGTATTATCACATCCTCAGAGGGTGCTGTTCCCACATCTGTGCAGCCTTACAATTCACTGCTGGGGAGACATGTTTCCCACCACTTCCCCCGCCTGGCGCCCCTAAACCCACCTAATGTCAGCAGGGCTAATATAGGTAATTTCTATGCCCGGTGGTTATGGGTGTGAAGCTGCGTCCGACCATTCCTTAGACTACATGTTGCTCCGGCACTATGCTGCTCTAATCTCAACTCTTTCCGTATGTTCAGTTTTATTAACTTAACCTACAACGATGAACCACAAAGTCCTTGAGTGTATTTCCTGTTTTTAATTCCTCAAGGTTCGTGAGCGTCTCCGAGTTGCACTGGAGAGGGTATCGACGTTAGAAGAACAACTATCTTCAGCCAATCAGGAGGTAGGACTGTAAATTTCTAACAAGCTTGCTTGTTGTCCGTCATTACAAACCCACTAAGGAGTTTAACTATACACTTGAGTACTGGTGGAAACTTGAAATCTTGGTGCACTTTATGATTTCTACATTGTTCAGTAAATGAACTTAAATGCTGTATGGTTAGTGTAACAATTGCAGTTTACAGTGCTTTAAGCTGAAATAAAATTTTCTAGCATTCACTTAATATCGGGTTGACATCTTGTCTGTTGTTATGATCCTGTTAGAGATCAGTAATTTAAAAAAAAAGAAATTCAAATTCCCAGTTGTTTCTTAAAGAATTATGCCACATGATTTCACGTTTTAAACAAAAAGCTTTATTGTACAAGAGTTAAACAAAATAAACACTAGCAACTTAATACTATAATTTTAAATCCCTTATTCTTTAAACTGAAAATCTTAACAGAACATGAAGACGTATACTTTAAACTCTAAATCTCAGCAGAACACTACTCATTTGACTTTTACATCCACCCCAAAAGTTCCCCAATACTTTAAAGGATCTTTGCAGTTTGTTCACCTCTCCTGGGACCAATTCAAAGTGTACCACAGCTCTTAGGAATTCACTTGGCTTTTCCTTAGTTTCTCAGCTATCTTCCGAGCTATGAGATTTCCTGGGGATTCACCCTCTAGCATTCAGCTAGGTAATCCTCTAGTTCTCCTTCAATACCTTACAAATCTGGATTTCCCAGCTTGAGCACAGGCCTCAATCAAATCAGAAATACCCCTGGTTCCTGATGGCCTTCCAGCTCCTGAGTCCAGCTGCTCCAAAGCCAACTGCTTTTCCTGTGAGCAAGCATAGAGATAAAACAACTGACCAAAAGGCATCTCCCTGCATCATCTATCTCCATAACAATGTGATACATCTGGGATGTTCCAGATAGCAATTTAAACTAATTACCTCCAACTCCAAAGCAACTCTTTGATTTTGGATATTATAAAATTGACAGGACAATTCCTTCCAGACTTTCTGGCTACTGCTGACCAACTGAATGAGCTCACTTTTTGTTTTATGGTTCTCACCTTTCTAACTCTGTCTCTGTGAGTATACATGGAAAGATCTTTGAAATAAAATCTCTTGGGCTGTCCTGCAACCTTTCTAAATTCCAGAATTAAGGTTAACTTTTTCTTTTTTCATTTACTCTGTCCCCTGTTGTGGAGCCAGTAATTATTAAAGATAGTAAGTCTGAAATACATTTTCACCAGCATCAAAGCAAGCATCAGAACCATGCCACCTGAGTTGCCAATTTTAGTTGGACATTCCTAGGGGTTTCATCACATGACCGCCTGCCTCCAACTACTCCGCCCAGTCAAATGTTCTTTTTTCCCATCTCCAATATTTTTTATATCTGGAACAAAAGTATACAAAGAAAATGAATAATACACACTTTTTATAATTCCCTGATGAATTTTCTCATGGGTTGCTTGTGGCAGTGTCCAGGAAATTAATCTTCAATTCCTAGAGAATCCAGGATAATTCCTGAAGGATTGGCAACCCTATTTTTTTTATGTGGCAGCTAGATGCACTGCACCAACTCACCAAGGCTCCTTCAACCACTTTCCAAACCTGCGACCTCTACCACCTAGAAGGACAAGGGCAGCAGATGCATGGGAACACCACCACCTGCAAGTTCACCTCCAAGCCACACACCATCCTGACTTGGAATTATATCGCTGTTCCTTCACTGTGGTTGGGTCAAGATCCTGGAACTCCCTTCCTAACAGCACTGTAGGTGTACCTACACACCAAGGACGGCAGCCATTTAAGAAGACAGCTCACCACCAATTCTCCACCCAGTGTTCTTACACTCCATCTCTACCACAACCTGCCACCTGGCCAGTTTGTACATGTCTAAAGATTGCGCCCCTCTTTACATAGTTTACAAATTTCATTCGAAACAGTCGAGCATTTGTATATATGGTGGGGTTCTTACCTATCGCCTCAAAAAAACTGCAACTCTACTATTCAGAAGATATAAATACAAGGTTTGATTTCATACTGTACTGAAATTAACCTTCACTGTTTGCTTGCATACAAATAATAAAATGCAGCATAGTGGCTCCAGACTGCACTTTTGAGTGCCATGAAGTAAAAGCATCCAGCACCACAGTTAACATTGAATACAACAATTAGTTTCATGGTGTAGCAGTGCAAAAAATCGGCTTACTTTACACGAGTCTCGAGGGACTCTCTTATTTTTTCTTCACTTCCACCTTTTAGTTGTGAGACAAACACCAATAAGAAGTGGATAAGTTGGTAAGAACAGCCATTCTGTCAGTGTTGAGGGCCATTAAATTTTAGAATGTTTTAAAACAGAAACTGTTGAGTGTCACATCTAAAATAAGAGCAAAATACTGCGGATGCTGGAACTCTGAAATGAGAACAAAAAGTGCCAGAAACACTTAGCAGGTCTAGCAGCATCTGTGGAGAGAGAAACAGAGTTAACGGCCAAAAGAGCGGGCTGGTGGTGGGGTAGGGGGTAGCGTAAAATGGAGTGGGAGGCTCAGGGGGCACTGCCCGACCTGTTCTCGCCTCTGCTGCCATTTTACATGGGGCGGCAGCAGCGAAAACCAGCCCACCCGTCCCAGGTCAATCAAAGCCCTTAAGTGGCCAGTTAACGGCCACTTAAGGACCTCCACCTGCTGCCACAGGGATTTTACCCTTGGCCGGTCGGGTGGCCCAGGCCTGAGAAAAGCTGCCTGACAAAAGCAGGTGGCTTTCTAAAGGTCTCTGGTGGGCCCTCATGATCAGGCACCTTGTGCCCGACGGAGGGCCGCCCCTGATGCCCCAACCATCCACAACGCCCAACACACGCCTCCCCCGTTCTGCCAATCTACCACCCTTGCCTCACCGGGACCTGACTGATCAACCCCAGCGAGGTCCCAAAAACTTAGCTTTTCCCAGGGCATCCTTCCTCTTCTTGTTGATGCTGGGTTGCAGTCCCAGCAGTGGCCACTGCTCCCGGTAGCGCTGCTGGGACTAAGAGCTGCCGACCCGCTGATTGGCCGGCAGCTCCATTAGCTGGGGCTTCCTACCTCAATGAGGTGGAAGTCCCACCTCAGACCAATTAAGGGCCTGGAGACTGTAAAATGCGGTCTGGATCCCTAGGCCAGAGGGAGGCGGAATTGCCACCGACTTTTCAATCAGTGGACGGCTCCCGTCCGACAAAAGTAAAATTCAGGCCAACATTTCAGTTCTGCCACCCTTCATCAGAACTGTCAAAAGTTAGAAATGTAAGTCATTGAGCAAGTGAGAGGAGCGGGGGAAGTAGAACAAGAAGGAAGGACTGTGATTGGGCGGAGAGGGGAGAGGTTGCAATGGAGTGCTAAATAGATATAGCGAAAGACAAAGCATGAGTCCAGAGAGAGTGCTAATGGCAAAATAATGAACAGGTCTGTACAAAAGCAAAAACATGAAAAATAAGTTTAAGACTAGAACATGGTTAATAAATAAATTAAATTTGAAAAGAATATATGTAAAAAAAAAACGAAAAGTAATGGGGCTCATGGTCTGAAATTATTGAACTCAATATGGAGTCCAGAAGGCTGTAGAGTGCCAGATCAGAAAATGAGGTGCTGTTCCTCAAGCTTGCGTTGATGTTCACTGGAACACTGTAGCAGGCCGAGCACAGAAATGTGGGAGCAAAGTGGAGCATTAAAATTGCAAGCAACCGGAAGCTCAGGATCATGCTTGCAGACCGAGCGGAGGTGTTCTGCAAAGTGGTCACCCAATCTGCGTTTGATCTCCCCAGTGTAGAGGAGACAGTATACTAAATTGAATAAAGTACAAGTAAATCGCTGCCTTACTTGGAAGGAGTGTTTGGGCCTTGGATGGTGAGGAGATACTAGAGGCCAGCCTATCCCCAGAGATGGAGACAGGGAAGTCAAGGAAGGGAAGGGAAGTGTTGAAGATGGACCATGTGAAGGTGAGTGAAGGGTGGAAATTGGAAGCAAAGTTGATGAAGTTTTCCAGTTTGTGGCAAGAGCATAAAGCAGCTCCGACACAATCATCAATGTACCGGAAAAAGAGTTGGGGAAGGGAGCCTAAGTAGGACTGGAACAAGGAATCTTCGACATATCCCACGAAAAGACAGACATAGCTAGGATCCATGTGGGTACCCATAGCAACACCATTTATTTGGAAAAAGTGAATGGAGTTAAAGGAGAAGTTGTTCAATATGAGAACAAGTTCAGCCAGGCAGAGGAGGGTGGTGGTGGATGGGGACTGGTTGGGCCTCTGTTCAAGGAAGAAGCGGAGAGTCCTCAGACCATCTTGGTGGGGAATGGAGGTGTAGAGAGATTGGATGTTCATAGTGAAGAGGAGACGGTTAGGGCCAGGAAACTGGAAACTGTCAAAATGATGTAGGGCATCAAAAGAGTCATGGATGTTTATGGGAAGAGGCTGGACCAGGGGAGAAATAAAAGAATCAAGATAGGAGAAAATAAGTTCAGTGGGGTAGGAACAGGCTGAAACAATGGGACAGACCTGTTTGTGGATTTTAGGAAGGAGATAGAAGCGGGCAGTGCAGGGTTGCAGGATTATGAGGTTGGAAGCTGTAGAGTACTGGAGCCAGTAGCTTGATGTTCGGTGGTCGGGTAATGGAACAGGAGAAGGCAGGAAGAAGTATCTGAGAGTTGGCGCTTAGTCTCTGCAAGGTAGAGGTTGGTGTGCCAGACAACAACAGCACCACCCTTGTCAGAGGGTTTTATCACAATGTCCGGGTTAGATTTGAGAGAACGAGTGCAGCATGTTCAGAGGGAGAGAGGTTAGAGTGAGCGAGGGGGGCAGAGAAATTAAGATGGCCATGTCACGCCGACAGTTTTCAATGAAAAGATCAAGAGCGGGTCAGAGGCCAGAGGGAAGGGTCCAAGTGGAGGGTCCAAGTGGAGGGACAGTAGTGGATGTGGGTCAATGGGTCCGCTGGTCGGGGGGAGGACTCCGCCAATGAAGTGAGCCCAGAGGCAAAGGCAACAGAAGAAAAGCTCAACATCATGTCGAGCGTGAAATTTATTGAGGTAGGGATGTAAGGGTATAAAACTAAGTTTTTTGCTAAGTACAGATTGTTCAATGTCAGAGAGGGGAAGGTCAGGGGGTATTGTGAATACACAGCAAGGGGTGAGATTAGGAGAAGGAATGGGGTCAGAGGGAAGGGAAGGGGAATAAAGATCTGGAGGGGCGTTGGTACGCATGAGTTGCTGGAGTTTGCATTCCTTAACACCTGAAAGGAAGAGAAAAAGTTTCTTGTTAATGCATCAGAGAAGGCGAAAGATGAAATGAAACTGTGGAACAGGACAACTTTGAGAAAGGGTGAATGAGTGCTTCTGGAGAGAGAGGTCGAGTGTGTACGTGTGTCAGCACATGGCACTGAGTGTGGATCTCAGGATGCCGTGAGAACAGCAGTCTGAGGAACGTTATATGCCTCAGAGATATCTGTAATCCTGGGTGGATTCAAAACATGAAGAATGAAACTTCAGTTGGAATCCACATGGAATAAGTCAGAGCCAGAGACAGTTTCTGAGGAAGGAAATGTGGCTGTGAAAACTCTACTGACTACTGACCACTACTGACTGAGCAGCTCTCTGTCGGGCACAGGGGGACTGAGCATGAGGAACACCCCCCCACCACCCCCCAAGCTGTCAGAAAGCCGCCTGCTTTGTCAGGCGGCTTTTCTCAGGCCTGGGCTGCCTGACTGGCCAATGGTAAAATCCCCGTGGCGGTGAGCAGAGGCCCTTAAGTGGCCGTCAAATGGCCACTTATGGGCCTTGATTGGCCTGGGGCAGGCAGGCCAGTTTTAGCCACCGCCGCCCCATGTAAAATGGCAGCAGAGGCAGAAATGGGTCGGGAAGGGCCCCAAGCCTCCCACTCCATTTTACGTCCCTCCCGCCCCGCCACCAACCTGCTCTTTGTGTGGGCATAAAATTTCAGCCATTGATTCAGATAGTTCAATGCATGGACTAGTCTGTTAATGAGCATTAATAAAATTTCAGAGGATATAACCTGTGAATCTGATGCCCAGCTGGTTGATAAATATCATCTGAATCCTTTGCACATATTAAAGCCTTCATTATTATTTTTATTACATCCGTGCGACGTTTGGAACCATTTTAGTAGAGGTTATTATACCTATGCTGTTAGTGGGTGTCACGATGGACAGCAATGGAATAAGCATCATTAGGTTTTTATTTCATTACGTTTTAGGGGAACTGCATTTACTGTTCATATAGCAGATAGCTTTAAAACTATAATTACAAGAAACGCACCAGTTCGTGTTAGTCATTGTGGAGATATTCAGTCCAATGTTTCCATGTTCTGATTAGGATGAAAAATTCTACTCTGTTTCAACTCCTTTTTCACTTGCTAGCAGGAATTCAACCATTTGAGGTGACTTGACTTGGCTTACTTGCTACAGTATGCAATTAAATTAATTATTTGTAGAATAGCACCCTGTTAAAGGTCTTGATATCTCCAGAAGGGGGGAAGGAGAGAAAGCTGCTAGCAAATTTCTAAGCATTTCTGATCTTCATCATCACAGTATGTCAAATACTCTCCATGTTTGCCACTATAATTTGCAGAGTTGATGAAGCATTGTTTGACCAGTAAAAAGCCTGTGGGCTGAACATTATTTTCCCGCCGGCAGCAAAAAAAAGCGGCCCGTATTCTAGTCAGGTCGCCCCCTCCCCAATCATGTGGTGGGGGTGGGCTCTGCGTCTAAGGGGAGGTGGTGGCGTAGTGGTATTGTTACTAGACTAGTAACCCAGAGACCCATGGTATCGCTCTGGGGCATGGATTCGATTCTCACCATGGCAGAAGGTGGAATTTGAATTCAACTAATAAAAATCTGGAACTAAAAAGCGAGTCTAATGACGGCCATGAAACCATTGTCAATTGTTGTAAAAACCCATCTGGTTGACTAATGTCCTTTAGGGAAGGAAATCTGCTGTCCTTACCTGGTCTGGCCTACATATGACTCCAGACCCACAGCAATGTGGTTCACTCCTAAATGCCCTCTGAAATGGCCTAGCAAACCACTCAGTTGTATCAAACCACTATAAAGTCGATAAGCAATGATACTGGACAGACCACCCGGCATTGACCTAGGCACTGGAAATGACAACAGCAAACACAGCCCTGTCGACCCTACAATGTCCTCCTTACTAACATCTGGGGGCTTGTGCCAAAGTTGGGAGAGCTGTCCCACAGACTAGACAAGCAACAGCCTGACATAGTCATAATCACAGAATCATACTTTGCAATGTCCCAGACACCACCATCACTATCCCTGGGTATGTCCTGTCCCACTGGCAGGACTGATCCACCAGAAGTACTGGCACAGTGGTCTGCAGTCAGGAGGGAGTTGCCCTGGGAGTCCTCAACATCGAATCCAGACCCTATAGCGTCTCATGGCATCAGGTCAAACATGGACAAGGAAACCTCCTGCTGATTACCACCTACTGCCCCCTCCTCAGCTGATGAATCAGTACTCCTCCATGTTGAACACCACATGGAAGAAGTGCTGAGAGTGGCAAGGGTGCAGACTGTACTCTGGGTGGGGGACTTGAATGTCTATCACTAAGAGTGGCTTGGTAGCACCACTACTGACTGAGCTAGCCAAGTCCTAAAGGACATAGCTGCTAGACTGGATCTGTGGCATGTGGTGAAAGAACCAACAAGAGGGCAAAATATACTTGACCTCGTCCTCACCGATTTGCCTGCTGCAGATGCATCTGCCCATGGCAGTATTGGTAGGAGTGACCACCGCACAGTCCTTGTGAAGACAAAGTCCTGTCTTCACATTGAGGATAACCTCTATCATGTTGTGTGGCACTATCACCGTGCTAAATGGAATAGATTTTGAATGGAAACTAGCAATACAAAACCGGGCATCCCATGCTGGGCAGCAGGTAAATCGTTGACAATTTTATTTAAATGTATTCATTTTCTTAATTTATATATTCAAAGTTGGGTCCCGTCGCCCAGCGGCGTTGTGGGGGGGTGGGGGCTGGGGGGAGCCACCACAGAGCCTCGCCACTGCCAGGAAGATCGGGCCTAGCACTCCCTGCAATGGGCTCCGTGGTGGGCCACTACCAGTGCAATCTTCCGGCTTCCCCCACCATGGATACCGAGGTTGCGACCTCAACAAAATCCAGCTCTGTGTATCAAGAATGTAAAAAATTGTTGAATTAGGTATAAATTTGAACATAATTTTATCGATTAAATTGAGCTGTTTTCAAACATCAGGAAAGTGTCCAAATCCTGCTGAAAAGACATGCTTTTATTTTTTAAACAGCTGCTTTACTGTGGATAGTTCCTCAAAGAATGATTACAATACAGAAGTCAGTGCTAGCTCTGTGCAAGAGCAGCGCAGCCAGCCCCACTCCCCACCTTTTCTCCGTAGCCCTGCAAACCTTTTCTATTCAGATTCTTATCCAATTCCTTTTTGAAAGGCACTGGAAGCTGCTAGATGGAGCTGGGAGTAGTGCAGTGCCAATCATTCTGACCGATGACCTTTGGTCTCTCGAGTTTTCAGTGCCTGTTGTCATTCAGTCTGATGACCAGAGAGTTCCTACTGATCAACACAGAGGACTGTGATTGTAAATTGAAAAAATGTGATGCCATGAAAGACCACTTGCTGTATTACTTCCATGTACTATGGATAACTTGCCCTCCAGAGATGAGGCTTCATATGGGATAAATTGTATGTAGTCTGTACATTTAGACACAGTTCGTCAGAATAAAGGGGCTTGAAATAACTCATTCATCTCATCAACACATATCCCTTTACTGTTTCAGTTGTTCGTTTTCAATTTCAGATCCGCAGTACAATTTTGATTAGCAAATGGCAGTTATTGGAATGGGATGCTTTGATAAGATATCTGGAGATTGCTTTAAGGGAGTTTTTAAGGCTTTGCTTACATTTTACATGTTTTTAAAAAAAAACATAAGTAGATGGTTATCTTGCTTCACATGCAGAAAATGATTACCCAGACATTGCACAGCAGGGATCAGTAAGGTATTGGCCCAAAATTATCTGTGGCAGGACATCTAATGGTGTCTACCATTAGTTGACATTTCCTTGCACCATTCAGCTGAAAAATGTCTTGTCCACAAAGTTGCTGGAAGTGCAAGCTGATAAATGGCACAGTGAGTGAAACAAAGTATCTGGAACCTGATCGAACAGTATATCTTCTTAACCAATAAAATTTAAGGATTGTGAAATAAACATAGGAAGGACTGAAAAAGGAGGTTGAATTAAAGAGGGTGAATTCATTGTCAAATCAGTTACAGAAAGAAAAATAGAGAGGGAAAGAAATATTAGATTAAGAGAAGCAAACAAAGAAAATAAAAATATGCATTTTTAAAATCTCTGTGCAAAACTAAAAACCTGCAGAAATTAGACACCACACACTTGTAATAGTTAATTTTAGTGCACAGAGCTTTTTTTTCGCAGTCGTTGACAGTCATCATGTTGTTAAAAGGGTACTTAAGCTTGTTTTGGCGAGACTCAACTTTCTGTGGCGACTTTGGGAACATACGATAGTTGCGAAGTACCGCATAAATACAGCTGCTTCATCATGAGTCAGGCAGCAAGATGACAATTTTGCAAAGCCAACAGCAAAGCTGCGCATCTTGGACAGCAATTTCCAGATTTTTGTGGTTAATCTCTTATCTACCTTAGCCTAAATTTGCTGTAGCATTTGAGCAGTAATGGCAAATGCCATTAGCCTTAGCCTTATTTTTACAGAAAATATGGGCTAATCTCTACTTGCATATTATTCTTGAGGCACAATAAACTTTCAAATGATTTATATTCAGTTAGAAATAGATGAAGGAAATTGTAGGTTGTTCACTTGCAACCATAATGTTGTTATGCCATGTCAGCCATGGCTCAGTTGGTATCATTCTTGCCTCTGAGTCAGAGATTGTGGGTTCAAATCCCACTCCAAGACTTGAGCATAAAAATCAAGGCTGACACTCAAGTGTAGTGTTGAGGAAGTGCTGCATTGTTGAAGACGCTTTCTTTTGGATGAGACATTAAAACAAGGCCCCATCTACTCTCTCAGGTGAATGTAGAAGATCCCATGGCATTATTTTGAAAAAGAAGAGGGGAGTTATCCCCTGTATTCTGGACAATATTTATCCCGCAGTCAATATTACAAAAACAGTTTATCTGGTCATTGCGCACAGCAAGCTCCCACAAGCAGCCATGTGACAAATTGGCTGCTCTGTTTCCTACATATGATGAAAAGAAAGGTTGGAGAAGATGGAGTTGTTCTCCTTGGAGCAAAGGAGATTGAGGGGAGATTTGATAGAGATTTACAAGATTATGACAAATTTAGTTAAGGAGGACAAAGAAAAGTTTGTTCCCATTAGCTGATGGGTGCAAAGACTAAAGGACACTGAATGAAGGTTTTGGGCAAGAGATGCAGGCGGATGTGGAAAACAACTTCTTTACACAGCGAGTGGTAATGTCTTGGAACTCACTACATACGAGGGTGGTGGAAGCAGAGAAGATGAATGCTTTCAAAAGGAAATTGGTTGGGCACTTGAGGGAAATAAACTTGCAGGGCTACAGGGCTAGAATGGAGGAATGGAACTGATTGGATTGTTCTACAGAGAGCTGGTGTGGACTCGATGGTCTTCTGTGCTGTAATAACTCTATGACTCTGAGTGATTGCATTTCAAAATACTTCATTAGCTGCAAAGAGCTTCGAGTTCTGTGGTTGTGAAAGGTGCTATATAAATGCAAATTGAACCCTTTACCATTAGCATGAGTGTGGACTCAACAGAAGGAATGGAGATGAATAGGGAAAAATTGGATCTTTGTGAAAAACAATTTTGTAGAACAGATTAAGTGTTAATCAAGGATGACCAGGAGTAAATGTTAGTCTTGTTCTACAAAGGATAAAACTCCAAAGATCCAGCATAAATGCAGCTAAAACGTAGAAGTATGCAGGCACCCTGGTTGCGCACATTGTTACAGTGAAAAGCTGTGCATGGTTACTAATACTGTATATTTCGTAATTTGAGGACATTTAAACAGCCTCTATTGAATTTCAATTGGAATCCTTGGTGAGATTGTGTTAATACCAAATGCACAGCAGCTGTAGTATCATCAATGTCATCGTCATCAATCAAGCTATGAGGAGGACATCGAGGCTGCAAAGGGATATAGACAGGTTGCGTGAATGAGCAATAACATGGCAGAAGGAATATAATGTGGGGAAGTGTGAAGTTATCCACTTCGGTAGGAAAAATAGAAAAGCAGAATATTTATTGAATGGTAAAAGCCTGGAGAGTGTTGCTATTCAGAGGCAACTGGGTGTGTCCTTGTACATGAATCACAGGAGGTTAACATGCAGCTACAGCAAACAGTTAGGAAGGCAAATGGTGTGTTAGTCTTTATTACAAAAGGATTAGGTGTATAGGAGTAAAAGAAGTCATACTACAATTGTATAGGATCTTGGTGAGATCACACCTGGAGTGTGTCCTTACCTAAGGAAGGATATACTTGCCTCAGAGCAAGTGCAATGATTTCCTGGAATGAAAGGATTGTCCTATGAGGAGAGACTGAGTAGACTGGGCCTATATTTCCAAGAATTTTAAAGAATTAGAGGTAATCTAATTGAAACATATAAAATTCTTAAAGGACTTGGCAGGGCAGTTACTGAATGTTTCCCCTGGCTGGCGGGTCTATAATTAGGGGTCACAGTCTCAGAATAATGGATCAGCCATTTAGGACTGAGATAAGGAGAAATTTTCTCACTCAGAGGGTCATGAATCTTTGGAATTCTGCCCTCCAGAGAGCTGTGGATGCTCAGTTGTTGAGTGTATTCAAGACAGAGGTCGATAGATTTTTGGGTACTAAGGGAATTGAGGGATTATGGGGTTTTTCGAGGAAGGTGGAGTTGAGGTGGATGATCAGCCGTTATCTCATTTAATGGTGGAGCAGGCTCAAAGGGTCGAATGGCCTACTCCTCTTATTTTTCATGTTCTTATATTGTCTCATGAAAAGTGACTTTTCTTTTTACTATCTAAATTGCCACACTGAGTCCATTATCAAATTAACAGCAATGAGGTGCATTAATTTGCAGTTGCTGCAGAAGTTGGGATTTTACATTTTTTGATCGGATACCATGGTGGTTGCCTGTTAGCCTTTAGCATCTCAGGCATTCTTGTGGTGAATCCTGTAATTATCATCTTTCTTACTATGGTAACTGATTGTCTTTCTCTTCCTCTCCGCTTGAAGTAAATGGAAAGTGTCTGTGGTATTTGAGGAGCGTGAAGTGTGATAAATTCTTTGTGATAGCATGTCTCTGTCACAGAGCAGTAATTATGGACATTCTGACCTTAATCACACTGCATGCTTCAGGATTAAGTAATTGTGCTGGTTTGTTGGTTACTGGCAAAACAAAACTGGGCAATCGTTGTCAGTTTTAGATGGTGTAGCTCTGGATTGTTGATCAGCATATCCTTACATTGTCAGTTTATATTTTGGTCTTTTTGTGCTGGGGAAGTTGGCAGCAGGTTCAGAGTTTGATACCAAAATCTGCAGGTAACTTACCTGTAGCTCTGTAGCTATTTCGGAATTTACTGAGTTCTTCTGATGGGTACAGCGAAGCTAATTTTCTGTAGTTTTTTTTCTCTGAGCACTGCTTTTCCGAATTGGCTTTCAATCAATGATGGCTCATATCAGAAGAAATAATGTGTAAAGCTTTTGAAGTTGTTGCCATTGAAGGGTGAATCCTGAGCAGTTTACAACACTTCAAGGATTGCCAAACAGGCAAACACTTAGTCAAACTGTGGACAAACTCCTTGTTGCTGTAGATTTCATGATGTCTGCTACTGCGGGGGTTCTCAGCTTTGTTGTTTCTGAAGCTCCCTTCCCATGTTTTAAAAATTCCACGGACCCCTGTAACACAAAATGAGTCAATTTTCTGCATAAAATTCTCTCACTGCAGCTTCCACTCACCATGTTGTTCCTGCAATCCTGCCACTGCAGAACATAGTGGTCCCCACATCCTCTTTCCCTTCACATTAGCCTCAATCACGGAACCCCAGACACTCTCATTCCCCCTCAATCTCTGACTCCATCACCGACCATTCCAAGTGCATCAGCCAGTCTCAGTTCTCTGCTTGATTCTCAGTCAAACAGTCTTTCCCTGCCATTTTCAATGTTTTTATAACTGATCTACAAAAATGTACAATGAAAATGACAAAACACTTTTTTAAGGCTTTTATGATTCCCCCAACCCATCAAGATGATCAAGGCAGTGTTCAGATTAATGTTTTCTGATGACTCCAAGATAATCCTGGAATCCTAGCTGGAGGCCGACATTAGGTGAACAATCAGTTTTGCCTGTGATACCCTCCTTGGTAGAGCAAAACTGCAAATAGTCAAGGTAATGGCTCGCATTTGAGGAATGCATGAGGTTGGGCAGCAAAGGGCAGTCTGTACCCTTGTAACTACACTATAGTGTGACTCCAGACTTTGAAGACAGCAGGAGAGAAAATGGGGAAAATTAGACCGTGAAGAATATTTAAATATATTTTCAAAGTGTTTAAGTTTCGCTGGTAGTGTCAATCCTAGCAGTTTCCTAAATGTTGGCATATTTTGCTCTTATTTATCCATGAAGACAGTGAGTCACTGTTTGACCCCAGCAGCTTCTTTTATTGCCTCTTCTTCAAGTGATTGATAGTTGCGGCCGCGTGAATAACAAAAAGACAAAAAAAATCAAATCTTAAATGGAATTGCGTGTACACCGTGGAACTGCCATTGGCTGATTTCAATAGTTGTGGGAGGTTTGAACTGAATGGGTTACAGTTGTCATCTGTGACGTCTGGCAGAGAGGATTCAGGAAGCGGGGGGTGAGAGTACAAGAGCAACTGCCCCAATTAGCCTGGGGGAGGGGGAAGGCACCAACCTGTGCAGCATGGCATTAGGACAAATATTAGGGGGGTTATGGGGGGAGGTGGAGAAGATGTGATATACAGGGGAACCTGGGCAGAGAGCTCAACTGCCACATCTCTCCCTTCTGAGCAAGTGGAGGCCGGGCCTCAGTGGCAATCGCTGCCATCAGTTTGCTCAGCTTGATCCCATCTTTTATGCAATGGTGTATTTTTCCTCTTTTAAAATCTGATTTTTTTTAAATGCCGGAAGTTATTTTTGGTATAACCCTTGAAACTTTCTTGTAGAGCTCCTGAAACTACTGGATACTGGGAGAGTTCAGCTATGATCATGACGTAATCTCCAAAGGCGAATGCACCATAGAAATCAAATGTTACTTTTTGCCAATGTTTGTCAAGTAATTCTGACCTGCAGAAGTTAATTATTATTTGTGGGTAATATGGCTTAACATGGAATCCGGGCGTTGATTAAGTCTTCTACATGTTTGCCTATGTCCAGAATCTCATACTTTTTCATGAAATAAATGTTCTAATGATGCCTAGTGTCCTTTGTGAGCTAATGTTAGGGCAACTGTATGCAGTTTATACAATGTACTGAGTGTTGTGTCTTGAAGAATGATCTCATCATTTGGCTTAGCATTGGTATCATCAAAAGGGTTGAGAAATGATTTCAGAGCACAACATGAAAGTTTGAGCTGCTTGGACCTGATTTAATAAAGTCAGGCTATTTAACCTGTTCTGAAGGCCTGGACCAAGTGTTTTTTTTTTTTTTTTTTTTAGAGATACAGCACTGAAACAGGCCCTTCGGCCCACCGAGTCTGTGCCGAACATCAACCACCCATTTATACTAATCCTACACTAATCCCATATTCCTACCAAACATCCCCACCTGTCCCTATATTTCCCTACCACCTACCTATACTAGTGACAATTTATAATGGCCAATTTACCTATCAACCTGCAAGTCTTTTGGCTTGTGGGAGGAAACCGGAGCACCCGGAGAAAACCCACGCAGACACAGGGAGAACTTGCAAACTCCACACAGGCAGTACCCGGAATCGAACCCGGGTCCCTGGAGTTGTGAGGCTGCGGTGCTAACCACTGCGCCACTGTGTTGCAAGGTAGTATTTTTTCATCTCTTCCAGCTTTGGTTTGCAAAGAAATGATGGTCAGTTTTTCCTGTGTGTGTAGGAAATGGTTAACTTAGTCACTGCAGCTGTCACTTGATGTGCTATATCGTCCTGCATCCAGCTGGCTAGGGCAATCTTTTAGCTCTTCTTCCATCTCAGAGACTTTCTTATCCATTGCTTGTTTTTCCTTTCTTTTCCTTCTTACTTTTGAAAAAGACTTAATTCCTGAAATGTGCTCATATGCTAACAGTGGTTTTCTTTAGCACAGGTTTTAAGATTAAAGTATGATTGTTTCATAAGAATCTCTTGTCATCGCTCTGAACCTGTCCTCTGTGCTTTTTACTTGAGAGAATTCCAACTGTGCATCGTGCAGGTTTTGCTAAATAGATTATTTTGGTTACTTCATGTCTGACTGTTTAGTTTGCGTGCCTTGTGTTTGGGTTTGAGCTGTGGTTTGCTTTCTGGTGGTGTATGGTCACTTAGGTGACAACCTCTTGGAAAATGATATTGGCTGCCATGTGATATACAGGATTCATCTCTGGCCAGAATGTTCCCTATCCTCCTCTGTGTCAATAACTTTGCAGTAACTTTCATACATTTCTGGTTGCGACTTTTCTACTGCTGGATGTCCTGCTGGTTTTACCTATTCACATTTGCATCACTGTCTTGCTGTTGTTTGTTTGATGTCTGACACTTGTAATTGGGCCATTTCAATGGGTCTTCTGAATTCCAGTAAGACCCACCATTTTAGTGGAGTCTCATGGTGCATGTCTGCTTCCAGCATCTCAACAGGTTTTGGTTCGGCCTGTCAGAAAACATTCACTTCATGTTGACTTGTTGTTTGGCATCAAGTATTCATTGGTTTTTGAACAGTTATTTCAAGAGTTATTCAGCTCTCCAGTTCCTAGCCCTGTTTTATAAAGAAATCATAGGCTCCTTCCGCTCCATAATGTAACAGCGTGAGCTTGTCTGACGTCTATTAGCCAATTTTGTCAACTGAAGTATACTGAATTGATGGTATCCTTCGGCAGTTTTTTTTTCAGCAGCATTTGATGTACAAACATTTTAACAGGAAATGCAAATATTTCAGCAGGTTCAGTTTTTGAATGTTGATAATGTAATTAGAATTAGAATTAGAATTAGAATTAGAACATTACAGCGCAGTACAGGCCCTTCGGCCCTCGATGTTGCGCCGACCTGTGAAACCATCTGACCTACACTATTCCATTTTCATCCATATGTCTATCCAATGACCACTTAAATGCCCTTAAAGTTGGCGAGTCTACTACTGTTGCAGGCAGGGCGTTCCACGCCCCTACTACTCTCTGAGTAAAGAAACTACCTCTGACATCTGTCCTATATCTATCACCCCTCAACTTAAAGCTATGTCCCCTCGTGTTTGCCATCACCATCCGAGGAAAAAGACTCTCACTATCCACCCTATCTAACCCTCTGATTATTTTATATGTCTCTATGAAGTCACCTCTCCTCCTCCTTCTCTCCAACGAAAACAACCTCAAGTCCCTCAGCCTTTCCTCGTAAGACCTTCCCTCCATACCAGGCAACATCCTAGTAAATCTCCTCTGCACCCTTTCCATAGCTTCCACATCCTTCCTATAATGCGGTGACCAGAACTGCACGCAATACTCCAGGTGCGGTCTCACCAGAGTTTTGTACAGCTGCAGCATGACCTCGTGGCTCCGAAACTCGATCCCCCTACTAATAAAAGCTAACACACCATATGCCTTCTTAACAGCCCTATTAACCTGGGTAGCAACCTTCAGGGATTTATGCACCTGGATACCAAGATCTCTCTGTTCATCTACACTACCAAGAATCTTCCCATTAGCCCAGTACTCTGCATTCCTGTTACTCCTTCCAAAGTGAATCACCTCGCACTTTTCCGCATTAAACTCCATTTGCCATCTCTCAGCCCAGCTCTGCAGCCTATCTATGTCTCTCTGTACCCTACAACATCCTTCGGCACTATCAACAACTCCACCGACCTTAGTGTCATCCGCAAATTTACTAACCCACCCTTCTACACCCTCTTCCAGGTCATTTATAAAAATGACAAACAGCAGTGGCCCCAAAACAGATCCTTGCGGTACACCACTAGTAACTAAACTCCAGGATGAACATTTGCCATCAATCACCACCCTCTGTCTTCTTTCAGCTAGCCAATTTCTGATTCAAAGCTCTAAATCACCTTCAACCCCATACTTCCGTATTTTCTGCAATAGCCTACCATGGGGAACCTTATCAAACGCCTTACTGAAATCCATATACACCACATCCACTGCTTTACCCTCATCCACCTGTTTGGTCACCTTCTCGAAAAACTCAATAAGGTTTGTGAGGCACGACCTACCTGTCACATAACCGTGCTGACTATCGCTAATGAACTTATTCTTTTCAAGATGATTATAAATCCTGTCTCTTATAACCTTTTCCAACATTTTACCCACAACCGAAGTAAGGCTCACAGGTCTATAATTACCAGGGCTGTCTCTACTCCCCTTCTTGAACAAGGGGACAACATTTGCTATCCTCCAGTCTTCTGGCACTATTCCTGTCGACAATGACAACATAAAGATCAAGGACAAAGGCTCTGCAATCTCCTCCCTAGCTTCCCAGAGAATCCTAGGATAAATCCCATCTGGCCCAGGGGACCTATCTATTTTCACACTTTCCAAAATTGATAACACCTCCTCCTTGTGAACCTCAATCCCATCTAGCCTAGTAGCCTGAATCTCAGTATTCTCCTCGACAACATTTTCTTTCTCTACTGTAAATACTGACGCAAAATATTCATTTAACACTTCCCCTACCTCCTCTGGTTCCACACACAACTTCCCACTACTATCCTTGATTGGCCCTAATCTAACTCTAGTCATTCTTTTATTCCTGATATACCTATAGAAAGCCTTAGGGTTTTCCCTGATCCTATCCACCAATGACTTCTCGTGTCCTCTCCTTGCTCTTCTTAGCTCTCCCTTTAGATCCTTCCTGGCTAGCTTGTAACTCTCAAGCGCCCTAACTGAGCCTTCACGTCTCATCCTAACATAAGCCTTCTTATTCCTCTTGACAAGCGCTTCAACTTCTTTAGTAAACCACGGCTCCCTCGCTCGACAACTTCCTCCCTGCCTCACAGGTACATACTTATCAAGGACACACAGTAGCTGCTCCTTGAATAAGCTCCACATTTCGATTGTTCCCATCCCCTGCAGTTTCCTTTCCCATCCTACGCATCCTAAATCTTGCCTAATCGCATCATAATTTCCTTTCCCCCCAGCTATAATTTTTGCCCTGCGGTATATACCTGTCCCTGCCCGTCGCTAAGGTAAACCTAACCGAATTGTGGTCACTATCACCAAAGTGCTCACCTACATCTAAATCTAACACCTGGCCGGGTTCATTACCCAGTACCAAATCCAATGTGGCATCGCCCCTGGTTGGCCTGTCTACATACTGTGTCAGAAAACCCTCCTGCACACACTGGACAAAAACTGACCCATCTAAAGTACTCGAACAATAGTATTTCCAGTCGATATTTGGAAAGTTAAAGTCCCCCATAACAACTACCCTGTTACTCTCGCCCCTGTCGAGAATCATCTTCTCTATCCTTTCCTCAACATCTCTGGAACTATTTGGAGGTCTATAAAAGACTCCCAACAGGGTGACCTCACCTCTCCTGTTTCTAACCTCGGCCCATACTACCTCAGTAGACGAGTCCTCAAATGTCCTTTCTGTCGCTGTAATACTCTCCTTGATTAACAATGCCACACCCACCCCCCCTCTTTTACCATCTTCTCTGTTCTTACTGAAACATCTAAATCCCGGAACCTGCAACATCCATTCCTGCCCCTGCTCTACCCATGTCTCCGAAATGGCCACTACATCGAGATCCCAGGTACCAACCCATGCTGCAAGCTCACCCACCTTATTCCGGATGCTCCTGTCGTTGAAGTAGACACACTTTAAACCAGGTTCTTGCTTGCCAGTGCCCTCTTGCGTCCTTGTAACCTTATCCCTGTCCTCACTACTCTCAACATCCTGTACACTGGCACTACAATTTAGGTTCCCATTCCCCTGCTGAATTAGTTTAAACCCCCCCGAAGAGCACGAGCAAATCTCCCCCCCAGGATATTGGTACCCCTCTGGTTCAGGTGAAGACCATCCTGTTTGTAGAGGTCCCACCTACCCCCAGAAAGAGCCCCAATTATCCAGGAAACCAAAACCCTCCCTCCTGCACCATCCCTGCAGCCACGTGTTCAACTCCTCTCTCTCCCTATTCCTCGCTTCGCTATCACGTGGCACGGGCAACAACCCAGAGATAACAACTCTGTTTGTTCTCGCTCTAAGCTTCCACCCTAGCTCCCTGAATTTCTGTCTTAAATCCCCATCTCTCTTCCTACCTATGTCGTTGGTGCCTATGTGGACCACGACTTGGGGCTGCTTCCCCTCCCCCTTAAGGATCCCAAAAACACGATCCGAGACATCACGAACCCTGGCACCTGGGAGGCAACATACCAACCGTGAGTCTCTCTCGTTCCCACAGAACCTCCTATCTGTTCCCCTAACTATGGAGTCCCCAATGACCAATGCTCTGCTCCTCTTCCCCCTTCCCTTCTGAGCAACAGGGACACAATGCACTTAGTACGGAAAAACTGAAAGGTATTTTGCAAAGTTGTTTCCTCAGTGCTGCTTGTGCTAACTGCTTCCTGCAAGTCCCTCACTTCTGTTACCTAGGTCAGATATTTCCTTTATATAAAAGCAAAATACTGCGGATGCTGGAAATCTGAAACAAAAACAAGAAATGCTGGATTCACTCAGCAGGTCTGGCAGCATCTGTGGAAAGAGAAGCAGAGTTAACGTTTCGGGTCAGTGACCCTTCTTCGGAACAGATATTTCCTTTACTGTATTTCCAGCCTATCAATGGTGTCCTTCGTGAGATTGTGTTAGTGTTGGACAAAAAAGGTGCGTGGATTAATATTTTGCAGCCATATTTATGGTTACAGTTGCTGCTTTGAGACCAGTAATTTGAGTGTGGGGAAATGCAGACGAGAGCTATACTTCCAGGTTCACATTGCTCTCTTCCCAAGGACCGTAAAGCTGCTTGCATGCACACACCTCTGTTCACCAGCAATAGGATGCTGGTTAAAGTTTAATGTCGGTGAAGAGCTGAAGAACCACTTGGCTCCCTGCAAACATTAAAAAGGTTAGCATTAAAGCTTCCAAGGGAAGACTTGCACCAGTTGCAGTGTGAAACTAAAGGAGTATGTGGTTACCTCTTCGAGGTAGTTTCTCAAAATTTGCCTAGATTTGAGCAGTCCTACTTCACTTCTAAATGATGTAATGTGGTTTGTGTACATGCAGAACCAAAATCACTTCATTGCACATTAACTTGCGTCACTGATTTATTAGTAGGTTGTGTCCGCACTTTGATATAACAAAGTCTTAATGCTGATGCCTGAATTTTGAATGGTCGATGCAAAATGAAATAAAATCTTATTGTACTTGATAAAATGATATCATCCACCCACCCGCCAACCCCCCATAAATAAACCAAACTGTTCAGTTTGTGAATGGACATTCAGCGATGATGCACTGCAGGGTGCTATTTCAAACAGAATTTTTTTCCTTCAGCACACCATCTCTGAATGTGTATCTACCTGTGATTCTAAGGCAATCTTTCAATTTGATTTTATCATCTACAGAAATTCATGCAGCCAATATAATTGACAAGAAGCTTAGTTTCTTGTGAATGACTAATTGGAGGGTGATCTGCCATGAGCAAAACCCACCCACACGGCTTTTCAGAGGCCTTAACATTCTTGAATCCCTAAGTAAGGTTACCATTGGAGATGTAAATGAGGTCCCAAAAGATGTACAGTCTGTATCATCAGAACAGGATGTTGGCTACTTATGCTCAGTTCACACCTCCCAAAATGTTTGCACTGAATGTTTTTGGAAACTTTTAAATAAAAGATTTTCAAAAGCACCATCACCTTCAAGCTGTCAGATCTGTTCTGCAAAGTGCAGTGTGGATACCCAGCTAAGAGGAGACAGCTGTGGTGACAGCATATTATCAGACTTTCACCCCCGATTCTATTTACAGACTAAAGTGCCGCATTTGGAAATATGTGCTTTAAAAAAGAATGCTATTTTGGAAGACAACTCTTCCATTTATAAACCTAAGTGTTGCATCATCACATTTGCAAACAAGATGATTTTCTTGGTCCATTATTAATAGAGTCATGGAATTATATAGAATCTTACAGCACATAATCAGATCATTTAGCCCAACAGGTCTTTGGTAATGTTTATGCTCCACACAAGCCTCCTTTTACCTTATTTCATCTCACTTTATCATAACGCCTTTCTATTCTTTTCTCCCTCGTGTACTTATCTAGATTCCCATTAAAAACATCTATACTAATTGTCTCAAACACTCCAAGCTCCACATTCTTTCCAATCTCTTGAGTAAAGAAGCGTCTCCTGAATTCCTTATTGGATTTATTAGTGACTATCTTATATTCATGTCCCTAGTTTTAGATTCCCCCTAAAAGTGGAAACATCTACTCTATGTTTAACCTATCAAAACCTTTCATAATCTTACAGACCTCTATCATGTCACATCTCAGTCTTCTCTTTTCTATAGAAAAGAGCCCTAGCCTGTTCAGTCTTTGCTGATATTTATAACCTCTCATTCCTGGTATGATCCTTGTAAATATTTGCACTACTTTCTCCAGTGCATTTATATCCTTTTTATAATATGGAGATCAAACCATGCACAATATTCCAAGTGTGGTCTTGCCAAGGTTTTGGACAGATTTATCCCTGCTTTTGAATTCAATTCCTCTAGAAATGAGCCCCAGTAATCTGTTTGCATTTTTTATGGGTTTGTTAATCTGCATTGCTACTTTAAATAATTTGAGAAGCTGTATCCCTAGATCCTTTTGTGCCTCTACCCATTTGGATTCTTGTGTTCTAAGGAGTAGGTGACCTCCTTATTCTTCCTTACAAAGTTCATCACCTCATACTTACCTATATTGAATTAATTTGTTATTTATGCGCTTGTTATGCTAGATGGTTGGTGTCTTGCGTTTTGTTCGTCTTCCTCATTATTAACTATAATCATGGAGTTGCCATTTATGACCGACCAGCAACGTAACGGTGTAAACACTGCTTCAGTTAAAACCATTAGGCACATGACCAAGTGGAGGCTAGATGTACAGCCCAATGGTGGGGGGAGAGGAAGGAAAATTTATTAACCAATTGCTTCTAACTTGTGGGAACAACTTGCATTTACATAGTGCCTTTAACCTAGCAAAACATACCAAGGAGCTCCACAGGAGCATTATCAGACAAAATCTGACACCGAGTTACCTTAGGAGATATTAGGACAGGTGACCAAAAGCTTGGTCAAAGAGGTACATTTTCAGCGCTGTCTTAAAGGAGCTGAGATAGGTAGTGAGTTGGAGAAGTTGAGGGAGAGAATTGCAGAGCTTAGGGTTTAGGTAACTGAAGAAATGGCTGCTAACAGTGGAGAGAAGAAAATTGGGCATTGTTACAACCTCAGTGAGAAGGGTTAATGTTAAAGTACGAGATATGAACCCCCAGACCAATTTAAAGAATTACACAAGATTTTATGTTTTAAGATTTTTATAATAACGACTAAACTAAAAGACATTCGTGAATAAGGTGCTTCCTGGTGATCCTGTTGGTCTTTCACTTTTCTGCAAACCTCGACTTTCAAAACAGGTTCAAGTCTTCGCAGCCTTTTGCTGTATCAGTTTTTTCCTGAGAGCAAGTGTTCCTCCCTCTCTCACTTGAGGCTGGCACTGCTGGTTGACTTGCTTTCTTACAGCCTGTCTGCCTTCAGAAAATCTGTTAAATTTATCTGGAATCAAAAGCCTATTGTTCTTTTGCAATATGCAAAGTCCACAAGTCTGGACTCAGCAGCACCACCCAGGCTTTCCATTGTTTCCAGGTGTTAACAGCTGCCATGTACATTTGTATGCTCAGAAGCATGGACTCCTTGTTTACGATCTGAAAGTCTAGGAGGGTAAAATTAATTGTTCTTCAGGTTTTTTACCGCTGCAGTTTCTGTTTTACAAAAAACTCTTCGATCTGGGATCTTTGTTGTCTTGGTAACCAAGATTTCTGTCTTGTCTTTAAGCAGAGTGGATGTCAGGTCACCTGAGTTTTCTGATTCCATCTTAAACTTTTAAAAATCACTGTTTTTAAAAAATAATCACGTTACAAAGTCCAGAATTCATAACAGGAATGCATACAGCAGTATTCATTTCTGGCTGGCCACATGCTGGTACTGACTGAGGCACTGAAATGGCTACAGTTGGTTGGCTGCCTGTTGTCTCAGCCAGAGCAGATGCTGAATAGTTGCAGTAGGTATGAAAGCAATGTTTTAAAAACCTAAAATGTATTTTGAGGAATAGTGATTTTTGTCATTGGTCATTTAGATAGAGGATCTGGATCAGCGCAGGCTTGGAGGGCCGAAGGGCCTGTTCCTGTGCTGTAATTTTCTTTGTTCTTTGTAAGAAAGAGCAGTTTAGATTTAACTTGAGCTTTGCTTTTATTTCAATCTCCATTGAGCCATGTAACCGAACAGGAACTTTTGAGTTCTTCATCTTTTGACTCTTACTGGAAATGGCTTTTAGATTTCCTCAACTTAAAGTTAATATTCTAAACAGATGGAAGAATTTTAAATATTAATCTATGTTGCTGTGGTCCCTGTGCCAGCTCCATATGCAGATTGAGAAAATTCCAACCAGTTAAACAAATAAATTCTGGTGTCCTCATTTGAAACAATTGGGTGGATTTTACCAGTCCCCTGACGTCGGGGGTCGTGATGGGGGGGGGCCCAGAAAATATCTCCGGGAGAAGTCTGCCACGGGCCTCGACACCGAGAAGGCCCCGCCCCATGTTACCGGCAGCGGTGAGGCCTCCTGACGTCCCCCCGCCCCCGCCACTTGGAGATGGAAACGTAATTTAAATATTTAAATAAATGTTACTTAATGCATAATTACTTACCTCATCACGACAGCCATCCCACGCCGATATTCCGGCCGTTTGACCAAAATCCTGCACCTTTAGATCTGCATTCGGCGATCTGAGGTGGAACACTGGTGGGGAGGGGGGAGGAGTGAAGTTTTCAGGGTGAGGGGGATTCAGGGAAAACTCTTGCTATTGGTTGAGGGGATGGTGGGATGGGGTTGAAGGTCAAAGTAAATAAAGTAGGGGGAAAGTTCAGGATTGGAAGAAAAGTTTTTTTGAGGGGAGAGGGCAATTAATAAACTGATTAGTCATGGGGTGGGGGGGGGGGGTGGGAGAGGGGATTGGAACTTTGAATAAAATTTAATTTTTTAAAAACTCACATTAAAAATTTAAATGCTTCGGAAGGGCCTTAAGCCAATTAAAAATGGCGCCGGACATGTCAATGAGCCGCCGTACTAAATATCGCAGCAGCTCCGTGGTGCACATCTCGCGCGTGTGCCGCACCGCATTTGAAGCTCGCTGCCAATCTTGGTGACAAGCTGGCAAAATTCTGCCCAGTATGACTGTTTGAAGGTTTAAATAATGTAAAATGCTGCTGTAGCCTTACCAATTTTATATATTGGGCTGAATTATAAAGGCTTTCTCGATATCCAGAAATATAATTATCTTGGGTTAGAAGATGTTTTCTCCACAGTGTTGAAAATAGAGGTGAATGTTGGGTAGTTTAGTTTAGTTTAGAGATACAGCACTGAAACAGGCCCTTCGGCCCACCGAGTCTGTGCCGACCATCAACCACCCATTTATACTAATCCTACACTAATCCCATATTCCTACCAAACATCCCCACCTGTCCCTATATTTCCCTACCACCTACCTATACTAGCGGCAATTTATAATGGCCAATTTACCTACCAACCTGCAAGTCTTTTGGCTTGGGTAGTTATCTCAGATCATTCATCTATGAAGGTTAACATTTAAGCAAAAGGTTTATATGTCGTATTTGAATTAGAGGGCTGTCACTGGGTGGTCTTTATACTGTTGACAGTGCTCCTAATACAACTATCAAGAGAACCATTTCACTATGCTGCAAGATGGACAGCAAAGTCAGCAATGAACAAACAGGCTGCTGACTATGAGGCACTTCCAGCAATTAAGTTTTGCGCTGTTGATTGCTGAGCAAGGTTTGTGTCCATAACATAAGCTATTGCTGCTGCAGTGCATTGCAGTGTAGTTTCAGAGCATCAGGGAGACCCAAGTGTTTTGTTAGTGCTGTAGAATGGAATCCCATACATATTTAGGTCAACACTAGGATGACTAACCATCTAACTGATTTAAATTCATTCATATGTCATTAGTCACTCAAGACATTCCAATTAATTACATAGGCCCCAAAGGCAATTTCTATCCCTATTTTCAAAGTACATTTTCCAAATTTCCATCATTTAAAAGTGATAAGGTGTCTTGTATGTATTTAGAGTACTGGATGTGTGCCAATGTTGTACAAGGCAGTATCTCAGTGGAACAAGTCTAATGTGTTCATAGGGAAAGATTTTCTTGGTGCAATATATGCAACAAAATAGGAAATGCACTTACAAATTGAGGGTTCATGATTTTGGGAAACGTGGAATCCTTCCTCTCGAAATTGTATGAGCAAGTTAATGAGTTGGACTCACTTATCGGGTCATAGGAACTAGGAGCAGGAGTAGGCCATTCAGCCCGTCGAGTCTGCTCTGCCATTCATGGATGATCATCTACCTCTACACCAGTTTCCCCACTATCCCCATATCCCTTGATGTCATTTAGTATCCAGAAATCTATCGATTTCTGTCTTGAACATGCTCAATGATTGAGCTTCCACAGCTCTTTGGGGTAGAGAATTCCACAGATTCACCAACCACCCTCTGAGTAAAGAAATTCCTCCTCATCTCAGTCGTAAATGGCCTGCCCCTTTTTCTGAGACTGTGTCCCCTGGTTCTAGGCTCACCAGCCATAGGAAACATCCTATCCACATCTACCCTGTCACCCCCTGCAAGGATTTTGTAAGTTTCAATGAGATCACCTCTTATTCTTCAAAACTCTGAGAATACAGACCCAGTTTCTACAATCTCTCCTCATAAGACAATCCCGCCATCCCAGGGATTTGTCTGGTGAACCTCCATTGCACTCCCTCTATGGCAAGTATATTCCTCTGTCATGCAGGCCCCCACCTGCCAAGAATGAGGCACACAGATATTTCGCCACATGGACATTAAATTTTAAAATTGTTGCTGGGAGGAAAAGAAGGCCCGTTACAAGGGGTTGCCAAGCCCCTGACTGGAAAGACATTTGCATAGTAACAGACAGTACTTGGAAAGGACAAAGGGGCCACTCCCTGCTCCAATTTAATCCACAGTGGACTTTTGATTACCAGACATTGAAGGTGGAGAGGCTAGCATTCCAGGTTAACTACTAAAATGGCCATATACACAAACAGGTGTGGGCAGACCAGTTTAGTCACATGACTAACTGGCTGTTGGAGTTTGTTTGAATTTGAACTTGCCACAGAGAATTTGAACTCAGAAAGCTGTTTGCTCCTGGACTTGAAAAGACCTCTCCTGTCTGCTCTCATCTCTTTCTCACGGAACTGAAGACCCATTGAAGACACATGAACTCCAAGAGAGAAAAGTCTCCTACATTGAACAAGGTTTAAGAAGAATACTGGGCCCCAACAAAAAGCAAGACTACCTACAAAAGGACTACAGTGAGTTCGAAGCACAGTAACAAAAAACTCTTCTGATATTGCCTCAAACCTGTCTACATTATTTTTCTTCTGCTCTTTTCTGCCTCTATTTGTATGTGCGTTTTGCGAATGCATGCTAGCATGGGGTGTGGCATGCATTGGTAGGCATTAACTGAATTAGAGTTTAAGTTTAAGTTTTAATAAATTTTGTTTTTCTTCTTTAAACCTAAGAAAGCCTGTTAATGCTCATTTCTTTGCCTTATAATTAGAAATTGGTGAACAAGGATTCACCAAGGGGGAGCTCAAAACACAGTGTGTTTAAAAATTAAACCCTGTTACAGTAAGACCAGGTGAAGGCTGAAAGAGACCCCGAGACACCTTTCTCACCTGGTTGTAACACTTCCTTAGATAAGGAGACCAAAACTGTACATGATTCTTCAGGTGCGGTCTCACCAAGGCTTTATACAATTGCAGCAATACATCTTTACTCCTGTACTCAAATGCTCTGCAATGAAGGCCAGCATACCATTGGCTTCTTAATCCCTTGCTGCACCTGTATACTATCTTCTACATCGCTGGCTAGTACAGCATTTATCACCCATCCCTAATTGCCCCTGAGAAGGTTGTGGGGAGCCGTCTTCTTGGACCACTGCAGTCCATGCGGGGTAGGTACACCCACAGTGCTGTTAGGAAGGGAGTTCCAGGATTTTGACCCAGCGACAGTGAAGGAACAGCGATATAGTTCCAAGTTAGGATTGTGTGTGGCTTTGAGGTGGCGTTCCCATGCATCTTCTGCCCTTGTCCTTCTAGGTGGTAGAGCTAGCGGGTTTGGAATTTGCTAAGGAGCCTTGGTGCGTTACTGCAGTGCATCTTGTAAATGATACACACCGCTGCCACTGTGCGTTGGTGGTGGAGGGCGTGAATGTTTGTTGATGGGGTGCCAATCAAATCGGCTGCTTTGTCCTGGGTGGTGTCAAGCTTCTTAAGTGTTGTTGGAGCTGCACCCATCCAGGCAAGTGGAGAGTATTCCATCACACTCGTGACTTGTGCCTTGTAGATGGTGGACAGGCTCTGGGGAGTCAGGAGGTGAGTTCTGTTTTTTCTACCAAAGTGGATCACTTCACACTTATTCACATTATATTCCATATGCCATGTTCTTGCCCATTCACTTAGCCTATCCAAATCCCCTTGAAGCCTTCTTGCATCCTCCTCACAACTTACATTCCCCCTAGTTTTGTGTCATCAGCCCAAGCACTGATCCTTGCCGTACCCCACTAGTAACGGCCTGCCATTCTAAGAATGACCCATTTATTCCGACTCTCTGCTTTCTGTCTGTTAACCAATTCTCAATCCGTTGCAGTATATTACTCCCAATCCCATGTGCTCTAATTTTGTTGACTAACCTCCTGTGTGGGACCTTGTCAAAAACCTTCTGAAAATCCAAATACATCACATCCACTGGTTCTCCTTTATCAATGCTACAAGTAACATCCTCAAAAAAACTCTAACAGGTTTGTCAAGCATGATTTCCCTTTCTCTTATATTCTAAAAAATCACTTATATTCTAATTAATCAGCTGGACTCACTAATATTCTAATTACTAGCCCAAGGCATTGTCCATAGACATGTGCAACCACAAAGTTAAGATATGGTTTAGATAATTGCATTCCTGTCCATTACTGGAACTTATGAACTGTGTTTATCTGAATTTATTTTCCTGTGAATATCTGGTTTGTTTCCCAAATATGATCATTTTCACTGAGTGCATTGTACGAAATGAATACAATAATATTGTATTACTGGTCCAGTAATCCAGAGGCCTGGATTAATAATCCTTGAGTTGAAATTGCTCCATGGCCATTTCAGAATTGAATTTTCTTTAAAAATCTGGGCATAAAAATCTGATGTTAGTAGAAGTGACCACGGAAGTGTTGTCTTGTTATTTAAAAAAAAACTGGTTCACTAATGCCCTTGAGGGAAACAGACCTGCCATCTTTATCCAGTATAGCCGATGTGTGACTCCAGTCCCTCACCATTGTAGCTGACTCTTAACTGTGTTCTGAAATGAAAATCACCCAGTTGTATGAAATCGCCCAAAATGAAGGCACATGTCTATGGACAATGCCATGGGCTAGTAATTAGAATATTAGTGAGTCCAGCTGATCAATTAGATTATAAGTGATTTTTTTAGAATATAAGGGAAAGGGAAATCATGCTTGACAAACCTGTTGGAGTTTTTTTGGGGATGTTACTTATAGCATTGATAAAGGAGAACCAGTGGATGTGGTTTATTTGGATTTTCAGCTTCTCAAGGCAACTTGTGATGAACAGCAAATGCTGGGAATAGCTCCCACATCCTGAGAATAATATTTTAAAAATTGTAAAAATTGGAGGAGTCTGAAGTAGCCTATTTTCTCATTAATAATAGAGCATTTTTGGAAACAGCTCAATAACTTGGAACGAATGGAAAAAGTGAAACATGGTGAAAGTCAATATCTGTTCTACTTTGAGTTGGTAACATCATGTCAAATGGCTTAGTGAGCTGCAAATGAAATAAATATTCACCCTTCTCAATGTAACTGATACATTCTGCAGCTTGATTTTTGTTTGGCACTTATTTATATTCATTCACTAGCTATTTCCAATCAGTTATTATAAACTGCACATTGTACTTCACGGCAGTGTAGAAATATAAGCTGTAGAATTTACTGGGGTGGGAGTAGGGAAAGAGCTTTAACATAACCCATCAACTCTCCATAGAAGAGCAATGTATTATTTATAGTTTTCTTTTTCTTTTGTAAATTTTCCTCATCAAAAAATAACTTGTCTCTTGGTTAAACTATGAAGGTTGCTGTTTATTTTACCTGTTAAAGTTGTTGTTGTAGCTACAGTCCCAAAGGACCATAGGCATCTCTCCCATTTGAGAGAGATAGTTGGTGATATATAGCTTGAGGGTCACCACTCCACAAGTGTGGGGCAAGATGAGAGGGCAGGCCTCCATGAACTACCATAGCCAGTATGGAGATTGAACCCGCACTGTTGGCATCCTTTAGCATCACATGCTAGCTATCTAGCCAACTGAGTTAACTGACCCCCCCACCTGTTAAAGTAATTATGCTCCTAATTGAGAATTGAAAAAAAAACCTGTTGGACTTTTATGGGACACCTCTGACAGTCAGTAAACTATTGTCGTCCAATAGCACCCAATCCCATCAATAGGATTATAAGCCATATTACTATACACAGTGCTTGGCAGGTTTTATTTATTGAGATTCATAAACCAGTCTCATTTTAATTGATGGAGCTGCAGGTACTCTTACTGCAAACCTACAAGTAAAGTTGTAGTATTTGAAGATTGTTCAATTAGCATTATAGAATGGTTACAACACAGAAGGTGAGCAACTCATCCAGTCCTACTCCCCTGCCTTTTCCTCCTATTCCATCCTTCCTTTTCTCCTGGAGATATTAGGGACAATTTTCCCAGACCTTTGGAGAATGGGGAGCAGGGAAAATCTCGAAAATGTGCATCTAGCTAGTTCCCCTGACCTTTTCTCACTGCCGGCCTTTTCTTCGAGGGATGGGCTGCCTGCCCAGATGGCAATCCGCCCAGCAGTGGTGGGAAGCCAAAAAATGCCATTATAGCACCAATTAATGGCATTTTCCTTGTGCACAGGCATTTTGCTGGAGGTGCTGGACAACCCACCCCAACCCCCTTGCTGTGTTTGCAGATTGTTTCATCATTGGAGGCAAGAGCACAACAGGAGATCAGACTGCCATGAAATGATTATACAGAGTGATCTTTAAAGGAGCGTATAGATTTCATTCACAGGCAAATGCTTTCAATTGGAAGGGTTTCCCCTGCAGATAGTGTTATGACGGTACTTCTATACTTTTTGTTGAGTATTTTTTCGAGGACTCGTGTATTTTAGAATTATGGGCATTGTTTTATATGGGAAAACTGAAAAGGATTCCTTGAATGTTTTTTTCACTGGGATCATTGAAGGGGCACTGAGAGCTCTTGTTGAAAACAACATTTACTGGAAGTCACCTGTCTTCAAATAAATACCCCGCAGGAGCTTTTTGACTTGGGAGAGATGTTTACTGAGAAATAACAGGTCAAGATTTATAGTGACTTTTGAGATTGTTTTTTGGTTTCACTTTGGACAATTAGTTGGGAGGTTTTGACAGTGTTCTGAAAGGAATTTAAGAATAAACCTACCAAAGAAAAAACCCCAGCTCAGCCTTTTTCCATCTCTTTGAAAAGCCTGCCAGCTTTTCCATCTCTTTGAGAAGCTCTTAGAAGCGAGTGTAAGAAACAGAGAAATTGATGATGCATTCCTCCTGAAAAGCCTGCCAGAAACCCGTTGCCACGTTTCTTCTGGAAAGCCTGCCAAACTGATCCTCAATGTTGCCAGGAAAGAACTGTTTTAGGAAGATCCCAGAGACAGCTGTCTACATGTATTTGGGATGGCAAACCAAAAAGGGACAACTGACATCTTTCCATATCTTTTTTCCTTCAAGAATTAGCAAGTATGTGGCCAGAGTATTCTTTTTTGTCTTTTTTTGTAACAGAGCTCTAAAGAAAAAATCTCTATTTTTGGCTAACAGGTGTGTGTGTGTATGTGTGTGAGGGGCCAAGGTAAAAAGGGAACTTTCATATTTCAATCTGTGTATTAATGCTTATCTTAATTACTGATTAAGGCTTGTTTTATAATAAACTGATAATTTTGTTGTTTGTTACAGAAACCTGGTTGATGTATTTTATTCTGGATAAAAATAGAGTCTAAAATTGACCGTATCGGTAACTGGGTAAACATTTAAATATACGTTGTGACCTGTGGAGAAGTGGAACTAGAAAAAACAGTGCAGTCCTCCCACCTCAGTCGTAACAACAGTTCCATCTGACAGTTCTGGGCATTGGGATTTGTCTGCCGGTCGCAGTAATAGTAGTCCGTCTCCATCTTGTGGTGCCCACTCCCTCTCTGTTTACCTGAGCAGCGCACACTATTATTAGTGGGGTTGCCGGCTGCCCTTCGGTCTCTCTGATTGGTTTTCCCATTTCTAGTGCCTGCCCCCCATCCCTAATAGGATAGCACTCCAGAAGGCAGCTTCTTAATTAGCTGTCTGCGGGAAGATCACGCTGGAGGGTGCACCGCTGACACGAGTCAGATTGCGACCCGGAAAAGGTCCCGACGCACAAACATTTTTTGAAGTGAAGAAAATTCCAGCTGTTAACACCTGTTGGATTTGGTCACACTGGTGGTCAAGTAATATTCATGTGTACACCAGGGGCTGAATTTTACTGGGCCCCCGGCGTCGGGGGCCGTGGTGGGGGGCCAAAAATGCCTGCAGGAGAGGCCAGCCATGCTTCCCAAAGCCAGGAAGGGCCTGCCCTATATTGCCGGTGGCGGCAAGGCCTAGTGGTAGCACCACCCTGCCGCTTGGTGACGGGAGCCGAATCTACATATGTAAAGCGTTACTTACCTTGCCTCATTATGCATCCCGCTGCCAGTTTGACAACAGTTTCGCATTTTCAGCTGAACGGCCGTGTCTTACATGATTTCCCATTCCCGACTGACAAAAACCGTCAGGACAGAAGTTGCAGTGCTCAGAGCCTGTGAAGATTAGTGTGGCGAGACAGGGGCAAAACTCTGCATACATGAAGGGAGGTGGGAGGGGGTGATGGTACTACTGGGGGCACAACTCTGCAAATGTGAAGGGCGTAGGAGGCGTGGTATTACTGGGGGCAACAACGCTGCATACATGAAGGAAGGTGGGAGGAGGGATGGTATTACTGGGGGCACAACAATGCATATGTGAAGGGAGTGGGGGGAGTTCATTAAAGGGGGCACGACCTTGCATACATGTAGCGAGTTGGGGGGAGTGCATTAAAGGGGGCACAGCTCTGCATATATGTAGGGAGGTGGGGGGGAGTGCATTATAGGGGGCACAACTCTGCAGGCATGAAGGGAGCTACTGCGCACCCTCCCTCTGTAAAGGGGGACACTCTGCACCATTGAATGCTTGTGTGAGTGAAGGAGCAATGGCACTCCAGGAACTCTGTGTTTGGAGAGGTTGCCATAAACAGTAGGCGTTTAAAGGTCATCTGGCTGGTGGGACAATCAATGCAACTGCTACGATTTGAATGTGGCCATACTATGCCACTCTTAGTGGAAGCTAAGACGGGCAAAGCACTGCAATGCCACATAGTTGATGTACCAGTCAACATCATCCTTTGCCCTGTTAGGTACCTTCGAAAAAGTGCAGGAACCGAGTTTACTTGCAACTTGGAGATGGGGGTGGTTCACCCTATATTCATTGATCCGCTTGTTGTGAGGAGCCATACGCACCACAGGCAAACCAACAGGCAGGTGCAGCCCACATGGAAGCCCCCGGTCATGAGCACCAGCTGCACCCAAGGACAGCTCGCCACTACAGATCGCCATGCATCTACAGGTCCAGAATAACATACCTGCAGATTTCAGAGCACCAATGTCAGAGGTGACTGCAGATGCCTAGAGGCGGTGACACATCTCTGTGCCCTGTTCAACGATGACCTGCGGCCGATGGGCTTCGGTCGACATTCTATGCCTGTGGCCCTCAAAGTGACAGCGGCTCTTCTATGCCTCTGCAACATTTCAGGGACCCACCGGAGACCTTTGTGGGGGTGAGGTCATCAAGGAGGTCACCGTTGCCCTGTATTGGAGGGCCAGTGACTATGTATGTTTCAGGATGGACCCTGAGAGCCAGGCCCAGAGGGCCATCAGTTTCGGCTCCCATCGTGGGATTCCCACAGATGCAAGGGGTCATAGGTTGCACCCATGTGGCCATCAAGGCTCCCGCCGGGCGACCAGCTGCATATGTAACCCGTAAGGGCTTCCATTCGCTCAACATGCAGCTTGTATGTGATCACCGGAAATGCTTCATACAAATCTATGCCGCTTTACTGGCAGCTGCCATGACACCTTCATCCTGCGTCAGTCCCAGCTGCCATTGATGTTCAGTGAACTGACTCACATCGAGGAGTGGTTTCTTGGAGACAAAGGCTACGCCTTGCAGACATGGCTTCTGATGCTGGTGAGAAATCCCACCAGTGATGCAGAGGAGAGATACAACTCCAGCCACGGCGTGACAAGAACCACCATTGAGCAGGCGATCAGCATGTTGAAAATGTGCTTCTGCTGCCTGGATAGATCGGGTGGTGCCCTGCAGTATGAGCTGGAAGGATAGCTCGTTTGTTGCTGTTTGCTGTGCTCTGTATAACTACGCACTCAATAGGGGGGAGGCCTTGCAGGATGAGGAAAGACGTGAGCAGGATTCCTCTTCAGACGATGAGGATATAGAGGGCTTGCAGCAGGAAAGGCACATGGGAGGACAGAAATCATTCAGGCACCGCATGCAGGGCGAGCAGTAAGCAAGGGATGCATGGCAACATCTTAATGATCAAAGTTTCTCCACGCCATAAAAACCACCATGTGTTCTGCAAGCCACACAGTTCACCTGTTGTACAGCAGTCCGCATCTACAACATCTTTGCCTTCACCGTTACTGGCAGCAGCAGACTGATCCATTGTCCATGATACTGCATCTGTGGAGACGCATATTATTCCATACATTGGCAGTTCTGAAAGGCCAATGATGTAATGGGAGGAGACACGATCGATACATGCTGCCACATGTCATTCACACATTAAAAACGATACACTTGTTAGTGGAGAACATTTAGTGAATTAACTTTTTACAGTGTAGTGTCACCCGTGCAGACTGATTTGTGTCACGGTGTTTTTTTGAAATGTTTGCGAGTGCTCCTTTGTGGTGTCACCTCTGCAGCAGTAGCCTGACTGGAGGAAGGCTGCTGATCGGATTGCCCTTTAGCTGTGGATGACTTTGGCATTCGTCCTCTGTGCGCAGGAGGCCTGGAGGGCCCCGTCTGGCTGGGGGACTCCTGCGTCAGCACAGAACTCTCCTCAGGCGTTGTGGCTGCTGGAGCTTGACTCAACAGCGGAGGGGCTGGTGTCCACATTGGAATCACCTTGAGGGGGGACACCAGATATGATGCGCAGGCTCGCCGCCTCCATCTCAGGACTCGCTTGAACCCCTCTGCTCTCCCATAGTCTCCATGCCCCTAGTGCCTCTCACTGCTGCGTGGATCTCATGGCCTCATTGAGGGATTGCAGCTCAGTGCGTATTAATGGAATCTGGCTCACAAGAGGGCCGCCACCGTCTCAATGGATGCAGCCATGCACTCAATTGCCTGGGACATGGTAGCTGTCATGGCCTGGATTCCCCCATCATCCGTTCAAGGCTACGCATGGCCTGTGGCATCTCCACCAGATGTTGCCAGGATTGCTGCTGCAGCTCCAGCATGCCCAATGCTGTCAACAGCAGAGGGTCACCAGTAGCCTGGGGCTCAGCATGGGCCTGGCCACTCACAGCTCTCCAACTGTCAGGGGCCTCAGCTGTCTCAGCCTCAGTCAGCTGCTCAGGTATGTGTGCAGTGCTCTCACCAGCTTGTGACCTAGACTCTATGGCTGATCACATTCCCACTGAAGTGGATGTATTTGCGCTGGTGGAAAGTACAGGAGGGTCATGGGACGCTGCTTCCTCTGATGTGTGGGAGGAGTCCTGGGCCGCTGGGGTCAATTCAGAATGTTGACCTCCAAGATACAATGAGAAGAGCAAACGGTCAGTCTTGATGTAGCACATGTAACAATTATGACAGCATTGCCTCAAACAATAACAATTTCACAGTCGTCATTGTGTATGTCAAATGGCTGTATGTTCACCCAGAACCCCGAGCTCGACGTCTCCAAATGAATGGTCTACATGAATGGATGCCAGTTCCAGGGTTTCCTCCTCAGCCTGTGTTAGCATACACATATCTGGCACTCCACCAGTATGACTTGCCTCCCTTGCAATGTGAGTCCTCTTTGCCTGGAGGAACAAGGAGGCAGATATTAAGCATGGCAGATCAACAACACGACACATGTCACAAGAGGGGTGCTGGGCCCAAAGGTGGGGAATGCTCGGCATGCACTACTGAGTGAGTCACTCATGTAGGTGCCATGCTCTGAGCAGCAGATCAGCAGGCAAGGGTCAGTTCTTTCATACATTCATCCATTGATGTCACGTCATTCCTCCCTGCCCAACCTCTCTTTCTTTGGCATGGCAGTGGCTCACATGTGCCACTCAATGTGGGCACACCCAGGTTCAGTGGAACTATGATACAAATTGCCACTTACTTTTGCGGAGCAAAGCAGATTGTTCATCCTCTTGCAGCACTGTACCCAATCACGCTGGATGGCCCCACGGCTACTAACCTCCTCTGCCACATCCAGCCAGGCTGCCTTCTTACCATCGCTGGGGAAAAGGACCTCCCACCTTGCTGGCACAGCCTGGAGGAAAATGAGCAGGGAGGCATCGTTGAACTGTGAGGCCGTCCAGGAACGCACCTCTGCCACCTTCAGATTTTCATGCTGTCCTTTAACCGAACTGGTCAATGCACAGTCTGAAGATTTGAAGCTGCAGCTGCAAGGTTGTTGCATCAACAGATGAAAGTAAGCAGGGCTGACTGCCCTTTAAATAGGGCCCCAGCACCTGCTCCTCATGTGACCCGACACCGATCACATGCGAATATATGAATTAGGAGTAGGAGTAGGCCACTCAGCCCTTCGAGTCTGCTCCACCATTCAATAAGTTCATGGCTGAACTGATTACTTCACATTTCCACCTACCCCAATAAGCTTCCACCCCCTTGCTTATCAAGAATCTATATCCCTCTGCTTCCACCGCCTTTTGAGGAGGACAATTCCAAAGACTCATGACCCTCTGAGGGAAAAATGTTTTCCTCATCTCTGTCTTAAATGGGCGACCCCTTATTTTTAAAGAGTGATCCCTAGTTCTGCATTCTCCCACAAGGGGAAACATCCTTTCCACATCCACCCTGTCAAGACCCCTCGGGATCTTATATGTTTCAATCAAGTTGGCTCTTACTCTTTTAAATTTCAGCGGATACAAGCCTAACCTGTCCAAGCTTTCCTCGTACGGCAGCCTGCCCATTCCAGGAATTAGTCTAGTAAACCTTCTCTGTACTGCCTCCAACACATTTACATCCTTCCTTGAATAAGCAGAGCAGTACTGTACACAGTACTCCAGATGTGGTCTCACCAATGCCCTGTATAGCTGAAGCAGAACCTCCCTACTTTTGTATTCAATTCGCCTCACAATAAACGATAACACTCTATTAACTTTCCTAATTACGTGCTGTACCTGCATACTAACCTTTTGCGATTCATGCACTAGGACACCCAGATCCCTCTGCAGCTCAGAGCTCCGCAATCTCTCTCCATTTAGATAATATGCTTTTTTATTCTTCCTGCCAAAGTGGACAATTTCCCACTTTCCCACATTATACTCCATTTGCCAGGTCTTTTCCCACTCACTTAACCTATCTATATCCCTTTGGAGCCCCCTTATGTCCTCTTCACAAGTTATTTTCCTCCCTATCTTTGTGTTATCAGCAAATTTAGCAACCATTGCTTCAGTCCCTTCATCTAAGTCATATATATAAATTGGAAAAAGTTGAGGCCCCATCACTGATTCCTGTGGCACACCACTTGTTACATCTTGCCAACCAGAAAGTGACCCATTTATGCCTAATCTCTGTTTCCTGTTAGCTAGCCAATCTTCTATCCAGGCCAAAATGTTACCCCCTACACCATGAGCTTTTATTTTCTGCAATAATCTTTGATATGGCACCTTATGAAATGCCTTCTGGAAATCTAAGTACAGTACATCCACCGGTTCCCCTTTATCCACAGCACCTGTTACTTCTTCAAAGAACTCCAATAAATTAGTTAAACATGATTTCCCTTTTACACAATCATGTTGACTCTGCCTGATTACCTTGAAATTTTCTGAGTGCCCTGCTATAACGTCTTTAATAACAGCTTCTAACATTTTCCCCAAGACAGATGTTAAGCTAACTGGCCTGTAGATTTCTGCTTTCTGTCTCTCTCCCTTTTTGAATGAAGGATTGGCTATTTTCCAATCTAATGGGAACTTCCCCGGATCTAGAAAATTTTGGAAAATTACAACCAACACATCAAATATCTCACTAGCCACTTCTTTTAAGACCATAGGATGAAGTCCAGCAGGACCCGGGGACTTGTCAGCCTGCAGCTCCAACAATTTACTCAGTATCACTTCCCTGCTGATTGTAATTTTAGAGTCATAGAATCATAAAGTTATACAGCACAGAAACAGGCCCTTCGGCCCATCGTGTCTATGCTGGCCATCAAGCACCTATCTATTCTAATCCCATTTTCCAGCTCTTGGCCCATAGCCTTGTATGCTATGGCATTTCAAGTGCTCATCTAAATACTTCTTAAATGTTGTGAGGGTTCCTGCCTCTACCACCCCTTCAGGCAGTGTGTTCCAGATTCCAAACACCCTCTGGGCGAAAACATTTTTCCTCAAATCCCCTCTAAGCCTCCTGCCCCTTACCTTAAATCTATGATCCCTGGTTTATGACCCCTCCGCTAAGAGGAAAAGTTTCTTCCTATCTACCCTATCTAAGCCCCTCATAATTTTGTATACCTCTATCAGGTTCCACCTCAGCCTTCTCTGCTCTAAAGAAAACAGCCCTAGCCTATCCAGTCCCTCTTCATAGCTGAAATGCTCCAGCCCAGGCAACATCCTGGTGAATCTCCCCTGCACCCTCTCCAGTGCAATCACATCCTTGCTTTAATATGGCGACCAGAACTGTTCACAGTACTCTAGCTGTGGCCTAACTAGTGTTTTATACAGCTCCATCATAACCTCCCTGCTCTTCTATTCTATGCCTCGGCTAATGAAGGCAAGTATCCCATATGCCTTCCGAGCCACCTTATCTACCTGTGCTGCTACCTTCAGTGATCTATGGACAAGTACACCAAGGTCCCTCTCACCCTCTGTACTTCCTAGGGTCCTAGCACCTATTGTATATTCCCTTGCCTTGTTAGTCCTCCCAGAATGCATCACCTCACACTTCTCAGGATTAAATTCCATTTGCCACTGCTCTGCCCATCTTACCAGCCCATCTATATCGTCCTGTAATCTAAGGCTTTCCTCCTCACTATTTACGACATCACCAATTTTCGTGTCATCTGCTAACTTACTGTTCATACCTCCTGTATTCATGTCTAAATCATTAACAGCAAAGGTCCCAGCACTGATCCCTGTGGTACACCAATGGATACAGGCTTCCAATCGCAAAAGCAACCCTCGACCATCACCCTCTGCCTCCTGCCACCAAGCATATTTTGGATCCAATTTGCCAAATTGCCCTGGGCTGTTACCTTCTTAACCAATCCCCCAGCCAGGACCTTATCAAAAGCCTTAAAGAAGTTCATGTAGACTACATCAACTGCTTTACCCTCATCTACACCTCTAGTCACCTCCTCGAAAAATTCAATCAAGTTTGTTAGACATCATCTCCCCCTGACAAAGCCATGCTGACTATCCTTGATTAATCCCTGTCCTCCAAGTGGAGATTAATCCTGTCCCTCAGAATTTTGTCCAATAGTTTCCCTACCACTGATGTTAGACTCAACGGCCTGCAATTACCTGGTTTATCCCTACTACCCTTCTTGAATAATGGTACCACATTCGCTGTCCTCCAGTCCTCTGGCACATCTACTGTGGCTACAGAGGATTTGAAAATTTGTATCAGAACCCCTGCTATCTCCTCCCTTGCCTCACATAACAGCCTGGGATACATCTCATCTGGGCCTGGGGATTTATTCACGTTTAAGCCCGCTAAAACCGCTAATACCTTCTCCCTTTCAATGCTAATCCCCCTCCCTGATCTCTACACCTACATCGTCCTTCTCCATAGTGAACACAGGTGAAAAGTAATCATTTAAAACCTCACCTACGTCCTCTGACTCCACACACAGATTACCACTTTGGTCCTTATGGGTCCTACTCTTTCCCTGGTTATCCTCTTGCCCTTAATATACTTATAAAACACCTTAGGATTTTCCTTTATCTTGCCCGCCAGTGTTTTTTCATGCCCCTTCTTCGCCCTCCTAATTACTTTTTTAAGTACCCCCCCCTATACTTTCTATACTCCTCTTGGGCTTCCGCTGTTTTCAGTCCCCTGAATCTGCCATAAGCCTCCTTTTTTTTCCTTATCCAATCCTCTATATCCTTTGACATCCAGAGTTCCCTGGACTTGTTGGTCCCACCTTTCACCTTTACGGGAATATGTTGGCCCTGAACTCTCACTATTTCCTTCCAGTCCACTTTGGCCAGATCCTGTTTTATCATATTGAAATCAGCCTTCCCCCAATTCAGTACCCTTATTTTCGGTCCATCTTTGTCCTTTTCCATAACTACCTTAAATTTTACAGAGTTATGGTCACTATCCTCGAAATGCTCCCCCACTGACACTTCTACCACTTGTCCGACTTCATTCCCTAGGATTAGGTACAGTACCGCCCCTTCTCTTGTAGGACTTTCTAAGTGCAGGCTCAAAAAGCTCTCCTGAATGCACATTACAAATTCTGCCCCCGTTAAGTCTTTTGCACGAAGACTACCCCAGTTAATATTGGGGAAGTTGAAATCCCCTACTTTTATTACCCAATTATTTTTACACCGCTCTGAGATTTGCCTACATATCTGCTCCTCTATCTCTCCCTGACTATTTGGAGGCCTGTAGTAAACTCCCAGCCAAGTGATTGCCCCCTTTTTGTTTTCATGTTCTACCCATATGGCCTTATTTGAGGAACCATCTAAGATATCATCCCTCCTTACTGCAGTAATTCACTCCTTGATCAATAGTGCAATGCCACCTCCTCTTTTACATCCCCCCGCATCCGTCATGCCTGAAGATTCTATATCTTGCAATATTGAGCTGCCTGTCCTGCCCTTTCCTCAACCATGTCTCTGTGATAGCAATAATATCATATTCTCATGTGGTAACCAGCGCCCTCAATTCATCTGCCTTGTAAGATTTTCTTGAGTTCCTCCCTCCAATTTCCTGATTTACAGCTATTTCTGGGATGTTACTTGTATCCTCAATGGTGCAAAATACCTGTTCAATTCATTACGAGGAGGGATTACACAAATTAGACCTGTTTTCACTAGAATTTAGAAGGTTAAGGGGTGATCTGATTGAAGTCTTCAAGATATTAACAGGAAAAGACAGGCTAGATAAAGATAAACTATTTCGACTGGTTGGAGATTCTAAAACTAGGGGGCATAGTCTAAAAATTAGGACCAGACCGTTCAGGAGAGATGTTAGGAAGCACTTCTTCACGCAAAGGGTGTTAGAGGTTTGGAACTCTCTCCCACAAACAGCAGTTGAAGCTAGAACAGTTGTTAATTTTAAATCTGAGATAGATTTTTGTTAAGCAAAGATATTAAGGGATATGGGCCTGTGGGAACAGATTAAAGATAAGCTAATCGGCTGATTAATCAACTAACAGACACAGTTTATAAAGAAAACTAACAGGTAGAAACTGACAGGACAGCTGCAGCTAACGGTTCAAGGAAGTGAGGGGGGGGGGAATGTGAAATTTGCTGGTACGAGCAGACCAATTAGGCTCTGACACCACAAAAACTCCAGAAGTCTGCAGACCAATTACGAACAAAGAGTGGGGGGGTGGGGGGGGGGGGTGTTACGGACAAGTATAAAGGTTTTGGCGCGCAAAAGGCAGTTCGTTTTCGGTGCGCAAAGTTCGGTTTGCACAGCTGTTTGCTGTAGTGAAGAAAACCGACATCAAGGAGAGGAAGTCAAGCTGTAACAATTACTTACCTCAATAAAGTTTTGAAAGTTACCATCGGACTCTGTCTGTCTCTGAAATTGATGAGATCTAACAGGCCAAAGGCAGGTATGTGGAGTTAGGCTGTGGATCAGCCATGATCTCATTGAGTGGCAGGACAGGCTCAAGGGGCTGAATGGCCTACTCCTGTTCCTATGTTCCTATGTTTCTATCTGCCATCGCCTTATTTTCCTTTACTAATTCCCCAGACTCACTTTATATTGGACCAACACTCTGTTAACTCTTTTTAAAATATCTATAGATACTCTTACTATCTGTCTTTATATTTCTAGTCAGCTTTCTCTCGTACTCTAATTTTTCCCTCCTGATTAATGTTTTAGTCGTTCCTTGCTGCTTTTTATATTCTGCCCAATCTTCTGACATGCCATCCATCTTTGCACAATTAGATGCTTCTTTTTTAAGTTTGATGCTATATTTAAATTTTTAGTTAACCATGGATGGGTCCTCCCCTTGGAATTTTTTTTCTCGTTGGAATGTATCTGTTCTGTGTATTCTGAAATAGCCCCTTAAATGTCTGCCACTGCATCTCTATTGACCTATCCCTTAATCTACTTTGCCAGTTCACTTTTGCTAGCTCTGCTTTCATGCCCTCATAATTGCCCTTATTTATGTTTGAAATACTAGTCTTAGACCCACTTTTCTCTCCCTCAAAATGAATGTAAAATTCAATCATATTATGATCACTGCTGCCTCGGGGTGCCTTCACTATGAGGTCATTAATTAATCCTATCTCGTTGCACAATACCAGGTCTAGTATAGCCTGCTCTCTGGTTGGCTCCAGAACGTGCTGTTCTAAGAAACTATCCCGAATACATTCTATGAACTCCTCATCTAGGCTACCTATGCCCATCTGATTTTTCCAGTCTATATATAGATTAAAATCCCCCATGATTATTGCTGTACCTTTCTGACAAGCTCCAATTATGTCTTCCTTTATACCTCATCCTACCGTGTGGTTAATGTTAGGGGCCCTGTACACTACTCCCACAAGTGACTTCTTGCCTTTAATCATTTCTCATCTCAACCCAAACTGCTTCAACATCCTGGTTTCCTGAACTTAGGTCATCTCTCTCTCTTGTGCTAATACCATCATTAATTAACAGAACCGCCTCTCCACCTTTTCCTAGCTTCCTGTCCTTCCTAAATGTCATGTATCCTTCAATGTTCAGGTCCCAATCTATGTCATCCTGCAGCCATGTCTCTGTAATGGCTGTCAGATCGTACTTATTTATTTCTATTTGCGCTATCAGTTCATCTGTTTTGTTTCGAATGCTCCTTGCATTCAGACACAGAGCCTTTAGTTTTGTCCTTTTATTATTTTTGTAGCCTCCACCCTTGTCTGTTGATTTACTCTTAGATTTGTACTCACTGTCCCTTCCTGTCATGGCCTGTTTATCTTTTCCCATATTAATACCTTTCGCTCTTGTCTTGTCTCTACTCTTCGATTTACCACATCTTCCCAAATTTGATTCCTTGCCCCCACTAGTTTAAAACCCTCTCTACTTCCCTAGTTATACAGCTTGCTAGAACACTGGTCCCACCCAGCACAGTTCAGGTGTAGACCATCCCAATGGTACAACCCCCACTTTTCCCAGTACTGGTGTCAATGCCCCACAAACCGGAACCCATTTCTACCACACGAGACATTGATTTCTCTAATCTTATTTGCCTTACTCCAATTTGCATGTGGCTCAGGTAATAACCCAGAGATTATTACCTTTGAGGTTCTGCTTCTTAATTTGGTGCCTAGCTCCTCATACTGACTATGCAGAACCTCTTTCCTTGTCCTGCCTATGTCGTTGGAACCTACATAGACCGTGATGACTGGATCCTCCCACTCCCACTGTAAGTTCCTCTCCAGCCTGAGCAGATGTGCTGGACCCTGGCAGGTAACGCAGCCTTCTGGACTCTTGCTCTTTGCTGCAGAGAACAGTGTCAATCCCCCTCTCTATACTGTCCCCTACTACCACTACTTTCCTCTGTGGTACCCCACTTGAATGGCGTCCTGTAACATAGTGCCATGGTCAGTCTGTTCATCCACACTACAGCCCTCGTTCTTGTCCATAAAGCTGCAAGAACCTCAAACCTTTTGCTCAATTGCAAGGGCTGAGGCTCCTCTACTCCCACTTTCTAGATCCCCTTACCTGCCTCACTTGCAAATCACACCCTCCTGTCCCTGACCACTGATCAAAACAGATGACCCTATCCTAAGAAGTGTGACTGCTTTCTGGAACAAAGTGTCCAGGTAACTTTCCCCCTCCCTGATGCATAGCAGTGTCTGCAGCATGGCCTCCAGCTCAATGACTCTGAGCCAAAGCTCCTTAAGCCGCAGACACTTACAACAGACGTGGTTGCCAAGGATTGCCGTGGCATCCAGGAGCTCCCACATGCAACATTCTATGCACCCATTGTTCGGATTGATAGCAATGCTAAAGTCACCGTTTGGAGAGCTGCTTGAACTTGGGTCCTAATCTTTCAGACCACCGTGCCAGCTGCTTTCTGATTTAAAATGAAGAGTTTGAAGGATTTGTTTTGTTCAGTGTACCTTAATTCATCCATCTAGAACAAGCCCACACTTCATCCCAGCCCCATTGCTGCATCCAGTTGTTTCTTACATGACTTTTTCTTCCACCACTCTTTCAGGAAGTCCAATCCAAGTGTTGCTTGCTCTCTGCTGATATCAGTCCTAGTTTTACTAATCAGACCCTTGTCCAACACTAGCAAGTTAAATTAAGGTAGTATTTCCAGGCTGAAAAGATCACAACTCTGCAGTCTTTCATCACAATTGAGACTCCTGACCCTAGGCATCAGCCTTGTGGCTCTTTTCTGCACTACTTCCAGCAGTTTAATATCTCCCTTGTGTCTCAACAATTAGAATTGGGAACAGTATTTGAGGTGCAATCTGACCAGAACATTAGACAGTTTATTGACAACTTCTAACTTCCACTCTAATATGTTGGATATATAGATAAAATATTATGCTGGCTTTGTTGATTGTCACGCTATTGGTTGGACATGTTATAAAGTATTTACAACACAGAAAGAGGCCATTTGGCCCAACAGGTCGATGTCAGTGTTTATGCCCCACATGAGCTTACTTCACGTTTCTTAATCCAACCCAATTCCACCAGAATTCTTGAAACAACTTGGTCCCCTTGCTCGTGCCTGGCTGACTCAGTTCTACACAAGAATCATCAGCTCGAACTCACTCCTGAAGGTGTGGCATATGGCAAAAATCATTGCCATTCCAAAACCTGGAAAAGATCTCTCAGTGGTGGCCAGTTATCAACTGATTTCACTACTTTCTGTATGTTTTTAAGATCTTTGAGCGTCTTATCCTGAAATGCATATTTTATTTATTTATTTAGAGATACAGCACTGAAACAGGCCCTTTGGCCCACCGAGTCTGTGCCAATTAACTACCACCCATTTATACTAATCCTGCATTAATCCCATATTCCCTTTCACATCCTCACCATTCCCCTACCACCTACCTACACTATGGGCAATTTACAATGGCTAATTTACCTATCAACCTGCAGGTCTTTGGCCGTGGGAGGAAATCGGAGCACCTGGCAGAAACCCATGCAGTCACAGGGAGAACTTGCAAACTCTGCACAGGCAGTACCCTGAACTGAACCTGGGTTGCTGGAGCTGTGAGGTTGCAGTGCTAACCACTGCGCCACTGTGCCGCCCATCTTCACCCATATCTCAGGATGTAGATGCCATCCTTAATGTCGACCAAGCTGGTTTTGGTAAGGGGCACAGCACATGTGATCAAGTTCTGGCACTCACCACCTACATTGAAAATGGCTTCCAAAAGAACCTGAAGACAGGCTTAGTGCTACTGGACCTCACAGCTGTCTATGATACATTGTGGCACATTTGCCTGCTCCTAAAGCTGTCCCGAGAGCTTCCAACCTGGGTCGGGACAGTTGTTGAAGCACTCCTTCGTAACAGATGGTTTAGGGAGAAGGGAGAACTGGCCAACAGACTACCACAAGGCTCAGTGCTAGTCCCAACGCTGTTCAACAGATATACAAATGACCTGCCAACAACCACATCTCCCAAGTTCATCTATGCTGATGATGTCTGTTGTGCCACCTAAACTCCATCCTTCTGCACCCTGGACTAGATCCTTAATGAAGACGTTACAAAGTTGACAGACTACTGCAGCACATGGTGTCTCACATTGAATCCCTCTAAAACCATATCCAGTGTATTCCATCTCCAAAATGCCAGTGCCAAGAAAGAACTCAGTATCCACATGGATGGTCAGAGACCACACAATGATCCCAACCCAACATACTTGGGAGTGACTCTGGATAGGACTTATTCCTTCTGGAAGCATCTGAAGAAAACAGCAGCAAAGGTCAAAATTGGGAGCATTTGAAGAAAACAGCAGCAAAGGTCAAAACCAGAAACAACCTATTAACCAAACTTGCTGGATCAATGTGGGACACTGCTGCCACAACACTCCAGACCTCAGCACTTGCCCTATCATACTCAGCAGCAGAGTACTGTGCACCTGTCTGGCATAGGTCATCACACATATCTTGTTGATAGTCAACTGAATGCAACAATGTGCATCATAACTGGAACCCTCTGCTCAACACCTCTCCCTTGGCTTCCTGTCCTCGCAGACATCACTCCCCCACACATCTGCAGACTGATGAAAAGCCACAAGCTGGTTGAAACCATCTGTGCTGCACCTCACTTACCACTCCATAATGACATGTTCAATCCAGCTACTGCCCACCTTCCATCTCGGTGCCCTTTACAGAGCAACATTCCTGAGCAAGATTAACCAGCAGACATCCTCTGGATCAAGGAATGGGAAACATGGGAAGTCACTAACAAGTTCATTGTGACAAACCCCATCTGTCGAATGGCAGGCTTTGAACTAAAACGGCGAGAGTCCTTGATAAACAGGTTCAGGACAAGCAGAAGGGGTTTGTATAGAAACATAGAAAATAGGAACAGGAGTAGGCCATTTGGCCCTTCGAGCCTGCTCCGCCATTCATTATGATCATGCTGATCATCCAACTCAGTAGCTTGTTCTGGCTTTCGCCCCATACCCTTTGATCCCTGTAGAACCAAGAGCTATATCTAACTCCTTTTTGAAAACATTCAATGTTTTGGCCTCAATTGCTTTCTGTGGTAGCGAATTCCACAGGCTCACCACTCTCTGGGTGAAAAAATTTCTCCTCATCTCGGTCCTGAAAGGTTTACCCCGTATCTTTAGACTATGACCCCTGGTTCTGGACTCCCCCACCATTGGGAACATCCTTCCTGCATCTACCCTGTCAAGTCCTGTTAGAATTTTATAGGTTTCTATGAGATCCCCCCTCACTCTTCTGAACTCCAGAGAATATAATCCTAACCGACTCAATCTCTCCTCATATGTCCGTCCTGCCATCCCAGGACTCAGTTTGGTAAACCTTCGCTGCACTCCCTCTATAGCAAGAACATCCTTCCTCAGATAAGGAAACCAAAACTGCACACAATATTCCAGGTGTGGCCTCACCAAGGCCCTGTATAATTGCAGCAAGACATCCCTGCTTCTGTATTCGAATCCTCTCGCTATGAAGGCCAACATACCATTTGCCTTTTTTACCGCCTGTTGCACCTGCATGCTTACCTTCAGTGACTGGTGTACGAGAACACCCAGGTCTCGCTGCATAGTCCCCTCTCTCAGTTTATAGCCATTCAGATAATAATCTACCTCCCTGTTTTTGCTACCAAAGTGGATAACTTCACATTTATCCACATTATACTGCATCTGCCATGCATTGTCCCACTCACTGAACTTGTCCAAATCACCCTGAAGCCTCTCTGCATCCTCCTCACAACTCACCCTCCCACCCAGTTTTGTGTCATCTTCAAATTTGGAGATATTCCATTTAGTTCCCTCATCTAAATCATTAATGTATATTGTGAATAGCTGGTCCTAGCACCGATCCCTGCGGTATCCCACTCGTCACTGCCTGTCATTCGGAAAAAGACCCATTTATCCCTACTCTTTGTATCCTGTCCGCCAACCAATTTTCTATCCATCACAATACACTACCCTCAATCCCATGCGCTTTAATTTTACATGCTAATCTCTTATGTGGGACTTTGACGAAAGCCTTCTGAAAGTCCAAATAAACCACATCCACTGGCTCCCCTTCATCAACTCTACTAGTTACATCTTCGAAGAATTCTAGTAGATTTGTCAAGCATGATTTCCTTTTCGTAAATCCATGCTGACTCTGTCCGATTCTGCCACTGTTCTCCAAGTGCTCTGTTATGAAATATTTGATAATGGACTCTAGAATTTTCCTCACTACCAACGTCAGGCTGACTGGTCTATAATTCCCTGCTTTGTCTCTACCTCCCTTTTTAAATAGTGGGTTTACATTAGCTACCCTGCTCCAGAGTCTATAGAATCTTGGAAGATGACCACCAATGCATCCATTATTTCTCAGGCCACTTCCTTAAGTACTCTGGGATGCATACCATCAGGCCCTGGGGATTTATCGGCCTTCAATCCCATCAATTTCCCCAACACCATTTCTCTACTAATACTGATTTCCTTCATTTCCTCTCTCTCACTAAGCCATGTGTTCCCTAACATTTCTGGTATGATATTTGTGTCCTCCTTTGTGAAGACAGAACCAAAGTATGTATTTAGTTGGTCAGCCATTTCTTTATTCCCCATAATAAATTCACATGTTTCTGACTGTAAGGGACCTACATTTGTCTTCACCAATCTTTTTCCCTTCACATACCTATAGAAACTTTTACAGTCAGTTTTTATGTTCCCCGCAAGCTTGCTCTTGTACTCTATTTTCCCCTTCTTAATCAATCCTTTGGTCCTCCTTTGCTGAATTCTAAACTGCTCCCAATCTTCAGGTCTGTTGTTTTTCCTGGCAAATTTATATGCCTCTTCCTTGGATCTAATGCTATCTCTAATTTCCCTTGTCAGCTATAGTTTGGCTACCTTTCCCGTTTTACTTTTGCACCAGACAGGAATAAACAATTGTTGCAGTTCATTCATGCGCTCTTTAAATGTTTGCCATTGCCTATCCATCGTCATCCCTTTAAGTAACGTTTCCCAATCCGTCATGGCCAACTCGCGCCTCATACCTTCGTAGTTTCCTTTACTAAGATTCAGGACCCTTGTCTCAGAATCAACTATGTCACTCTCCGTCTTGATGAAGAATTCTAACATATTATGGTCACGCATCCTCAAGGGGTCTCGCACCACTAGATTGTCAATTATTCCTCTCTCATTACACAATACCCAGTCTAGGATGGCCTATTCTCTGGTTGGTTCCTCAACGTATTGGTCCAGAAAACCATCCCGTATACACTCCAAGAATTCCTCCTCTACGGTATTGTGACTAATTTGATTTGCCCAATCTATATGCAGATGAAAGTCACCCATAATTACAGATGTTCCTTTATCGCATGCATCTCTAATTTCATGTTTAATGCCATTCCCAACATCACCGCTACAGTTTAGGGGTCTATATACAACCCCCACTAATGTTTTTTGCCCCTCAGTGTTTCTCAGCTCTACCCATACAGATTCCACATCTTCAGAGCTAATATCTTTCCTCACTATTGTGTTAATTTCCTCTTTAACCAGTAATGCATTAAATTAAATAGAGGTGTCTGGAGCATAGCATGAAAGAGATAGTTAATTTACAAACAAGAATGAGACCTGACAACCTTTTTCACCTGTTACAAGCTTGACTTAGTTCTAGGCCTGGTAGATGACTGCATTAGTCAAACTGGTGGACTAGCGGATAAACAGACTCTGTTGCACTGTAGCTCACTGTTGCTGAGGCTGAAGTAGTAGAATGGCATAACAGAGACTGCCTGGTATGGCCAAGCCCTGAGTAAAGAACAAACTTGCATTTATACAGCATCTTTCATGTCCCAAAAGCACAACACAGCTATTGTTTTACAGACAAATATGGCAAGCAATAGTGCACCAGAAGACCCCACAAGCAGCAAGTGAGATCTGTTTTCATAATGTTGATTGAGGGATGAGTGTTGACCAGGACATCGTGAGAACTCATACATAGGATTACATACAGAGGATATACGGCACAGAAACAGACCGTTCAGCCCAACAAGTCCATGCCACGTTTATACTCCACTCAAGCCTTGTACTCCGAGATTCCTTTTTTCTCTACCCCACCTAAATTCACACCTTCCAAGTAATAAGTGACCTCCCTGTTCTTCCTACAAAAATGTATTATCTCACATTTATCTGTGTTGATTTGCCCATTCTGCAAGTTTATTAATGTTCTCCTGTAATTTGTTGCTGTCCTCCTTAGTATTGACTATCCCCTCAATTTGGTGTCATCCACAAATTTAGAAATTGTGGTTTTTATTCCAAAGTGCTAATGTATGTTATGAACAGCAGTGGCCCAGACACTGATCCTTATGGAACACCACTTCCCACCTTCTGCCACTGTGAATAGCTACCCTTTACTCCCACTCTCAGCTTTCTGTCTTGAAGCCAGCTAGCAGGACATTCTGCCACTTGTCCCCGACTCCTCATTCTCTGACCTTATTCATTAATCTATTATGGGGGACCTTTTATTGGGCACCTTATCGATGGCCTTTTGAAAAATCTAGATAAATTACATCTGCTGCATTGCCATTGTCTACTCTCACGGTTAGCTAGTCAAATAAATTCAGTAAGGTTGGTCAAGCAAGATGTTCCCTTTTGAAATCCATGCCAACTATTATATTTTTTTTTTCTTGATGTTGGGTGGCACAGTGGCGCAGTGGTTAGCGCCACAGCCTCATAGCTCCAGCAACCTGGGTTCAGTTCTGGGTACTGCCTGTGCCAAGTTTGCAGGTTCTCCCTGTGACCGTGTGGGTTTCCACCGGGTGCTCCGGTTTCCTCCCACAGCTGAAGACTTGTGGGTTGATAGGTAAATTGGCCATTGTAAATTGCCCCTAATGTGGGCATGTGGTAGGGAATATGGGATTAATGTAGGATAAGTATAAATGGGTGGTTGTTGGTTGGCACAGACTCAGTGGGCTGAAGGGCCTGTTTCAGTGCTGTATCTCTCTATGTTCTATTCTCTCCTTTAGTAAGGATTTCATTATTTTTCATACCATCAATGTAAATCCGACTGGTCTATAATTCCCTGGGCATGTTCTGTCCCCCTTCTTAAATATAGGAATTACATTAGCTTTCCACCAGTCCTTTGACTCTACACCTTTTTCTAACAAATTATTAAATATGTGAAGTAATGTCGCTACTATCTTTTCCTTAGGATCTTTTGAACTGCGTGGATGCAATCCATCTAGACCAGGGGCTTTATTCTGAGTTGATTAGTTTATTCAATACATCACTTTTTTATTTTAAATGCACTTATCTCATTACTCATCTCATCATTCATTGCCATGCTACATGCCTATATCTGTTCTATCTTCTTGGTAAATACCGAAGCAAAATAATTATTTAACATATCTGCAATCTTTCTATCATTACCTGTGGTATTGTCCTGTCTATCCCTTAATGGTCCTTTTCTCATCCCAGCCTTCCATTTTATTGATGTGTCTGTAAAATACTTTATACTATTTTGTTTTATGTTCCTTTATAATTTAATTTCATTGTTTCTCTTTGCCTTCCTAATTGTTTAATTAATTTCTCTCTTAATTTCTTTGCATTCTCTCTTACGCACTCCTCTGCTATGTATGTACTTAATGTATGCCTCTTTCTTAACCCTCAATTGATCCCTTTATGTCTTTATTCAGGTATGGAGTCTCACTTGTGTTTAGCTTGTTCTTTGTTCCTTTTAACAGGATATATTTTTCCTGCATTCTGCTGAACACTATTTTACATGTTTCCCATTGTTGTTCTACACTGTTGTCTGCCAATATAGTTGCCCATTTTATTTTCGCAAGTTCCATTCTCAGGCCCTCAAAAATCAGCTTTACTCCAATCTGGTTTTAGTCATACTTATGTCCTTCTCTATTAATAACTTAAAGCATGTGATATTATGGTCACTATTGCCTAGATGTGCCCCTGCTTTCACTTCTCTTATCTGCTCTGGTTCATTTCCCCATTACAAGATCCAATAGCGAATGTTTCCTTGTAGGGATTTTACATATTGGATTAGAAAGGAGACCTGTACACATTGTAGGAACTCCATTACCTTATCCCCTTTAGTTACCTCTTCTGTCCAATTAGTATGGGGTAGTTGAAATCACTCATATTGATTATTTTATTTTTTAATCAATTCCCTAATTTGTTTGCATATTTCTTCCTCTACATCCCTTCCCTTCCGTTATCAGGTACGCTGTAGACTACACCTATTAGTGTTATCTTTTACCTCTATCTAAATTGATTCTATTTTTAATACAAAATAAAAACAGAAAGGGCTGGAAATACACAGCAGGTCTGGTAGCATCTGTGGAGAGAGAAACAGAGTTAACATTTCATGTCTGTCTCCTTTCATCAGAACTGGCAAAGGCTAGAAATGCAATAGGCTTTGAGCAAGAGAGAGGGGGGATGTGGGGAAGAAGAATAAAAGGGAAGGTCTGTGATGGGGCAGAGGGCAAGAGAGATTAAATGACAAAGGTGTCATAGAACGAAAGGCAAAGGGAGTGGTAACAGTAAAAGACAAAGTATTTGTCCAGAGAGAGTGTTAATGGCAGAATAATGAACAGGTCTGAAAGCAAAAACATGAAAAACAAGTTTAAACCTGGTAAATGGTAAAAAAAAACAAAGTGATGGTCATGGTCTGAAGTTGTTGAACTCAATGTTGAGTCCAGAGGGCTGTAGAATGCCTAATCGGAAATAAGGTTCTGTTCCTCGAGCTTACGTTGAGCTTCACTGGAACACTGCAGCAGGCTGAGGACAGAAATGTGGGCGTGAGAGCAGGGTGGGGAATTAAAATGGCATGCAACCAGATTCGGGGTCATGCTTGCAGACTGAGTGGAGGTGTTCCACAAAACAGTCACCCAATCTGTGTTTGGTCTCCCCAATGTAAAGGAGAACCCATTGTGAGCAGCAAATACATTATACTAAATTGAAAGAAGTACAAGACGTGCTGCTTCTCCTGGAAGGAGTGTTTGGGCCTTGGATGGTGAGGAGAGAGGAGGTAAAAGGGCAAATGTTACACTTCCTGCGATTGCATGAGAAGGTGCCATGGGAAGCAGGGTTCGGCAATGTGTTCATGCATGGACCCCAGTATCCGTGGTAAACAATTTTGAGGTCCGTGACTGGTAATTTCACGGATGAGAAATTTCACATTGGCTTCTTCAGGCCGGCTTTGCAAAAAATCACAAGTGTCAGTTTCACAGCTGACAGGTGCTGAAGCAGAATATTGCTTTTGAACTTTGGACAGATACGTCAGGTGCCAGTTTATTTTTTTAAAGTCTACTGGAAAACCACAAAGCTGTCCGAAGTTCAAAAGCACTGTTCCTGCTCTCAGCAATGGTCAGAGAAAAAGCAAGAGGGGGAGAGAGTGGGGGTGATGGGGTTGCAAAGAGAGAGAGAGAGAGTGGGGGGGGGGGTACTGTGAGGGAGGGTGTGTATAAAGAAAGAGGGGGAGGAGAGAGAGAGGTGGGGGACAGAGAGAGAAGACAAAGAGGTGAGGTGACAGAGAAAGGAGAGAGAGGTGGGGGGACAGAGAGAGTGAGAGGGGGGACAGAGAGCTCGGGGACGACACAGAGAAGGGTGGAAGACACGGGGGGGAAAGCAACACAGAGGGGAGGGAGCAACATTGGGGAAACAACACAGAGATGGGGGACAACACAGGGAGGGGGTACACAGGGAGTGGGAGAGAGACACAGAAAGACAGAGAGAGAGACGAGCGAGAGCAATCAAGATCACTTCTGACAGGTGGACATCTAACTGGAATACTCCACACCACTACACAAGCGTACGGGAAGACATTGACTGCTTGTGCAAGCAAGTACAATGCCAGGTATCTCATTAAATCAGTGTCCAACCTAATGACGAGAATGTAAGTCAATAAATTAGTCTTCTCATTTAAAGCTTCTTCACAAAATGCACATTTGTTGTTTTGATCAATAGTAAGATGCAATTTTAATGCCTTTATCTTTCCGAAAATGTGGCGCCTCACGCAAAAAGGGTGTGCACCCCTGCTCCAAACCTTTAACCTTGTGTTTTAAAATAACTTAGCAGCTAGGTTATTTTAAAACACAAGTTTAAAGCTTGTGTTATGTAAACTCATTTTAAAATTGCAAAAGTCACTTAGGGAATGTCTCCATTTTAATGCTCTGGCATGCATTACTTTCAATTGGGACACAAGCTCAGTGACATGTTGAAAGTTACAGGAAATGTATTTCTATATAAATGTTACAATTCCGCTGCTATCCATTTGGAATCACATTGTTTCCGAACTTCTGTTAAGGGGGAAACAGGCAAGAAAATCCAATGAACCTCCAGAAGTCAGCACTGTATGTTCCTCATGAATACAAGGGTATGGTATATTGGGGCTGAGTGATATTGACGAAAACAGGATGCCGCTGACCCATATACAATTGTTAGTAAATGCAATGCAACGGATAGCTTTAAAAAACATTAATCTAAGATGAACTGTCTATGATTTCCTAACACGATCCATGCTGCAATTGCAGTTTTAAAAACTGTCGAGGAAGACACAGTAAAAATTTATTATGTTTCAATGACCATGTTAGAAAGTCATTAACTGATATTTTTGCTGAGAATTGGATTAAAAGACAAGTTTTACAAGTATTTCAAAGATCATTACCTGCAATGTGTATCATTTACTATCCAGTTTGAGGGCAGATAACCTGAGTGGCCAATGCCATTTGAAAGTTGTCTGTATCATATAATTACATTACGTTATAAGTGCACCTTTGCTAACAGGTAATGTATTTGGCTTGGGCATAAATTGGCCAGTCTGGAGTACAATCTTACAGATAGTGACTAAACATTTTGTAATTGAATAATACATGCAGTACTATCCGTTCAACTTTTTGCAGAAAAGCTTTTTGTTAATAATTATCTTGTCAGAGCTGATTCGGAATCAACAGTAATAGACTGAGATATAGACATAAATGAACTTAAGAGAATCACTTTATTGGAGGAACTGAAGCGTGCTCTTTATTTGTAATTATCTAATTTTGTCACTAGCTTTGGTGAGAAAATCACATTTTGTCCATGAGAGATTCTGATGTTTCTGTATTTTAGAATCCAGGACCTAGTTTAACAGCCTGTCAAGATGAATAAACTAGTCTAGGCTCCCTACCATTAATATCCCTGTCCAGTCCTGTCACACGCTGCTTTTCTGTTTTATATGACTCTTCTGAAGTGCTATCTACTCCATAACTATAAAATTCTCTTGATTTGGAGATCACTGCCCTTTTGTTGGCTGCGCTGTCTTCAGACACATATTACAAGCAGGTGGAGAAGTTGCACAAACATTGACCATGGGTTATATTGTCTTGTGACAACAGCAGTGTGAGAAATGGTCCCTCTTCCTATTGCTGATTTTTCTACTGCCTCACCTCAATAACTACAATATAGCAATCGTCTCCTTGATTTTTATGGTTTATTGGATGAATGTGCACTCCTGACACAGTGTGAATCCACAGAGGTCATCTGCTAAATTCCCTATACCACCCAGTGACATGGGGCTGAATTTTACTGGCCCCTCAATGCTGCCTCAACCCGTGATGTCGAGCAGGGCCCGCCACATGTTACCGGCGGTGGGGGGACCTCAGTGCGCCCGCCCCCCCCCCCGCCGCCAGTCGGCGGGCCCTTCATATACATATGCAAACCATACCAAATGAGATGCAAATAAACTTACCTGCAGGTGGCGGCCATCCCACACCAATATTACGGCCGCCGTTTGTGCTCCACGCGCCTTTGGAACTCCACATGGAGTTCCGGGTGAGAACTTGGTGGGGAGGGGGGAGCAATAGAAATTTCAGGGCGGGAGGGGTGGAGGAGCGGGGTAAACAATCTTTACTGGCTAATGGGATGGTGGGAAGGGGTTAAGGGTCAAAGGGAACAAATTTTGGAGGGGAAGTTTAGAATACGAGTAAAGGTTTATTATGGGGGAAGAGTGCAATTAATGTTTAATTTACCCATTGCGGGGGTAGGAGAAGTGATTTCTATTTGACATGACAATGTATTGTTACACCCCGGTGATTGGGACCTTTACATTTTAAAAGGCTACTAAAGGGCTTACAGCCCTTTCAAAATGGCAGCAGTGCATTGGCGCCGGACGCCGTTGCTGAGGACGCGGCAGCTGCCCCCTTATGTTATTGGGGGCAGCGCTCCACGCCCTCTATTTAAATGAGCCCCTGCATGTAATATAGCAGGGGCTCAAGGACAGCGCATTCGTGCGGGATGCACACTGTTTTTAGAGTGCACCGTCACGAACTGCGGCGCACTCGTAAAATTCAGCCCGTGGTGCAGGTAGCTCTACTCTGTGAACAAAAGTAATTCGCATTGGCATTGCATCATTGCGTACTATTTTGCCTGCCACCTAGCTGATACTGTTGTACTGCTCTCCGTTGATGTTTGTATGCTTAGCCACTTTATTAATAGGGAGAAATGTGCTTTAAGTAGGACTGTATTTTATGACATTCGATTGGCTGTACATTTTATGTACAGATTAATTGCCCCCATGACCGTGGCTGAGTCAATAATTTTGTCAGATGTTCATGGTGCAATATTTCAGTGCCTATCCCTGGTGGGAAGGGGAGAAGGTGTTGGGGGTGATGGAGGAATGAACCAGGGTGTTGCAGAGGGAGCGGTCCCTCCAGAATGCTGACAGGGGAGGGGAAGGGAAGATGTGTTTGGTGGTGGCATCAGGCTGAGGTGCCAGAAATGGTGAAGGATGATCCTTTGGATGTGGAGGCTGGTGGGGTGGAATTAAGTGAGGATAAGGGGAACCCCATCGCGGTTCTGGGAGGGAGGGGAAGGGGTGAGGGCAGAAGTGCAGGAAATGGGTTGGACTTGGTTGAGGGCCCTGTCAACCGCAATGGGGCAGAATCCTTGGTTGAGGATAAAGGAAGACATTTCAGAAACGCTGTTGTCGAAGGCTGCATCATCAGAACAGATGCGATGGAGACAGAGAAACTGAGAGAATGGAATGTAGTCCTCACAAGAGGCAGGTTATGAGTAAGTATAGTTGAGGTAGCTGTGAGAGTCAGTGGGCTTATTATGAATACTAGTAGACAGCCCATTTTCTATTTTTGTCTTGCAAATAGCTCTGAATTTATTAATTGTATGTCAGTGGTTTGATTATATGCAGTTGAAGGGTGTTAATTGGGGTCTTAGTTGAGCACATATAAGCAGACACTTACTGAGATTGGTAGAGGGTTTGAGTGAGAAGCTACATGTTTGTAATCCTTTTATTCTGCACAATAAATCTGAAACTGAGTAAATATAGGCTCCAGCATTATCCTTCCATAACAGGCTTTCTGGAAAGTAATATGGTAGCAGAGGATGGTTGCCTAAAGCTGAAAGTTAGAATTAGAATTAGAATTAGAACATTACAGTGCAGTACAGGCCCTTCGGCCCTTGATGTTGCGCCGACCTGTGAAACCATCTGACCTACACTATTCCATTTTCATCCATATATCTATCCAATGACCACTTAAATGCCCTTAAAGTTGGCGAATCTACTACTGCTGCAGGCAGGGCGTTCCACGCCCTTACTACTCTCTGAGTAAAGAAACTACCTCTCACATCTGTCCTATATCTATCACCCCTCAACTTGAAGCTATGTCCCCTCGTGTTTGCCATCACCATCCGAGGAAAAAGACGCTCACTATCCACCCTATCTAACCCTCTGATTATCTTATATGTCTCTATTAAGTCACCTCTCCTCCTCCTTCTCTCCAACGAAAACAACCTCAAGTCCCTCAGCCTTTCCTCGTAAGACCTTCCCTCCATACCAGGTAACATCCTAGTAAATCTCCTCTGCACACTTTCCATAGCTTCCACATCCTTCCTATAATGCGGTGACCAGAACTGCACGCAATACTCCAGGTGCGGTCTCACCAGAGTTTTGTACAGCTGCAGCATGACCTCGTGGCTCCGAAACTCGATCCCCCTACTAATAAAAGCTAACACACCATATGCCTTCTTAACAGCCCTATTAACCTGGGTAGCAACCTTCAGGGATTTATGCACCTGGACACCAAGATCTCTCTGTTCATCTACACTACCAAGAATCTTCCCATTAGCCCAGTACTCTGCATTCCTGTTACTCCTTCCAAAGTGAATCACCTCACACTTTTCCGCATTAAACTCCATTTGCCATCTCTCAGCCCAGCTCTGCAGCCTATCTATGTCCCTCTGTACCCTACAACATCCTTCGGCACTATCCACAACTCCACCGACCTTAGTGTCATCTGCAAATTTACTAACCCACCCTTCTACACCCTCTTCCAGGTCATTTATAAAAATGACAAACAGCAGTGGCCCCAAAACAGATCCTTGCGGTACACCACTAGTAACTAAACTCCAGGATGAACATTTGCCATTAACCACCACCCTCTGTCTTCTTTCAGCTAGCCAATTTCTGATCCAAAGCTCTAAATCACCTTCAACCCCATACTTCCGTATTTTCTGCAATAGCCTACCGTGGGGAACCTTATCAAACGCCTTACTGAAATCCATATACACCACATCCACTGCTTTACCCTCATCCACCTGTTTGGTCACCTTCTCGAAAAACTCAATAAGGTTTGTGAGGCACGACCTACCTTTCACAAAACCGTGCTGACTATCGCAAATGAACTTATTCTTTTCAAGATGATTATAAATCCTATCTCTTATAACCTTTTCCAACATTTTACCCACAACCGAAGTAAGGCTCACAGGTCTATAATTACCAGGGCTGTCTCTACTCGCCTTCTTGAACAAGGGGACAACATTAGCTATCCTCCAGTCTTCCGGCACTATACCTGTCGACAATGACGACATAAAGATCAAGGACAAAGGCTCTGCAATCTCCTCCCTAGCTTCCCAGAGAATCCTAGGATAAATCCCATCTGGCCCAGGGGACTTATCTATTTTCACACTTTCCAAAATTGCTAACACCTCCTCCTTGTGAACCTCAATCCCATCTAGCCTAGTAGCCTGAATCTCAGTATTCTCAACAACATTTTCTTTCTCTACTGTAAATACTGACGCAAAATATTCATTTAACACTTCCCCTATCTCCTCTGATTCCACACACAACTTCCCACTACTATCCTTGATTGGCCCTAATCTAACTCTAGTCATTCTTTTATTCCTGATATACCTATAGAAAGCCTTAGGGTTTTCCCTGATCCTATCCACCAATGACTTCTCGTGTCCTCTCCTTGCTCTTCTTAGCTCTCCCTTTAGATCCTTCCTGGCTAGCGTGTAGCTCTCAAGCGCCCTAACTGAGCCTTCACGTCTCATCCTAACATAAGCTGCCTTCTTCCTCTTGACAAGCGCTTCAACTTCTTTAGTAAACCACGGCTCCCTCGCACGACAACTTCCTCCCTGCCTCACAGGTACATACTTATCAAGGACACACAGTAGCTGCTCCTTGAATAAGCTCCACATTTCGATTGTTCCCATCCCCTGTAGTTTCCTTCCCCATCCTACGCATCCTAAATCTTGGATAATAGGAAAGAAAGTTTTTGGATAGGAAACTAAGATCTCAAGGGCTATTGTGGAAAATATGGCAGAAAGCAAGTATAAATTGTTAGGGTATGATTATTTTTTTAAATTTAGAGATACAGCACTGAAACAGGCCCTTCGGCCCACCGAGTCTGTGCCGACCATCAACCACCCATTTATACTAATCCTACACTAATCTCATATTCCTACCACATCCCCACCTTCCCTCAATTCCCCTACCACCAACCTATACTAGGGACATTTTATAATGGCCAATTTACCTATCAACCTGTAAGTCTTTGGCTGTGGGAGGAAACCAGAGCACCTGGCGAAAACCCACACAGTCACAGAGAGAACTTGCAAACTCTGCACAGGCAGTACCCAGAATTGAACCCGGGTTGCTGGAGCTGTGAGGCTGCAGTGCTAACCACTGCGCCACTGTGTTCTCAGAGTTTGAACCATATGACCAGTGGAAGAATGAAGTGGATATGTGGACATGGGTTACATTTCTACCAACAAGGAAACAAGGTATGGCCTTGGCGTTGTCACTTCCTACCAAAAGTAAAATCAGAAGTAAAATGTTTTCTGAACTGGATGCTTGTCAGTTGGATACTGATGAAGGGTTGGATCTTCTGTTAGAATTCTTGGGTGAAATTTACAAGAAAGGTGACCAGTTGAATGCATATGAGGCATGGTCAGACTTTGATAGATTTCGGAAAACAGATGGTTGTTCAATGGAGGAATAAATCATGGACTTCAACAGAGTGTATAAAAGATTGAGGAAATTCAATTTGGAGATCCCTGGTTCAGTGCTAGCTTCTGAATTGCTAGATTGTGCCAGGGTGTCACATATGGACAGGCTCCTGGTTCTAACCGGGGTTCGATTCTTGGACAAAGACTCCCTGTTGGATCAAATGTCTACAGCCTTAAAGAAATTCCTGGGGAAACTGTCAATTCCTGCAGTCCTGGTAGAACAAGCTGGACACTCTGCAGTGACACAAAGAATGAAGGACTCAATGTTTGCTAGATTTAGAAATAATACAGATACTGGAAGCAGGCATAAATACAATGGAAGAGTTAAAGACAGGAGGAATGAGGATGAAAGCACTTTAACAGGTCTGAATATTACAGAAGAAGACAGAATTAGAACAGCAACCATAGGCGAATGAATCCCAGGAATGCCCAAGGAACAATTAATAGGTGCTTCAGATGTGACTCAAAGTATCATTATGCAATGAAATGCTCTAAGCGGAGGGGCAGAGTCTTTGAAATAACACATGACACCGAGAATTCTGAGGCAGAAGAGGAAGATACTGATGGATCTGAGTGAATTGTACTGGTCACAAGGAGTTTTAGTCCTATGATGAATGTGTTAGTTGCAGATTCGTTCAACTATGCTGTACTAGGTAGTGCTTGTATGCCTACAGTATGTGGAACTGATTGGTTACAGTGTTATCTGGATTCACTCAGTAGTGAGGATTGATGCAAGGTTAAGGAGTATAAAAATACTAACAGCTTCAGGTTTGGTGATGACAACACATTGACGTCGCTGAAGAGAGTAGTAATCCCATGTAAAATAGCTGGGGTTAGCCACCTTATCAGTACTGATGTAGTCTCCAGTGAGATACCTTTACTGTTGTGTAAGCCCTCAATGAAAAAGGCACAGAGGAAACTTGATATGGAGCATGATAAAGCAATTGTTTTTGAGAAGCCAGTGAATTTGCAGTTTACTCAGTCAGGGCATTATTGTACCCCCTTAACAAAACCTGATATTTTTAGTCAGAGTGTTAGAGAAGTCTTGATGGCATCAGGTGTTAAGAATCAGAGATAAAAGGCCAATTATCTTAAAGTTACACAGACAATTTGCTCAGCCTTCTTGTCACAGATTAAAAACTAAACTAAAACATGCAGGTTTGATTGATGAAGAGTATACGAGGATAATAGAAGATATTAGTTAAAAGTGTGGAATTTGTAAAAAAATATCGGAGGACACCATCACATCCTATTGTCAGCCTTCCAATGGCACGTGACTTTAACGAGGTAGTTGCCATGGATTTAAAGGTGTGGGACAAAGATAAGAATATTTTCATTCTACATTTTATAGACCTAGCAACTAGATTTAGTCTTTCTACAATAATAAATAATAAGGCCAAAAGGATGATTATGGACAAAATTATGAAGAAATGGATAGGGACTGGGCTTGGGGCACCGGCTAAGTTTCTGACTGATAATGGAGGGAATTTGCCAATGACAAGTTCAGAAGTATTTGTGAAAACATGAACATTATAGTTATGTATAGTGTAGCTGAAAGTCCTATCAGCAATGGGCTTTAAAATATTAGCTGACCAGCCAAATTGCAAGTTGACAACTGCCCTGGCATGGGCGGTTCATGCAAAGAATTCACTTCAGATGGTTACGGGATATAGTCCCTATCAATTGGTCTGTGGGCGGAATCCCAAATTGCCTTCTGTACTGTCCAACAGTATTGCTGCTCTAGAAGGTACTACAATTAGTTCCATTTTTTCTCCACATTTGAATGCTTCACCTACCTGACATCTGGGGCGGCGGTGGACCTGAAAGGAACAGGGCTGAAAACCTATAAATAAAGAGCGGGGCTCGAGGCCCTTCACCTACCTGACGTCTGGGGCGGTGGCGGACCTGAAAGGAACAGGACTGAAAACCTATAAATAAAGAGTGGGGCTCGAGGTCCTTCACCTACCTGACGTCCGGGGCGGCGGCAGGCTCTACTGTTCCTGAGCACGCTCTGTTTGGATTTAGTAAAAAAAAAGGAATAGTGACATCACTGAAATTCTGTGCGCCGATTGGTCAGTGGGCAGCAGCTGCTATTGCCTGGGGATAACTGTGATTGATCGGAGTTTAAAAAAAATTCCTTTTAAATTAAAGCCGTAGGATAGCTACCTGTAAATTTTTAGCATTTACTGGCTTATACTAGTGCTGTTTGCGTGGAGTGAAGACTGTAAGTTAAATGTGGGTATTTTCGTTGGCTGGGGGTGGTGGAAGGTGCTTTTTGGTCTTTTTCTTTCTCAGCCTCAAAGGTACAGGGCATAAAATTTGATTGTAAATAGCTAGTCAGTTATTACACAAGCAAGTTTTTTTTTCATTGTAAAAGTAAGTAATGGCGGGGCAGCTTGGCCAAGCAGAATGTACCTCCTGTGCAATGTGGGAAGTCGTGGAAGTGTCATGTGACCTTGGCGAACATGCCTGCAGAAAGTGTCTCCGGTTGCAGAAGCTTGAGCTTTGGGTTTTGGAGCTCGAGCGGTGGCTGGAGTCACTGTGGCGCATCTGCGAGGTGGAGGACTAGGTGGATGGCATGTTTCAGGAGGTAGTCAAGCTGGTGCCTAGGCGAGCACAGTCGGCGGGTGACTGGGTGGCTGCCGGATGGACAAAGAAGTCAGGCAGGTAGTGCAGGAGTCCCCAGAGGACATCCCACTTTCTAACTGGTATTCAGTTCTGAGTACCGATGAGAGAGAGGGTTCCTCTGGAGAATGCACCGAGAGTCATGATGAGAATGTCATAGCTGACTCAGCTGTGCTGGGATGGAGAAAAAGGGACAAGAGGGCAATAGTGATAGGGGATTCTATGGCTAGAGGAACAGATAGGTGTTTCTGCGGTCGCAGACGTGATTCCAGGATGGTATGTTGCTTCCCTGGTGCAAGGGTCTTGGATATCACCGAGCAGCTACAAAGTATTCTGGAGGGTGAGGGTGCACAGCTGGAGGTCGTGGTCCACGTTGGTACCATTGACATAGGTAGGAAGAGAAATGAGGTCCTGCAAAAAGAATTTTGGGGGCGAGGCAGCAGATTAGAAAGTAGGACCTCAAAGGTTGTAGTCTCTGGGTTTCTTCCGGTGCCACGGGCTAGTGAGTATATGAATAGAAGGTTAGAGCAGATGAATTCATGGTTGGGGAGATGGTGCAGGAGGGAGGGCTTTAGATTCTTGGATCACTGGGCCTGTTTCTGGCGAAGGTGGGATCTGTATAAGATGGACGGGTTGCACCTGAACCAAAACGGGACCAGCATCCTTGTTGGGAGGTTTGCTCGTGCTGTTGATAGGGGGGGGGGGGTTTAAACTAATTTGGCAGGGGGATGGGATACAGAGTGGAAGCACAGTAGGGGGTGATGTGCAATCAAATATAAATGTAAAGCTAAGTCAGTCCGGAGGAAAGAGTAAATGTAGACCTGTTAAGGCTCAGGCAAATAATGCAAGGCTGGACTGTATCTATTTTAATGCAAGGCGTCTTACTAGTAAGGCAGATGAATTGAGGGCATTGATTAACACATGGGAATATGATATTATTGCTATTACTGAGACATAGTTGAGGAAAGGGCAGGACTGGCAGCTTAATATCCCAGGGTATAGAATCTTCAGACGTGTTAGGGGAGGGGGTAAAAGAGGAGGTGGCATTGCACTGTTGAGTAAAAATACAATTACTGCAGTAAGGAGGGATGATATCTTAGAAGGTTCCTCTAATGAGGCAATATGGGTCGAACTTAAAAACAAAAAGGGGGCTATTACTTTGCTGGGAGTGTAGAACAGGCCTCCAAACAGTCAGGCTGCGGTAGAGGAGTAGATATGTAGGCAAATCTCAGAGAGGCGCAATCATAATAGGGTAATAATAGTAGGGGATTTCAACTTCCCATATATTAGAGGGGATAGTATGAGTGCAAAAAGATTAAAGGGGGCGGAATTCTTCAAGTGCATTCAGGAGAGCTTTTTGAGCGAGCACGAAGAGAGACCTACAGAGGAGGGGCAGTACTGGACTTAATCCTAGGGAATGAAGCCGGACAAGTGGTAGAAGTGGCAGTGGAGGAGTATTTCGGGGATCTGGCCAAAGTGAACTGGGAGCAGCTTCTTATAGGAAAGTCTACATCAGACCAGTGGGAGTCATTTAGAAGGGAAATTGTGAGGGTTCAGGTGCAGCATGTTCCTGTAAAGGTGAAGAGTAAGACCAACAGGTCAAGGGAACCCTGGATGCTAAGGGATATAGAGGATTGGATAAGGAAAAAAAAGGAGGAGTGTGGCAGATTCAGAGTGCTGAAAACAGCGGAGGCCCTAGAGGAGTATAGAAAGTGTAAGGGAGTACTTAAAAAAGTAATTAGGGGAGCGAAGAGGGGGCATGAAAAATCACTGGCTGACAAGATAAAGGAAAATCCCAAGGCGTTTTATAAGTATTTTAGAACAAAGAACAAAGAACAGTACAGCACAGGAACAGGCCATTCGGCCCTCCAAGCCTGCGCCGATCTTGATGCTTGTCTAAACTACAACCTTCTGCACTTCCGGGGACAAGAGGATAACCAGGGAAAAAGTGGGGCCCATTAGGGATCAAAGAGGCAATCTGTGTGTGGAGCCGGAGGACATAGGTGAGGTTTTGAATGATTACTTTTCATCTGTGTTCACTATGGAGCGGGACAATGTAGGTGTAGTGATCAGGGAAGGGGATTGTGATATACTTGATCAAACTAGCATTCAAAAGGAGGAAGTATTAGCTGCATTAGTGGGCTTAAAGGTGGATAAATCCTCAGGCCCAGATGAGATGTACCCAATGCTGCTATGTGAGGCAAGGGAGGAAATAGCAGGGGCTCTGACACAAATTTTCAGATCCTCTCTGGCCACAGGAGAGGTACCAGAGGATTGGAGGACAGCGAATGTGATACCATTATTCAAGAAGGGTAGCAGGGATAAACCAGCTAATTACAGGCTGGTGAGTCTAACATCAGTGGTCGGGAAATTATTGGAAAAAATTCTGCAAGACAGGATTAATCTCCACTTGGAGAGTCAGGGATTAATCAGGGATAGTCAGCATGGCTTTGTCAGGGGGAGGTGATGTCTAACAATTTAGATTTAACTTTTCGAGGAGGTGACTAGAGGTGTAGATGAGGGTAAAGCAGTTGATGTAGTCTACATGGACTTCAGTAAGGCTTTTGATAAGGTCCCGCATGGGAGATTGGTTAAGAAGGTAAAAGCCCATGGGATCCAGGGCAATTTGGCAAATTGAATTCAAAATTGGCTTAGTGGAAGGAGGCAGAGGGTGATGGTCGAGGGTTGTTTTTGTGGATGGAGGCCTGTGACCAGTGGGGTACCGCAAGGATCGGTGCTGGGACCATTACTGTTTGTAATGTACATTAATGATTTAGACGTGAATATAGGAGGTATGATCAGTAAGTTCGCAGACGACATGAAAATTGGTGGTGTCGTAAATAGTGAGGAGGAAAGCCTTAGACTACAGGACGATATAGATGTGCTGGTAAGATGGGCGGAGCAGTGGCAAATGGAGTTTAATCCTGAGAAGTGTGAGGTGATGCACTTTGGGAGGTCTAACAAGGCAATGGAATATACAATGGATGGTAGAACCCTAGTGAGTACAGAGGGTCAGAGGGACCTTGGGGTGCTTGTCCATATATCACTGAAGGCAGCAGCACAGGTAGATAAGGTGGTTAGGATGGCATATGGGATACTTGCCTTTATTAGGCGAGGCATAGAATATAAGAACAGGGAGGTTATGATGGAGCTGTATAAAACGCTGGCTAGGCCACAGCTGGAGTACTGTGTACAGTTCTGGTCACCACACTATAAGAAGGATGTGATTGCAATGGAGAGGGTGCAGAGGAGATTCACCAGGATGTTGCCTGGGCTGGAGTATTTCAGTTATGAAGACAGTCTAGATAGACTGGGGTTGTTTTCCTTAGAGCGGAGACAGGTATACAAAATTATGAGGGGCATTGATAGGATAGATAGAGGCAGGAACACTCAGGACATTCAAGAAGTATTTAGATGATTACTTGAAACGTCATAACATACAAGGCTACGGGCCAAGTGCAGGGAAATGGGATTAGTTAGGACGGGTGCTTGATGGTCAGTGCAGGCACATTGGGTCGAAGGGCCTGTTTCTGTGCTGTAAAACTCTATGACTCTATGACATGCAGGAAGATGGGATTTCATCACGGCTGAGGTCTCTGAAAAAATTCACAGAACTCTGAAGCATTGTATAAAGCCATCTGAGGCAGAATTTAGTTCAGGAGATTTGGTGTATTATAAAAGAGAGGGCCATAGGGAATGGAAGGGCCCTGGTAAGGTAATCAGTCGTGATGGTAAGACGGTAGTTATCAAGCATGGAAATCAAACTGTCAGGGTCATTCCTCACAATTAATCGGGGTTGATTACAAAATGTCAGAAACTGAGCAGCTGATAGAGGGAAAAGAGGCACCTTGTACCTCAAATACTCATGTGTTTTGTGATGAAGATCCTGAAGCACAGAATATGGTAGATCAAGAGTTAGATAGGAATGTGACCGATCATGATGCTCAGGAAAGAGCTAACGCATCCAAAGGCCAGTTGTCCCAAGTAGCTACTTGGGTGACATACATTCCAGAGGGATCTAATAAATGGAGGGATGCAACAATTGTAAGACGTGCAGGAAAATCTACAGGCAAGTTTAAGTATTGGTTAAATGTTCAAGATGATGGCCAAGAGGCCAGAGGCATGGACTGGCAGAGTGCAGTGAAAAAGTGGAGGGTAAGAAAGCACAGTGCAAGTTTTGATACTGGGTCTGGCAGTGACCCTTGCATAAGGAAGCGATCACATATTGGAGAAAGGGCCTCCAGTCAAGTGCGAGGGAAATCTTCTAGCAGTAGTTCCGAAAGACATCAAAGTGCTAATAGTGGCTGTAGTTTGAACAGATTCCACAATGAAATGAAGGCTAGAGGGCAGTCTTGGAATAGAACTGGAAGCAGAAGAGCTTCATGATCGTGAAGTTTTAGTGGCTGCCAATAAACTTGATGATAAACTAATATGAGAAGAAAAACATAAGGAATTAGAGAGTTGGAGAGAGTTTGGAGTTTATTCTGAGGTACCAGATTGGGGACAGCCAGCCTTGTCACATAGATGAATTTGTACTGAAAAAGTCTGAAAAATTCCCGATGGAATTTATAAGGCTAAAGCGAGGCTAGTTGTGAGAGGTTTTGAAGAGCGACTGGGTGATACTGATGTTAGAGTGGACTCTCCCACAGCTGGAAAAGTAATCTTGAAAATCTTTTTGGCTCTTTTGACCAGATATTCATGGGAATGTAGATCCATTGACATAAAAGCTGCATTTCTGCAGGGTGATACTTTTCAGAGAAGTGCATCTGAAACCACCCTAAGAGGCAGCAGATACAGAAGGAAAATTATGGAAACTACAAATGCGCCTGTGGTTTTAATGATGCTTTCAGGGTGTGGTATTTCTCAGTGAGATCTGTTTGCTTGAAAATTGGTTGTGTTCAACTAAAAGCAGATGCTGCAATGTTTTATTGGTATCATAAAGGACAACTTTCAGGCATCTTCATGATGCATGTTGATGATTTCTAATGGGGTAGCACTACAGATTTTGAGAAATATGTTATTCATAAGATTGGGGCAGAATTTAAGATTGGGAGTCAGGCTTGTGGGACCTTTCAATATATTGGTTGAGATATTAAACAGACTAAGTCTGGAATAAGTTTGAATCAACAATCCTATTTCGAGAGTGTTATTCCCTTCCCGGTTAATCGTGTTAGTTCATCACAGAAAGATGATGATATATCTGAAGCAGAGACTGAGCAATTGCGAAGCCTGGTGGGTCAATTAAACTGGTTGTGCTGTCAGACTAGGCCTGATGCTAGTTTGGATGTGCTGGAGTTAAGCACGGAGATGAAACATCCAAAAGTTGAGAATGCTTGAAGGGCAAATAAAACGTTGAAAAAACTGAATCTGGAGAATTGTGTACTGCAGTTCCCATCCTTTGGTTACCCTAAAGACCTGAAGTTAATAATTTTTAGTGATACTTCACATGTTAATCTTGTTGATGGGTATTCAAGTACAGCTGGCTTCATAATATTCCTGATGGGTTAAAATGGGAAATGTTGTCCTTTAGCTTGGGAGGCTTAGAAAATAAAACAAGTTGTTAAAAGCACTTTATATACTGTGGAAACACTGAGTCCTGTGGAGGCTATGGATATGGGGTTCTTTTTGTCAAATATTTTGTGTGAAATTCCGAACAAGGGACATACTGAAGATAGGATACTCATTGAATGTTATAGAGTCAGAGTTATACAGCACAGAAACAGGCCCTTTGGCCCATCGTGTCCCTGCTGACCATCAAGCACCTATCTATTCTAACCCCATTTTCCAGCACTTGGCCCATAGCCTTGTATGCTATGGCGTTTCAAGTGCTCATCTAAATACTTCTTAAATGTTGTGAGGGTACCTGCCTCTACCACCCCTTCAGCCAGATTTCAACCACCCTCTGGGTGAAAAAATGTTTCCTCAAATCCCCTCTAAACCTCCTGCCCCTCACATTAAAGCTATGACCCCCCGGTTATTGATCCCTCCGTTAAGGGAAAAAAATGTCTTCCTATCTATCCTATCTATGCTCCTCATAGTTTTGTATACCTCAATCAGGTCCCCCCTCAGCCTTCTCTGTTGTAAGGAAAACGACCCTAGCCTATCCAGTCTCTCATCATAGCTGAAATGCTCCAGCCCAGGCAACATCCTGGTGAATCTGTCCAGTGCAATCACATCCTTCCTATAGTGTGGTGACCAGAACTGTACACAGTACTCCAGCTGTGACCTAACTAACGTTTTATGCAGCTCCATCATAACCTCCCTGCTCTTACATTCTATGCTTCGGCTGATAAAGGCAAGTATCCCATATACCTTCATCTTCATCTCCAATAAAATGACTGAACCAGAGAGTTGTTAAAAGGAGTAGATTCACAGGACTTGATTTTGTTCTCCCCCAGGTGTCAGGTTCCCTGGCGGGGGAGGGGCTCTAAGATGCTTGGAGAAGGCCGCCATACACCCTGATGCCGGGAGGGCCTGGCCTGATATTACCGGTGGCGACAAGGCCTCGTTCTCAATCCTTTCACGAGTGGGAATAGTTTCTCTCTATCTACTCTGTCCAGACCCCTCATGATTTTGAAAACCTCTATCAAATCACCTCTCAGCCTGCTCTTCTCCAAGGAAAACAGACCTAATTTCTCCAATCCATCTTCATAACTGAAATTCCTCATCCACGGAACCATTCTCATGAATTTTTTCTATACTCTCTCCAATGCCATCACATCATTCCTAAAGTGTGGCGCCCAGAACTGGACGCAATACTCCAGCTGAGGCTAAAATATGTTTTATACAAGTTCAACATAACTTCCTTGCTCGTGTACTCTTTGCCCCTATTAATAAAGCCCAGGATACTGTATGCTTTAATTAGCTGCCCTCTCAACCTGTCCTGCCACATTCAATGACTTATGCACATATACACCTAGGTCCCTCTGCTCCTGCGCCCCCTTTAGAATTGCACCCTTTTTTCTATATTGTCTCTCCATGTTCTTCCTACCAAAATGAATCACTTCACATTTCTCTGCATTGAACTTCATCTGCCACCTGTCTGCCCATTCCACCAACTTGTCTATGTCCTTTTGAAGTTCTGCACTATCCTCCTCACAGTTCTCAATGCTTCCAAGTTTCGTATCATCTGCAAACTTTAAAATTGTGCACTGTTCACCAAGGTCTAGGTCATTAATATATATCAGGAAAAGCAAGGGTCCCAACACTGATTCCTGGGGAACTCCACTACAAATCGTTTTCCAACCTGAAAAATTCCATTAAGCACTACTCTTTGTTTCCTGTAACTCAGCTAATTTTGTATCCATGTTGCTACAGTCCCTTTCATTTCATGAGCTACAAATTTGCTCACAAGTCTGTTGTGTGGCACTGTATCAAACGTCAGTGCCACAGTGCTTTGGATGGTGCGGGGGGGGGGTGGGGGGGTGGGGGGGAGGTGTGGTGGGATGGGAAATGTGCTCAGATTAACATCTTGGGTATAGGGGTTGGTGGGAAGGGATGTAGTTGAAGGTTTGTGCAGTTTGTGGGGGGAAGGTCAGATGGTTAAGGTAAGTGTTTTGGTGCGGGGGAGGGCAAATAATTAATTTAATTGTTATGGGGGGGGGGAGAGGGGCAAAAGAAATGTATTTATTTATTTTAATTCACTTATCTTTAAATATTCAAATTAGCTGGTAGGGCTGAGAGCCCTTTAAAAATGATGTCAGTGCCTGCGCACAGACAGTTGAAACCATTGCCGGGGACGGACAGCCCACCCCCACCATGTGATCGGGGTGGGTTGGGGGACAGCCTGCCCCGGCTATTTAAATGAGCTGCTGCGCTTAGAATCATGGCGGCTCTGCGACATGCACGGGCCACTGTTTTTATCGCCTGTTGCCAAAATCAGCAGTGGGCACATAAAATTCAGCCCATACCACCTCAGCTGGTATGAGATATTTGTCTTAATGAAAAATGTCAAGCTGCTTAGCCTCAACCTACTGTCAGTAATCTCTAGCTGTGTGCCAAATCGTGATCAGTGTAATATTGTGAGATAGATTTCCCCCATATTTCTTCAAATGTACGTGAAGAATATTTCAAATGGACATAAAAGGACAAATTGGCTGAAAAGAATCTTCCTGCTGTAATTGAACATAGATAAAAGCTTAATAAATTTGTCAAGAAATATTGTGCATGGGTCTGAATATCTGTAAACTTTAATTAATTCAGGAATTCAATCTAAAAATTTAATAGAAAACGCCGAACATAAAGTATTTATAATGCAAAAGTACTTTGGTTGAAAAAGCTGCTGCTGTGTCTACATGAAAATCAGGACCAAAGGAAAATACGATGGCCAAGAGTTTCTGCTTTGGAACTTGGTGATCTGGGCTCAAATTGTGCTCAAAATTCTGTTAGTTTTCAGAAGAGTTCTTTTTCTCAAGTTTCCACTCAAACTCATTTGCACATTGCTGTGAAATCGTCCATGTACCAACACAACTGGGCAGCGTTTTAAAACATGATTTGAAAAAAATTGTGTTAAAAAATGCCTTGATATATTTAAGGGTGGTAATTTGGTGAACTTTTTTAAATTCAGCTGAAAATCACCTGTGAGCAACCGTTTATAAATAACTGAAAATAACTTTTTTTAAAAACTAGACAAAAGCATTTACTAATTATATTGGTGAACAGTACTCAGTTTCTAAAAAAGAAAACCAGCTTAAGTTTTCGAGACTTGAAGGCCTGCAAAGGGGCACAATTAGCAGATACTCGCCAGTTTTGTGGGCAGGACAGCTTCTATCTTTTGTGTTGAGCACAACCTCAGAAACCCCAGCCCAATATGTGTTACGGAATTTTGGGAACAAGTGTTATGAATGTAAAGAAGTACAGAACAAGAAAAGAATGATTAAACCTGCTCTTTCCAGTGGAGTGTTTGCGTATTATTTAGTAGATAGAATAACCACCGGTATAAATTATTGAAAAGGTAACTCACAACTGTCTCCCCGTCCTGCAAAGATAACTAAACAACATCTCCAGGATGTCAACCCAAATCTATCAGAATTCATCTCTGACATATTGTATTTCATGCATAAATTGCTTGTGCTTTGACTTAATGAAAGGCCCAGGGTCTTTTGTAAAAGCGAGTCTGACATTAAGCAAAAATTTGGTTGAAAGTTAAGGAAAGTGATAGAAGGGGCAATTGAAGAGGTAAGTTTTTGAGAAATTCTTCTGAAAGTGAGGAGTGATACAACGAGGCAGAAGGGAATTCCAAAATGCAGACTGACAGCCTTGACACTGATAGAAAAGATGTTGAACTCTAGACAAACACCAGAAGAGCGGTGGGTAAAAGCTGAGATGTAGAGCTGGGGAAGATTCAAAGGTAAGGTTGAGGACATTTATGGAGCAATTTATGAACAAAGATGAGCATTTTGAAATCAATGCACTGAAGGTTGGGAGCAGAGTTGGCGAGGGTGGTAAATATGTAGGACTTGGTATTGATTAAAATTCAGTTCCAGGTGAGTTGGAGCCTATATATAGTGGACCCTCAGCAAGGAAAGCATTGTGGAAGTCAAACATGGAGGTGTTAAAGATGTGATTACGTGCTTTAATGGCAGTGAGGTGGGACAACAGTAGGCAAAACTATAGCAGTAGAACTAGGCAGTTTTGGTGACTGGCTGGATGTGATCTTTGAAGCTGAGTTCAGAGTCAAATATGCTACTAAACATATGTACTGTCTGTTTTGGCCTAAGCAGGAAACTTGGAAGAAGTTAGAGCTTAGGGATAAGATGATGGATTTTTGGTTAGGGCCAAACTGAATGGCTTCAGAATGTTCCAGTTCATTCTGACATCAAGTTCAACAACATACTACTGTGGATTCTAGAATGGTGGCGGAGAGGTAAAGTTGGGTGTCACTGGTATACATATGGAAGCTGACTACATATTTGTGGATAAATTTGCTAAGAGGCAGCACATGGGGAATAGGAGGGGATAAAGAATGGAATATTTTGTCACAATGATGTGTGCATGGGAGGTAAATCGTTTGCAGGAAATGTGCCTCTTACAGTGGGGCAAATAGGGATGGAACTATGTTAGAGCAGTGCAGCATGATGAGGGCAATGGAATTGGAACAATCGCAAATACTGTTTATCATTTTACGTAAATGATGCTCAGAGTAGATTGGAAACTGGATTGACGAGATTAAAATATCACAAGGCTAGATCAAGAGATGAGGGTTTAGCTGGCTGGCAATGATCCATTTAAGAACCTTATAGAGGTGACGTGAGATTAGAGAGGGAAACAATACCAGAGGACATGGAGCAGTTGCTGTTGACCATTGGCTGAGAAGTAGTTGAGCAATCAGGAGCTGGGTAAGCAGAGAGTCATGGGAACAATTTGTGAACCTCATGGAGGAGAAAGGTCTGATGAGGGTTGAAGGGGAATATTGATTAGAAATTCCAGAGGGAGGCTGGGGTGGAGTTGGATGAAGCTGAGGCATCTGATTGGATAGCCTCAGTTTTGGAGACTGCATTTGGTGTATGAGGTAAGGATAGGTTGTGGAGTGGAACAGAGAGGTAGAAGGGAGGCCGTTTGTGGTGAGCATGAGTTTGCACTTGTTCCTTCCCTCTGAGATAGTCCTACAATAGGTAGACGTTTGGCTGCTGAAAGGGAGAGGTAATGCTTCTTCAAATGGTTAATCCACATCTGGTGTTGGGTGACCAAGTCAGTCTTGTATACTCAAGTGTGTGACCCTTGTATTTAAGATTGCAATGGTGCTAGTTGTACCATGGAATGATGGTTGGAAGACATGAGGCATCTGGTGGGCTGTTTGTTGCAGCTCAAGACCTCAGATTTTTAAAAAATTCTTTCATGGGATGTGGACGTCTCTGGCTAGGCCAACATTTGTTGTCCATCCCTGATTGCCCTTGAACAGAGAGCATTTAATAGTCAACCACATTGCTGTGGGTCCAGAGTCATATGCAGGCCAGACCAGGTGAGGATTTCCTTCCCTGAAGGACATTAGTGAATCAAGTGGGTTTTTTATAACAATCGACACTGGTTTCATGGTCACCATTAGACTTTTAATTCCAGGTTTACTAATTGAGTTCAAATTTCACCATCTGTTGTGATGGGATTTGAACCCATGTCCCCAGAGAATTAGCCTGGGGGTCTGGATTACTAGTCCAGTGACACTACCACTATGCCACTGCCTCGCCCACTTGTGATGTCAAGTCAAAAGGATACTTATACTTGTCAGTTGGGAGGTGCTTCACTTGCAGGGTGAGATTAATTGAGGACAGGAAGGTAGAAGAGTAAAAGGAGAGAGAGAGAGTTGGGGAATTTAGGTATAGATTGAGGTCACCCAGAATGAGGTCTCGGTGCAAAGGTTAAATGATACGGGAAGAGATTTCAGTAAGGAAGTCGCAAGGGCAGTAATAAAGATTTTGAAGGAGACTTGGGAAGTGGTGTAGAAAGTATGATGGCTGTGGGAGAATCTCAATCATTTGTGTTCAAAAACCAGTTATTAGATCTTTTAGTGACAGGAACAGTTTCTTGGAAATGCTAATGTATGAAAATATACAAGCATTGATGTAGACATCTAGATACTTACTGATTATTGAACTATGAGAAACATTCCTTACAAGTTGTGAAACCTAGTCTGGAGGAAAATATACATCGGAAACTGCAACTTCCAGTCATTAACACATCACTTGTCTAGTGCTGCTAAGATTTTACTTTGTTGATTCAGAAGCAATGGCTTTAATATGTAAGAAATCTTGTGGTAATAACATGGCACCAGCTGGTAATCTTCAATTCTGACGTGGGGGGAACTGGAACTTGCATCATCCATACACCTCATCTTGAAGATCTATGAAAGGCATTATATTGGTGAGTGAGGAAATGCAACAGTTATTTTGATGCACAGTAAACTCCCACAAGCAGTAAAAAAAAAGAATCACCAGTTATTGTATTTTTGATGGTGTTGGCTGAAGGAGCAGGGTTGGGTCAGGATAGTGGGAGATCTGGTTCTTGAAGTAAGCTAGGGAATCTTTAGTGTCCACCTGAACTATGAGAATGGGCTGATATGATCTTGGTTTAACATTTCATTCAAAAGACAATGGGCTGAATTTAGTGAGGTCGTTTGGAGCGTTGGACAGGTCCGCCCAGAAGTCTGCCATCATGACGTCGGTTCCAAATTTAGTCTGCAGCGGGAAAGCCCCGAGGTGGTAATGCCACCCTGATGCGACGGGAGTGCAATTTAAATTGTTGAACAGAAAGTTATGATGCATTTGCATGCAATTGATTGTGATTCAATGGGGGGCTTGGAATTAAGTGGACGATGGACGACCCTCACATGCCTTCGGATCCACGGTCGTTGAAAGGTAGCGGCACTGAGGCAAGGCCTCAGTGCCACAATGGGTAGGCAACCATGTCCAGCACCGGATAGGATGAGGGGGGAGCGGAGGCCATTTTTGGCCTGTGGTGCTGTGAACTCTACACAGGTGGGCTTGATCTCAGGTGACAGTACTGGGTGGGCTTGGGTGGCAGTACCAGACTTGGCATTCTGCACAGGTGGCCATACTGCTGGGTGATCTGCATGGGTGGCCATACTGCTGGGTGAGAGGGTCGGGTAGCCATACTATCAAGTGAGAGAGTTGGCTCTCAGCAAGGGTGGGCACTGAGGGCCATTAGAACATAAGCCAAGAGGTGTAGCAAAGGCAAAGGTGCCAAGGCAACTTCATCTGTGCAAGGACACCACTCTGGAGGCCTACTGATCAGCTGGCATGGGCCTCATACACCCTGTCTTTCTGAACCCCTGTGGCATGATGCAGCCCCTCTGACAGAGGAAGGGCTAGGAGGCAGATCTATGATGAGAGCAACAGCAGCCAGCCGTGCCCAGAAGTGCCTACCTGCTTCCGACTTGACTCAGCCAGCTCCAAAAAGTCTGAGTAACATTGTCAGTGAATACTGTGGCTCTCCAGAGAGGCTGTCACCGACCTATGCGCCATGCTGCAGGACAAGTTGTGACCTATGAGATTTGGTGGACACTCTATGCCAGTGGCCATGAAGATCACAGTGGCACTTAGCTTTTACATGGCTGGATCTTTCCAAGGATCTACTGAGGGCATGTGTGGGGTCTCGCAGGCAGCAGCCCACTGCTGCATCAAGGAGGTTCAAGAGGGTCGATGACTATGTGCCCTACTGGATTAACCCTGACAGCCAGGCAGAGAGGGCCATCGGCTTTGGGGCCATCACTGGACTCCCCCAGTTGCAAGATGTGATAGATTGTATACATGTGGCTATCAAGGCTCCAACAGAATAGTCAGCCACCTTCATCAACTGGAAAGGCTTTCATTCCATCAACGTTCAACTGGTCTGCGATCACCAGGAAGCAGCCACAGCGCCTACATACTTCGACTGTCCCATGTGCCACAGCTTTGCAGGCCCCCCATTTGCCTTCAGCGATGGATTCTCAGGGACAAGGGCTACCCATTAAAGACATGGCTATTCATACCTGTGAGGAACCCTTGCACTGCAGCAAAGGAGAGGTACACCACTTGCCACAGCTCCATGTGAGCGACCATCGAGCAGACCATTGGGCTGCTGAAGATGAGATTCCAGTGTCTCGATCAATTGGGTGGAACCCTGCAGTATGCCCAGCGAGGGTCTTATGTATTGTGGTGGGCTACTGTGTTCTGCACAATCTAGCATTGTAGAGGTGGGAGGCATTGCATGAAGAGGACATGATGGATTGCTGGTCCTCAACTGATGAGGAGGATGCAGAGGAGGCTAATGAGCAGGCAGTACAGGATCTTGAAGCCCTTGCATCGGAGGCCAGGCATATTGAGCAATGGGCCAGGGAGGCAAGAGACAATCTTATACTTACCCGCTTCCAACTACCATGATGGCCTCTCAAAGTGAATTTAATAAAGACTCACCTCAATGGATTCTGTCTGTCACCTTCCTTCTATTTGGATTCTGTGCCTAGTGTGCAGCAGAAAAGGTGATCCAACCATGGCTAACAACAGAAGTTAAAGATTGTACTAAATCAAAGGAAGAGGCTTATAAAGTTGACAAAAATGTTGTAAGCCTGAGGATTGGGGGCATTTTAGAATTCAGCAAAAGAGGACCAAGAAACTGGTAAAGAAAGAGCAAATAGAATATCAAAGTAAACTAGCAAGAAACATAAAAACAGACTGTGAAAGCTTCTATAAGTATCTAAAAAGGAAAAGACTAGCAAAGGCAAATATGGGCCCACTACAGGCAGAGACAGGAGTATTTATAATGGGGAATAAGGAAATGGCAGAAAAACTAACCATATACTTTAGGGGGAATTTTATGCAGTCCGCCATGGCAGATTTGGTGGCGTGCAGGGAGATATAATTAGGCGGGATGTACTTTTTCGGATTCCCAACGGCGCGCTATTTTAGAGAAACTAACTCGTCGGCTGCTTGGGGTGTTCTGAGATTCCCCCAGCGAGGTGGCGGATTGCAGCTTTGCATTTATTTACATGCCATGAATACTCATTACCCTACGCATAGTTAGGATTTAGTCCTATCTGCCAGATTGACTGAATGGCGAGGGATATTCCCATGCCACCCGATTCATGAATGTTTCAACGTGGTGTGCAATAGTCAGATTTGAGCAGTTGTGTCTCAGTACTGTGCTCTTCTCTCTTTCTCTCAGCCGCTAAACTAACGCCACAATTGGAATGGATGCTTGCCTGCAGGCTTGGCACCAGCAAGGGTGAATCATCTCAGGATGGCAGCAACGGCATGGGCGGGAGCTACATGGAGGAGCAGGGGAGGATAGTTGGGGAGGGAGGTGTGGGGATGATAGGGTGCATCGAGGAGAAGGGGAGGATAGTCGGGGAGAGAAGGGTGGGGCTGATCTGGTGCATCGAGGGGCAGGGCAGGGTGGAATGGAGTGTCCAGGTTGTTGAATGGTTGCTGTTGATGGTGAAGATGCATTTTGTCGGCTGCATGGGTGGTGGGTGGTGTGAGGATATTTGGCAAGGGTCTAAAGGGAAGGATGAGTGCTGTCGATTTTATTTTTATTTATTTTTTATTTAGAGATACAGCACTGAAACAGGCCCTTCGGCCCACCGAGTCTGTGCCGACTAACAACCACCCATTTATACTAACCCTACAGTAATCCCATATTCCCTATCACCTCCCTACACTAGGGGCAGTTTACAACGGCCAATTTACCTATCACCTGCAAGTCTTTTGGATGTGGGGCAGTGGTTAGCACCGCAGCCTCACAGTTCCAGGGACCCGGGTTCGATTCCTGGTACTGCCTGTGTGGAGTTTGCAAGTTCTCCCTGTGTCTGCGTGGGTTTTCTCCGGGTGCTCCGGTTTCCTCCCACAAGCCAAAAGACTTGCAGGTTGATAGGTAAATTGGCCATTATAAATTGTCACTAGTGTAGGTGGTAGGGAAATATAGGAACAGGTGAGGATGTTTGGTAAGAATATGGGATTAGTGTAGGATTAGTATAAATGGGTGGTTGATGTTCGGCACAGACTCGGTGGGCCGAAGGGCCTGTTTCAGTGCTGTATCTCTAATCTAATCAATAGGAAAACAGCCATCATGGAAGGCTAAAATTCCAATGAGAAATGGACACTGGATTTTTTCTGAGGTGCTTGGCAAGCATCACTGTGTTCCTGCCATAGGCCTCCAAAAAACGTCTTTGTATCCATCTGTAACCAAGCAAAACATTACTGAGAGTGGATCAAATTTTGCAAGAAATAAAAATGTTTTCATACATCTTTGCATTCGTTAACATATCTACATTTCCTGTGCCACCTTCGTGCTCAAAACTGTTTCAGTTTTCTTTTCCTGCCACTACGTCTACCCCGACGTTAGCAGCTGAGGTGGAGGCAGTCAGCTTAGCGCGCTGCCCTGTTGCTGTGGATGACCGTGGCAGGCATCCTCTGGAGGAACGGGGCCTTGATGGCTCCATCCTAGGGGGAATCTGCAGCAATGGTTCTTGAGCATCCCCTGTGTGCTCACCTGCTGGAGGTAAGGGGATCAATGTCGGAGGGGAGGACAAGATGCTGCTTTCCCTGGGGCTGCCCTGAGATGAAGGCCCCGGGCAGCTGGCACATGCTCCTCTTCCACATGATGGCACCTGCCTCTCTCCCTGAGGGGAAAGAGAACCTGGAGGGAGGTCCAGATTCCTCGTCCCCTCTCACTTAGACTCTGCTGTATGAAGCCCATGGCAACAGCAATGGAGTGCAGATCAGAATGCATATGGCTCGAGTTGTCAACCAGACTCGCCACGGACCTTGCCATACTCTCTACTAAGGAAGCCATATGCTCAAATACCTGGGACATGGCAGACGTCCTGGCTTGCATGGACTCCTCCATGACATGCACAAAGCCATGATGACCTCAGGCATCTCCGACATATTTTCCACATGACTTTGCTGCACATCCAGCAGACTTCTTGTAGCAACAAACAGAGAATCATCATGAGCATGGGGCAGAGCAGGGGTCTGGTTCCCAGCAGCCCTCCGAGTGTCAGGGGACCCAGCTGGCACATGCTTTCTCAGCTGCTGGGACGTATCTGTGCCATGCACACCAGCTTGTGATCCAGATTCTAATCTTAAACCCCCCGCTGACCGTGTGGATGTATCTGCACTTGCAGAGGTTGAAGAAGAGGCAGGTGATGGTGCACCCTGTGGGCATTGGTTTCATCTTGATCCCCAGAGGAGGATTCGTGGGCCATGTGGCATTCTGCTACTCGAGTGCGGGCACCTACAGTGGAGATACAAACAGAGGCACTTTAAACATGTGCTTCACATGAGTTCAAATAATTTCCTTCCGTTTCCACATATGGATGCAAGAGCAGAGATGACACTTCATCCTTATGCTTTGTGGCTCCTGCCTGCCATCTCCGCTTACCCTACCTCCCTCCTTTCTCGCGATCTTCAAAGCCTCTTCCTCAGCCTGTTGTCAGGGACCCCCTCCTACCATTTTAGCATGCTCATGGTAGTTGTGGCTTCATTTCTCCTGCAACAGATAGTGCAGATTTAATGACATGGCAAATGTTGCATCGCAATCATTGCATACATGCATCTACATCACTCATTCTGCATTGGCTTTCGCATGACACATCCAATCACATAAACAATGCCAACCTTCATCATTTAGTAGATGGCACCAAGGCTGCTCATGCATTCAACTACATTCCTTTGGTACCCTCTTCCTTAAAGATATCTAGCCATGGAAGAAATCAATGGAGCAGCCTCGCCAGGACCACTTAGCCTCGCTGATCTGAGCAAGTCATTGATGTGCTTGCGGTGCTGTACCCATGTTTCTAAGAGTTATCACATGGTTCGAGACCTCCTCCACTAGCTCCATCCAGGCCGCCTTGGTGAGGCGGAAGGATCTTCTGAGTCCATCTGCAGTGAGGAGGACCTTCCGCCTTTCCCTGACATCCTGGCGGGACGCTGCCTGCTGGCTGCCATTTGATTCACTTTGGCTGCAGGGAAAATAAATGATACGAAGTTGGTGGTGAGTTTCACAAAATAAGGGAGGCAAAAACATTTTGATTTAAGTGAAAGCTTCAACTACGTTTTTCTGAAGATACTTATGTGAAAGGAAGACTGCTGCTCCTTGAGGCTGCAAGCACAGAATGTTTTATATCTGTTGTGATCATGCTATCTGGGGCAGTGACTGTGGGTTCCACCAATGAAAGGCTGCCCCCGCTGAATGATCCCATGTGTTCCCCATGGTCATCGCCGCATGGCTAATTTAAATACAAAATTGCGTGGGAAACGGGATTTGTGGTGGGAGTGGAAGTTACAACAACTTTCGGTCCCGCTGTCGGGATTGCCGGAGCACTCATAAGATTCCACCCTTTGTGTCTTTCTTCACGGAAGAAGATACAAAAACCCTCCCAGGAATACTAGAGAACCAAGGGACCAGTGAGAATGAGGAACTGAAATAAATTAAGAACAGTAAAAAGGTAGAACTTGAGAAATTAATGGGACTGAAAGTTGATAAATCACCTGGACCTGATAATCTACATCCCAGAGTGTTGAAAGAGGTGGCTGTAGAGATAGTGGATGCATTGGTGGTCATCTTTCAAAATTCTACAGAATCTGAAACAGTTCCTGCAAATTAAAAGGTAGCAAATGTAACCCATTATTTAAGAAAGGAGGGAGAGAGAAAACAGGGAACTATGGACCGGTTAGCCTGATATTAGTAGTAGGGAAAATGCTAGAATCTGTTATAGAGGATGTGATAACTGGACACTTAGAGAATAATAGTAGGATTGGGTGGAGTCAACATGGATTTATGAAAGGGAAATCATGTTTGACAAACCTGTCAAGAGTTTTTTGAGGATGTAACTAGCAGAATAGATAAGGGGGAACCAGTGGATGTGGTGTGTTTGGATTTTCAGAAGGCTTTTGATAAGGTCGGACACAGGAGGTTAGTAAGCAAAATTAGAGCACATCGGATTCGGGGTAATATACTGGCATAGATTGAGAATTGGATAATGGACAGAAAACAGAGAGTAAGAATAAATGGGTCATTCTCAGGTTGGCAAGCTGTGACTAGTGTGGTACTGCAAGGATCAGTGCTTGGGCCCTTGCTTTAAACAATCTACTTCAATGATTTGGATGTGGGGACCAAATGTAATATTTCCAAGTTTGCTGATGACACAAAATTAGGTGGAAATGTGAGTTGTGAGGAAGATCTAAAGAGACTTCATTGGGATTTAGACAGGCTAAGTGAGTGGGCAAGAACATGGCAGATGAAATATAATGTGGAAAATGTGAAGTTATCCCAACTTTGTAAGAAAAACAGAAATGCAGAGCATTTCTCTAATGGTGAAAAATTGGGAAGTGTTGATGTCCAAAGGGACTGGGTGTCCTTGTTCAGAAGTCACTGTAAGCTAACATGCAGGTGCAGCAAGCAATTAGGAATGCAAATGGTATGTTAGTCTTTATTATAAGAGGATTTGAGTACAGGAGTAAAGAAGTCTTGGTGAGACAGCACCTGGAGTATTGTGTACAGTTTTGGTTTCCCTACCTAAGAAAGGATATACTTGCCATAGAGGGAGTGCAACGAAGGTTCACCAAACTGATCCCTGGTATGGCGGGATTGTCCTATGAAGAGAGATTGAGGAGACTAGGCCTATATTCTCTTGAGTTTAGAAGAATGAGAGGTGATCTCATTAAAGCATACAAAATTCTAACAGGACTCAACAGGATAGATGCAGGAAGGATGTTTCTCCTGGCTGGGTGGTCTAGAACCAGGGGACGCAATCTCAGAATAAGAGTTAAGCCATTTAGGACTGAGAGGAGGAGGAATTTCTTCACTCAGAGGGTGGTGAATCTTTGGAATTCTCTACCACAGAGGTCTGTGGAGGCTCAGTCATTGAGTATAGTCAAGACAGAGATCGATAGATTGCTAGGTATTAAAAATATCAAGGGATATGGGAATAGTGTGGGAAAATGGCATTGAGGTAGAAGATCAGCCATGATCTAGCTGAATGGCAGAGCAGGCTCAAGGGGACGAATGGCCTACTCCTGCTCTTATCTCCTATGTTCCTAACCACGTGCTATGGCACATCTGAGACACTTACCAATTGAGGGGTGTGGCTACATCAGCAGCCCAATAAGGGAGAAGAGTGAAGCATGGTGTTAGGACCTGCGATGGGTCAACTAATTTCAGCCCAATACCCTTGACAATATAGCATTCCCTCAGCATTAGACTAAAGTCTTCAGCATAGATTATGTACTTAAATCCTGAAGTAGGATGGGGCTTGAACTTTCAAGTTTGTAACTCAAAGGTGGGTGTGATAGGGGCCGGAATTTTACGGCGCCCCCAAAGAGTGGAACGGTGGTGGTGGGGGGGGAGGCGGCTGTGTAAAATGCAGTGGGAGGCTCGGGGAGCCCTTCCCGACCTGCTCCCACCTCCACTGCCATTTTACACGGGGTGACGGCGGCAAAAATCGGCCCGCTTGCCTCATGCCAACCAAGACTCTTAAGTGGCCTATTAATGACCACTTAAGGACCTCCGCCCATCACCACGGGAATTTTACCAGTGGCAAGCAAGCGGCCCAGGCCCGAGAAAAGCTGGCTGTGAAAAGGCAACGACTTTCTGATGGCCTGGGTGGGTGGGGTTCCCTCCTGATTAGGCACCCTGTGCTCAACGGAGGGCTGCCTTCGATGCCCCAACCACCCCCAATGCCCAATATGTCCCCCATCCCTCAATCGACCCCCCTTGCCTCGCTGATCGCCCCCGGCGAGGCCCCAAAAACGTACCCATTCTCTGGGGCTCCCCAACATCTTCAGTCTGCAGCTGGGTTGCAGTCCCAGCAGTGGCCACTGCTCCCAGTGGCGCTGCTGGGACTAAGAGCTGCCAGCCCACTGATTGGCCGGCAGCTTCATTAGGTGAGACTTCCTGCCTCAATGAGGTGGAAGTCCTGCCTCAGACCAATTAACAGCCTGGGGATCATTAAAAGCAGTCTGCATCCCCAGGCCAGGTGGAGGTGGGATCGCCGCCGACATTTTGATCGGTGGATGGCTGCCATCCGACGAGATTAAAATTCCAGTCATGAAGTTAACCAAACTGAAATGTACAGGGATAGATCAGGGTTCCAGATCAGGAGCAATAGTGCTGTTAACAGAAACCTATTGGCTACTGCAACTACACGTCAATATTCTGACTTAAATACGAAACTTCAGTTTAAGAGTGAGTAATTCTTATGGTACTGGCATAATCATAACCTTCAGTGCTGGTGAAGGTGCACTTTAAGATGTAATTGGCTTTTCTAATTGGATCCCTTGACCTTTATATTGTTTATACTGTATGGCTCAATCAGTGGGTTTTGTCTAAGACAGGGAAACAGGCCTGTAATATCCCATTACTGAGGACGAGTTGGTTAAAGAATTAAAGTTGTACAGCACAGAAGGAGGCCAGTGGCTCATAGCATCCGTAACAGCCCTCTGAAAGTTGTCCACTTGGTTCTGTTCCACTGTGCTGTCCCCGTATCAATTTTTATTCTGAAAAATGTATATCTATTTCCCTTTTAAAAGCTATTATTAATTCTGCTGTCACAATTGGTTCGGATATTGCCTGTCCTAACAAGTCTCTGGACAGAATAATTTATCCTCACCTCTCTTGTTTGTTTTTGATGACATTTTAAATTTATGCTCCCTACTTACCAATTACTCGCCAATGGGAACAGTTCTCCTTGTTTCCTTAATCATTATAGAATACATTAGTTATTGTGGAATGCTGAAGGGTTCCTTCTATGTTCCCAATTCTTGCTGACATCTTTGTCACTTGCTTACTCTAGCATATTTGAAATATGATTACGAAGCCAAGGAGCTGAATGTTTGTAACGGAAGAGATTTACCATCCTTATTGAATAGAAATAAATGAAAATGCTGTTGGTCATCATTCAGCAGAGTTACTGAGTTACAGAGTTACACTTCTCTGCTGAAAATGACAATTGTCTGCCACTGTCTAATTCTGTCTGTATCTACTTGAGGTTATTTGGTTATTATTGGTCTTTCAGTTGTTAATGATATCCATCAGTTTGTTGGTAAAAGTGAGAAATGGAGTGAAGCCCATGTTGAGATAAGAAAGGAAAATCATCTATCATAACTTATTGTATCAGGAAGGCATATTTTCAGGTCAATGATTGATTAGACATAGGCTTACAAGAAAGCAATAATACACTGATAATTCCACTTCTTGAGAGGCCTATTCTACAATAAATAGAATGCATAGCGGCAATTTCATGCCAGTTGAGAACAATTCAAAATATAGTGTTTTATCCATGAAAAATCAGAACAGACTATGGCACAACATGGCCTAATGTGTATGCACAAACAGTTTGTCAAATAATTTATGAATAAACATCTGCCTTGTAAAGATAATTATGTTTCATAGTAGTAGTTCAGTTCTATCTGATCCTACCCAAGTCCATTGTAGTTGAACCTGCTGCAGAGCAAAGGTACCAGTTCCTGTTCCTGTTCAATGACAATGGAAGACATCGATGCATTGTCTGTTGCCACAAAACAGACTTGTGAGCAAACTTGTAGCTCATGGAATAAAAGGGATGGTAGCAACATGGATACGAAACTGGCTGAGTGACAGGAAACAAAGAGTAGTGCTTAATGGATGTTTTTAGGCTGGAGGAAGATTTGTAGTGGAGTTCCCCAGGGATCAGTGTTGGGGCCTTTGCTTTTCCTGATATATTTTAATGACCTAGACCTTGGTGTACAGGGCACAATTTCAAAGTTTGCAGATAATACGAAACTTGGAAGCATGGTGAACTGTGAGGAGGATAGTATAGAACTTCAAAAGGACATAGACAAGTTGATGGCAGATGAAGTTCAATGCAGAGAAATGTGAAATGATTTATTTTGGTAGGAAGAACATGGAGAGACAAAATAGAATAAAGGGTACAATTCTAAAGGGGATGCAGGAGCAGAGGGACCTAGGTATATATGTGCATAAGTCATTGAAGGTGGCAGGACAGGTTGAGAGCGGTTAATAAAGCATACAGTATCCTGGGCTTTATTAATAGGGGCATAGAGTACAAGAGCATAAGACATTAGGTCGGCCTCAGCTGGAGTATTATGGCCAGTTCTGGACGCCGCACTTAGGAAAGACGTGAGGGCATTGGAGAGAGTACAGAAGAGATTCATGAGAATGGTTCCAGGAATGAGGAATTTCAGTTATGAAGATAGATTGGAGAAGTTAGGACTGTTTTCCTTAGAGAAGAGAAGGCTCAGAGTTGATTTGATAGAGGTGTTCAAAATCATGAGGGGTCTGGACAGAGTAGTTAGAGAGAAACTGTTCCCACTCGTGAAAGGATCAAGAATGAGAAGGCACAGATTTCAAGTATTTGGTAAGAGAAGCAAAAGTGACATGAAGAAAAACTTTTTCACGCAGTGAGTGGTTAAGGTCTGGAATACGCTGCCTGAGAACATTGTGGAGGCAGGTACAATTGAAGCATTCAAAAGGGAATTAGACAGTTATAAGAAAAGGAAGAATATGCAGGGTTATAGGGAGAAGGCATGGGTATGGAACTGAGGGAATTGCTCTTTCGGAGAGCTGGTGCAGACATGATGGGCTTCCGCACTATAATGATTTTGTGATTCTGTGATTGTCTAAAGTTAAGTTTGTATTATTCAATGTCTATCTGTGGAAAAAAAGCAGTTAAGCATTGAAACTTCAAGTCTCCCAAGAGGAACTTTTAATTATGATTTGTTGAGTTTAGGAGCAGGAAAGAGATGCATTTTTTGCCCTGATACCGCAATGGAGCTTCATTTCTGCTACAAAAATCATGAAATATTTTTTAAACAGATTTCTTTTTGCAGATTACATGGCTTCAGAAGAAGACAGATTTAAAGACTGCAATACTAAAGAAAAGTTAGCTTTGCTCAGGTTTTTTCGAAAAGATACCGACTTCATATCCATTTTTTTTTCAACAATTTAAAAAGTAATACAGTTTACCAACAGCATGTAATGAGGACAAATGCTGAAGACATTAATTAGGCTAAGTTTAACATAAACTTGTCATGATACTGTGTAAATGAAACTTGAAATTAATGGACAGACTGTTTTCTGATTTTAATAAGGGTGTTTGTTAATTGTAACAAAAGGCAATTTTGGTCATTTTCTTTTATTTTACAGATATAATTTTAGAGGAGAACAGATGGGCTGTTGTAGGATGAGAAGTTTAATTGCTTCACTTCAAATGTTCAATCACCTTCAGCCCATTAAAATGAATATCAAAGTGCATAAATAGAACACTTTGACAGTGTATTTATTTTGGCAACAAATACTAAAATCCGGGGGAGCATTATTTAATATATTTCTTGAGTAAGTTAGTACTGAATGAGGAGTATATGTCTAGTACTGGGCTGGTGAGGCTACTATCTTCTATATTACCATATAATAATATATATAATATATAATATTGCCAGTACCTTGTGTTACAATCCCATTAGGGAGTGTTAACTTTTAAAGAGAATGCCACAAGATTTCATGTTTTAAACTAAATACTTTATTGTACAAGAGTTAAATAAAGCAAAACACTACTAACTTAACACTACAATTTGGAAACATTTATATTTCAAACTTAACATCTTAAAAGAGCGTGAAGATGTCGACTGTAAACTTTAAATCTCAACAGAACACCACCCTACCCCACCTCCCTCTTCTACTTCCACCCCTAGAGTTCCCCTATACTTTACAACATCTTGGTTGTTTGATAACTTCACCTGGGACCAATCCAAAGTGTACCACAGCTCTTAGGAATTCACTTCAATTTCCCTTAATTTTTCAGCTATCTTCTGGGGTATCAGGTCTCCTGGGGATTCTCCCTCCAGCTTCGTCTAGGCAAACCCTCCAGTTCTCCTTCAACACCTCACAAATCTGGATTTCCCAGCTTGAGCATGGGCCTGCCTCAAAACAGAAACACCCTTGGCTCATGATGGCATCTTTGCTCCTGAGCCTAGCAGCTTTCCAAAAGCCAACTGCTTGTCTCTCAGCAAGCACACACAGATAATAACACGAATAGCAACAACCCCCCCCTCCCCCCCCCACCACCCAGCCCACATCATCTATCTCCATAGAAATGTAGTACATGTGGGATGTCCCAGATAGCAATTTAAACTAATTCTTTTCAACTCCAAATCTTCTCTTTGCTCTGGGAAATCATATGAATAATTCAAAACCCCTGATTGAGGCAGCTGCAGACACACCATTTCCATCAAGAAGTTCAGAGATATTCCCTTTGTTTAGAGTCTTCACACTTCCCATTATGACCTTACTAAATAAACATAGGTTACCCTTTGATTTGTAACCACCCTAGGTTTGTTTGCCAGCTTCTCAAACCAGGTGTTTTCATTTGTCTTGCATTAAAAAAATTAATTCACAAATTAAAAGTTACCTCTAGATTATTACTACAAACCATGAACCAGGTGATCATAACACTTGTTACTGATGGACCTGTTGGTTGGTTAGTTGGTTTACTCGTAATGTTGAGTCTAGGAAGAGTTCATGTACCAGCTATGTACTAAAATAAAATTTGGCCAGTCAAGGTGTTGATTTGAGTTGGGACATGGTTCCACAAGCACTAGATACCCTTCAATACCTTGCCCAAATGACATCCTCCGTGCGAGAACCAGCAGGTTGTTTAAATATGGAAGGCACCCCAGCAATTCTCCTACTACCACCCTGGCTGTTTGCTAACTCTGCTTAGACTAAAGATCACAACTGGAACATTTCAGATCCGAATGGCTCAGTTGCATACAGCAATGCTCCAATCTTACCAAATGGGCCATTAAGGGAGCTGCATGCTGGAGATTCATGGCTCCAAGATAGCTTTAAGGGATGGGGAGGTGCAAGGAATGTTTCTGAGCAGCATGTAACCAATCTTTTTTCATTAATTATGGCATAGTAGATATTTGGGGCTCAATTATTCACTCCCAGCTGATTTACTGCTTTCTATAAAGTATTTGAAAGGGCTTTAGATAACATCATGGGCTGCATTTTACGCCCCCCCCCAAAGAGCGGGATGGTGGCAGGAGGGTGGGGGGTGATGTAAAATGGAGCAGAAGGCTCTGGGGGTCCTTCCCGACCCGCTCCCCCCTCCACCACCATTTTATATAGGGCGGTGGTGGCAAACAACAGCTCGCCCACCCCAGGCCAATCAAGGCCCTTAAGTGGCCAGTTAACGGCCACTTAAGGGCCTTCGCCCACCTCTTATGCATGGCAAGTGGGCGTCCTAGACCCGAGAAAAGCCAACTGACAAAAACAGGCGACTTTCTGACGGCCTGCGGGGGGGCCCTCATGATCGGGCACCCTGTGCCCGATGGAAGGCCGCCCTCCCCCCGTCCCACGCCCCAACCACCCAACACACCACCCCCCGTCCCCCCTTTCGACCACCCTTGCATCGTTGGGGCCCGACCGATCACCCCGGCGAGGCAACAGAAACTTACCTGTGTTCTGTGGTTCCCTGACATGTTCTTTGCGATGCTGGGTGCAGTCCCAGCAGTGGCCACTTGGGCTACTTGGATAGAGAGCTGCCGGCCCGCTGAATGGCCGGCAGCTCTATTAGGCAGGACTTCCTACCTCAAGTGGGTAGAAGTCCTGCCTCATACTAATTAAAGCCCGAGGACCCACAAAATACTGGTCGCATCTGCACACCAGGCGGATACTTTCTGTATCACAATATATAACTCTCCTCCCCACCCAAAACCATGATCTTGGAGAGACTCAAAACCAGATAAAAGCCCAGGTCAATTTGGGTGAATGAAATTTGGTACCCAGGCATTCAAAATTAGTCCAGGAGATCAGTCTGGCTCTGATGATTCTATGCAGTACATAGTTTTTGTACGAGGTGATATCCACCCTAGCTAGAAACAGGTTCAGCTCTCGCTTAGAGGTATGTACTTTGACATTAACTGAACCCTTTTACTGTAACTGACATGTTGCTTTGCCCCCAGCTTAGTTATATGTACACAGTGCAGTTTAGTTTCTAATAATGGTGCGACATGAGATCTGCATAGTGCATACATTAATTGCCTTTCATTGCAAGGCTTTCATTGCACATTTCTCTTGTCAGATGACTGTACTGAGGCAACAGACTGTACACACACAGAGGAAAGCAACTGCTGGTGAGGGTGCAGAAGAATTAAAAATTTCAGACAGCACAGAACCTGCTCAGAAGACCACGTGGAAGGTAAATGGCTTTAGTAGTTTGTGCCATTAGTTGCTTGGGCACAATTTACGATTTTTATCTTTTGCACAAGTGTACAAGGGGTGCGTTATTGACCCTTGTTTCTCCAGGGTACTTGTAAACATTACCGTATCATTCCCAGTTTGGTACAAAGAGCTTTTTAAGATCTTTTCACCATGGTAGTAGTGTTGGTCACTAGAATATTGCAGAAAATGTGAGGTTTGTTGTATATTATATTGGTTTTAAAAAAATTGGATTTCACCCAGGGAATTGGAACTTTCTGTCTCCCTTGAAGAAATACTCAAATGACTGAAAACTCATAGTGCACAATAATACAATCTTTTCTCCACATTATCGTCAGCTTCCAGAGAATAGATTACATTATCGATATACTTTTTCAATTGAGCCCGAAGGAAAGGGAAACTTTTTTTAAAAATTGAATTGAGTTAATTATCGTGCAGAAATCTGAGAACAATCCCACCAAAATCAAAAAAGCCCTGCCTTAGTCTGAAGATTTATACTAAGAGAAGCCATTCACACTTAAATGACTTTATATTAGCAATAATCATTTTAGCTATAAATAGTTTAATAACATAGAATGGAACATTTTAGGATTAATTAAAGTAAAAAGCCATCAAGTAAAAAGTATGATGAGCAATGCAGTATCCGCATCTATTCAATTAATGAAATAACCTGAATAACTCATTTGTGAATGTGACATTCATTTATCTTTCCATTTGTGAAATAAAAGTTCATATTGCAATGTCATCTAACTATATATTCTCTAGTTCTTAAGTAAAAGGAGATATCTAGTGACAATCCTTTTTATTGGACCTTCTTTCTGTCTTTCAATCCTAAAATGCGAAAATAAGATTACTCAAGACTGCTTTATTAAAAATGCAAGTAATTTTCCTTTGAAAGCGGGTTTTGTCAGAGGTCATGAAAGAAACATAGCAACAGGAATAGGTCATTCCGCACCTCAGGCCTATTCCATCATTCAATTAGATCATGGTTGATCTCTATTAGGCTCATGTTAAGCTGGAAGTTTGGAGTTGCTATAACATGCAAAGAGTTCTAGCACAGTACTTACCTTTCCAAATCATCCCCAATTTATGACTTTCCTCCTTCACAGCCATTCATTTGTCATGCTATTTCACCAACATGGAGATTGAGGAAACTGATCAAAATACCTTATTTTTTCCTCCCAGTTTGGGATGCCAACAAAGCTTCCTATGGATGGGACGTGATGAGATGCACAACAGCAAGGCAAATGGGGTTTTCAGTAATTTCTTGTGGAGCAATGTGTTCTTCCCTTCCCCAATATACAAGAGGAACTTGGCTGAAAATGAGTGCAATAGCTCATATGCAAAATAAATTGATTGGTATGTCAAGCACCACTACACAATAGCAGAGGGTTCATTCAAATTATTGTGTGAGAGTGTGTGTGCATTTGTATAGCTATTTTTATATGATACTTAATGCAATAATGTACCAGGCCAGCCACATTAGAAAAGAACTGAACCATATGTCTGTTTAGACAGTGTAGGTGGGAAATGAAGTTCAACACTATCAGTTACAACATATTACAAGACAAATGGACTGGGGCAGTTTATCTGTTAATTTCTCAAAACAACACTCACACTTTCATTTGTTTGAATGTTGCTATTTTCATGAGATCCAGTGGAACTCCTGTTATGCAATAGGTCAGGAAGGAAAGAAAAAGAACTGATTATAAATAGTTGAGAAAAGGTGTTGGAAGAAAATGTTTGAAGTCTGAAAAATAAAATATGCTGAAACTGCAAAAGACGTCATTGGATGTGAAAGGGAAGAAAGGATACGGTTCAAGTAGAACAGGGTTGTTCCAAAGGAATGTTTGTAACATTTCAGCCCCCACTGAAATGTTAAACTATTTTTGTGATGCTGACAAATATACAGTGTATTCTGAACATTTTCTGTTGCTATTTGGTTTAAATAGATTTATACAGAACTATATGCACAATCTCTTTTGTGCTGCAAGGGATAAAATAAAGACATGTGAGTTGTTACTAAGTCTCAGAACATTTCAAGGATGATCTTTATTCTGTGGCGCTTGCATCAGTGAAACTCAACAGTCAATGATTTTAATTCACTTATCTTGTAAATAAATGAAATACACTCTTGTAATTGAATTACTAGTCAATTACTTTGAAAAGCTCATTGCTACACTCTCATAACTAAAGGAAACCTGCTGCTTTTGTGCATATCATTGTATCCGAGATTGAAAAATCTAGTAACTTCTAGTAACTGTATTTTAAAATCTTTAATGCTTAGAGGCCTGGAAGGTTCCAAAGGCTAACTGCATATTTAAAAGTTTTCTACTCGTACCATGTGACAGTAAACATTAATATTATGGTTCTAAAGTAAAGAACTCTCACCATAATAACATTAAACTACTAAAACACAGGGCTGAATTTTATCAGCCCTTCGACGCCGTGGTTCACGGTGCGGGGGCTGGTAACATGCTGCGGGGAGAGGCTCGCCTCGACCCTCGATGTTGAGAAGGGCCCACCGCATATTACCGGAGGCTTCGGGACCTCAGTGCGGCCACCACCCACCCCCACTGCATGCACAATTTGCATATGGTAAAGAATACTTACCTTTGATGATTATGCAGCCCACCGCCTCTCCCGTGACACTTCTGGATTTTTCCCTAAACGAGCGGCTGTCACATGCCGTCTCGTTCATTAATTGAAAAGCCGGTAGGTCCTCAGCGGCAGCTATTGTCGCCAGTGAAGGTAAGTTCCATTATCCAGAGGTCTCACTGCATTCCTAAAGGGAGGAGGGAGGGGGGAATATGCAAGGGTCTAACTCTGCATTCTGGAAGGGAGGAGGGACTGGGATTATTGGAGGAGAAGCTGTGCTGGCATGAAGGGAGGTACCGTGTATCATCCCTCCGTTAACATTGTACACTCTGAGTTTGTGAGGGGGCAATGGCACACTAGGCACCCTGTGTGTGGGGAAGGTGCCAGAAAGGGCAGGAGCATTAAGGTTATATGGATGGTGGGGCATCGATTCAGCTGGGAGGATCTTGATGTGGTCATGCTGTGCCACTCTGAATGTTGGCCAAGATGGGCAATGCCATGGCACGCCCCATAGCTGATCCAGGAAAGCAGCTGATGTACCCATCAACACCATTCCCTGCCCTGTTAGGAACCTTCGAATAGATGCAGGATTCAACTTTATTTATCATATGGTATGGCTCATCCTACATTGTGTGATCCTCTGCATGTGAGAATCCGTATGCACCAGAGGCAATATCAACAGGCAGGTGCGATCCACTAGAGGCCCCCGGTCGTGAGCAGCAGCCCCCAAGGGGAACTCGCCATTATGTTTGCCTTGCCTCTACAGGCCCCACATGACATGCCATCGGATGTCAGAGCACCAATGTCAGAGGAGATTGTGCATATAGAGAGGGTGATGACACGTCTCTGTGCCCTGCTCAAGGATGACCTGCAGCCCATGGGCTCCGATGGACATCCCATGCCTTTGCTCCTCATAGTGGCAGCGGTTCCCAAGCCTGATGCCTCTGCAGCCTTTTAGGGGCCCATCAGAGACCTTTGTGGGGTCACGCAGTCAGCAGTGCACCGCTGCATCAGGGAGGTCACCAATGTCCTTCACTGGAGGACCAGTGAGTATGTCCGCTTCAGGACGGACTCTCACAGCCAGGCCCAGAGGGCCATTGGTTCTGGCACCATTGCCAGAGAACCATAGGTTGTAATGTTCATGGACTGCACTCATGTGGCCATCAGGCCTCCCGCCAGGCTACCACCTACAGACGTCACCATTAAAGGAGCCCTCTCAATGGTTGCTTCGAATGTATGACTACTTCTCAGGCAGCTGCCATGACACCTGGGTCTTGCGCCAAAACCGGCTGCCACCGCTGTTCACTGAACTGGCTCAGATGGAGGGGTGGCTTCTTGGAGATAAGGGATATCCTTTGCAGACATGGCTCCCAAAATCAGTGACAGACCCCAACATTGCTGCAGAGGAGAGATATAATGCCAACCACTGAGCTACATGAGCCACCATTGAGCAGATCAGCATGCTGAAAGATCGCCTCCAAAGCCTGGCCTGTACTACAGACTGAAAAGGCCAGCTCCTTTCTTTGCTGCTCTGCACAATTACGCACCCAATAGAGGCCAGGCCTGGCACGGTGAGGAGAGACGTCAACAGGATTCCTCCTCAGACTATGAGGACGCTGAGGACCAACAACATGTAAGACGCATGGGAGGGCAGATGGGATGTACGGAAGTGACTTATCAGACAAAGGCTCTCTGCTCTATAGGAACTGACATGAGCTCCGCAAGCCACACATCACCCTCGCTCACCTACTGTGCACCAGTCCACATCTGCAGCATCCCTGTGTAAACCATTAGAGGCCGCAGGTGACTGAGCCAATGTCCATGTCACTGAATCTGTGGAGACGCTTATGAGTAATGGTGCATGGCAATGATGTTATTGCATATGTTGGCTCTCCTGAGAAGGCAACAGTGCAAAGGGATGTGACATTGGCGTTACATGCTGGCACACATCATTTATACAGAGAAAAGGACACACATGTTGGTGAGGAACATTTAGTGAAAGACGTATGTACATTGCTGTGACACCTGTACATTCCCATTTGTGTCAGTGCATTCTCTGTAAACCTCTGTAATACCTTTTATGGTCTATTTAAGTCTCACGTACAGGAATGTGCAAAATTAAGATTATTCACCCAGGTGCGGCATGTCTACAAGAAGGAATGTTACACTTGAGTGGGAGAAGAGGATCGCAACTTCATAGGACACTGGGACACAGCAGAGTAAGTATGTGGCAGCAAAGCGGAAAGTGCTGTGGTAACTTTCAGGTCTGTGAACTTGGACAAGTTAACTCTGCTTCTCTCTCCACAGATGCTGCCTGACCTGCTGGATTTTTGCAGCACTTTCTGCTTTGCTGCCAGATTGACAACAGCCCCACTCTTCAGTAGTCAGGTAAGTATTCATTGACAGCTGTCAGGAAGCAGGTGCTGGGGGCGCTTATAATAGAGCCCCAGCACCTGCTACACAACTGTCAAAAACTCTCTCACTGCGCCAAATGTCCCGCCTCTCCCCACGTAATATGGAGAGGGCGGCTCGGCGCCGTGATTCTGATGAGCCCCTGTGCATAATATCGCGGGGGCTCTGCGGCGGCCGCTAAATGAGGGAGCTGTGCTGAGTTGAAAGGGCGCCACCGAGTTGCACGGCATCCAAATAAAATTCAGCCCACTTAATGCAACAATTTTACCTTAGATTCCCATCTGTTTTCTCCAGCCCCTCCTTTTTATTTTAACTTTTAATTTTACCGTTTTTATTAAATTTCTGTACTATCCTTACCCTTTTTCCCATTTTATCAGAAGTTTCAAAAGTTCCATCTAATTTCATTTTTCTTCTTCCATACTACCAGACACCATTTTGGAGTGGGCTGTTAATTGTATTTAATTATATGGACTTTGAGAGCATTAATTGGGATTTTACTTGATCAGATACAAAGAGACACTCACTAAAACTGGGGTGCAGTTGAATTAGGAGGAATATGCTTGTAATGTTTCACTCTAAATAAATATTAGACTGAGTAAAGATTAGCTCCAGTACTATCCTTCTCCAACTGGCTTGGAGGCAATTTTTTTTTCTCTTGTGGATTTTTACTGGCTTCCGAGTTACATGAAGGCTGGTTTCTCATCCAGTCAAACCCCTGGATTCTGAAAACCGATATGCTGACTTCCCAGGAGTTCGGAAACCATCTTTGAGGTATTTAAGTGTTTTCAAACCCAGAAGAACTGCTGCCTGTGTGCATTTTCATTATTTCACCTGCAGCCCAACATTGCCTTGATGAGTAAATTCTCCCGCGGTGCTCAGAGCAATTCTGGTCAGCTGCACAGCAGAGACAGTCAGAGGATTACCATCTTTCTTTTGATCTATTCAGTGCTGGGCAATCGGACCAGAATTTTAATATTTAAATCAATAAACTGAATGCATTTAAATAAACTTACCTTCCATCTTCCAGGCCCGCCGCGATCCTCAGTGCGGCGGCCGTCACTACAACGCCTGCAATTTCCCATCTGGGGAAAGCCGGTGTGACACTGGTGAGGAGGGAAGAGGAGGTAAGATTTTCAGTGCAGGGTAGGGGGACGGGGTCAAATAAACATAATGGGTGTATGGGATGGTGGGAAGGGGTGAACTTTAAACTTTGTGCAGTTTGTGGGTCGGGGAGAAGGTCGGATTTAAAAGGTAAGTGTTTTTTGGGGGGGAAGGGCAAATAATTAATGTAATTGTTATTGGGGGGGTGGGAAAAGGGCGTTAGAAATTTATTGAATAAATTTTGGGGGGGATACTGCCTTAAAAACTCAAATTGACCAGTAGGGCTGGCTTCCCTTTAAAAATGGTGTCAGCGCCTGCACAAAGCCAGGGACAGACAGCCCACCCCTCCACATGATTGGGGGGGAGGGTGGGCCATCATGGCTGTTTAAATGAGCTGCCATGCGAGAGATTATGCTGACTCTTTGGAGTGAGGGATGCCATTTTTTGAGCTCGCTCTTAAAATCCACCCCACTTACCTCAATTCTGGGGACTCCACCATTGCTGCTCCTCTCGCTGGGTGTAGTCCCAGCAGTGACCACTGCTCCAGGTGGCGCAGCTGGGGCTGAAGAGCTGCCGGTCCGTTGATTGGCTGGCTGCTCTTGGAGGCGGGACTTGCTGCTTCAGAGGGGCAGAAGTCCCGCCCAAGGCCACTTAAGGGCCTGGGCCATGTAGAATTACAACGTGGCTTCCAGGCCTGGCGGAGGCGGGCTCGCCCCTGACGTTTTGGCCAGTGGGTGGAGTCTTTGCCCCAACGTAAAATTCCAGCTTTGGTTGCATTGTTGAAGGTGCTGAATGAGGCAGAAAACTGAGGCCCAGGCTTCCTGTTCCAGTGCTTCAGGTGGATGTAAAAGATTCCACAACACTATTCAAAGAAGAGCTGAGAGTTCCCCTAGTATCCTGGTCAAAATTCTTTCCTTAGCCAAACCACCAAAAATGGAGAAACTGGCCATTCATCTCATTGCTGCTTGCAGGACCCTGTTGTGCGCAGAACACCTGCCATCTTTGCCATAAGTGATTGCACTTCGAAAGTAATTCATTCAATACCCTGAGAAATTTGATAACACACTATATAAATGCAAATTTCTAAATAATCCAGCTCTTCTGGAATCCTTTCTAAAGCAACAGTACAAGTCTACCTTCATCAAAATGTATTATTTTCTTAGAATTTCACTCCTGTTTAAAATAACAGGCCCAGAACTCCATTATGATATAAATCCTGTGCAGCAGCATTATTGGTGGGCCGATCCAATGAGATCACCTTTGCCAGGTTATCAGGGTTTCTACAAATATTGAGATTACTAATTTTAGTTAAGTTCTGTTCCTGAAGCAATGGTCAAAAATACAGAGAAGGAAATAAACTCTCCAATCCATTGGTGATTTCCAATCTTATGTTGATTTGACTATAAATCGAAAATTCATGCCAATAAGCTGGCAAAAATAGGTTGTTAAGGAGTATGAAAAGTAACTTCCAGAAATGTTCTTCAGTACTTTGCCATCACAAAGTTAGAGTGCATTGCCTTTTTTTAAAATCTTAATTAGCATCAGCTTTGTACAAAGCAAAGGTCTTTTTATATTGCAAGCATCATTTTCACCTTTTGCCATTCAGTAATCTATTTATATACTAATTGTATAGCTTCTGAGAGTTAGAATAATCCTCTTGATTGAACTGAAAGTGTCTGTAAGTAGCCTGTTTTGCATTCCTTTCTTTAAAGCTACCTCTAATTAGAACTTCATCCTAACTTTATGCTTAATCAATTTCTATTTGACTGTTATCGATCCAAAAGTCTGTCTTTTATGTAGAGATCAAATGATATTTGAAAAGTGCAGATTACTCACAATATAATTTTGAAATTAAGTGTAAAATATCCTCGTTAGTTTGTTCTTCAGTGATGCTACAAGACTTTTTACATGGTATATTTGCCATTGTTCCATTTTGGACTCTTATTTTGTACCTTCGAGTGTTGAATAGAGCTACTCATTTTTTATAAATGGTAAAATGTTATCAAGCAATCTAGAAGAAAGATGTTTAATTAAACATTATCTAAGAAGAACATACATGGGTTTTAAAATACACTTATGGTTATTGCAATACACTAGTTTTTCACTCAATCCCATTGAAGCTAATATTTCCTCTGTGCCATCAATGGAATCCAGATCCTTGAGTACAGATAACTCCTCAGGCATTTCAAACTTGAGCTTGGCTTCACCTCACGACTAATACCTGATTTTTCTCAACTGTTCTCTTACTTTTCTCCACTGTGGGCTTTGCTTCTTCTCCAGGATTTCTTGAACAATTGGCAGCACTTTACATCGACATATAAGAATAGCTATAACAATTGATGCCTCACCTGCAACTACATTGACAACCACCAAAAAAAGTATTGAGAAGCTCCCCTGGTTACCTGCCAGTCATAAGATTGAAATTTAGAATTCTGAGCATAAACCCCCTCCCAACCACTCATGCACCCCCACCCGCAGAGCAGTGCCACATTTATAGAAACCATGTACAGAGCCATCCAATTGAAATGGTTGAATAATGAGTTTTCACTGTCCTGAATCTGCCCTGTTTATACTTACAGGGTGGGCTCACCAGTTTCCTGTTTTCGGGCAGATGTTCTGGCCAAGTCAGCTATGTAAAAATCTATCGTTGACCTGTGTTAGCAAGCTGAGAAGTCATTTGCATTTAAATGAAGACCCACATTTTATCTGAACTGGCTGAAGAACATTCCTAACAGGCAGGAGGGGCAAAAGCACTTTGCTGACCTTTTTCAGAACAGGCATAAATACATCAGTACATAGGAACATAAGAAATAGAAGCAGGAGTCGACGATACTGCCCCTCGAGTTTGCTCCTCCATTCAGTGCTATCATGGCTGATCTTTTGCCTTAACTCCACTTTCCTGCCCACTCACCATATTCTTTGATTCCCTGAGAGACTAAAAATCTATCTATCCCAGTCTTAAATGTATTCAAAGATAGAGCATCCACAACCCTCCGGGGTAGAGAATTCCAAAAATTCATAACCATTTGAGTGAAGAAATTTCTCCTCACTCAGTCCTAAATGATCTCCCCCTATCCTGAGACTGTGCTCCTGTGTTCTAGATTCCCCAGACAGGGGGAACAACCTCTCAGTGTCTACCCTGTCAAGCCCCTTCAGAATCTTGTATGTTTCAATGAGAACACCTCTCATTTTCCTAAACTCTAGAGAGTATAGGTTCAAGTTACTCAGTCTCTCATCAAACGACAGCCCTCTCATCCCAGGGACCAATCTAGTGAATATTTGCTGTACCACCTCCAAGTCAAATATATCCTTCCTTAGATATGGAGACCAAAACTGAGCACAGTACTCCAGGGGCGGTCTCACCAAAGCCCTGTACAAATGCAGCAAAATGTCCTTATTCCTGTACTCCAATCCTCATGCAATAAAGGCCAGCATGCTATTTGCCTTCCTAATTCCTTGCTGTACCTGCATACTAACCTTCTGTGTTCTTTGTATGAGTATACCCAAGTCCTTCTGAACATCATTTACAAGTTTCACGCCTCATTCAAAATATTCTGCTTATCTATTCTTACTACCAAAGTGAATAACCTCACACTTCCCCACATTATACTTCATCTGCCACCTTGTTGCCCACTCATTTAATCTGTCTATATGTCTTTGCAGCCTCTTTATGTCCTCCTCACAGCTTATATTCCCACCTAGCTTTGTATGATCAGCAAACCTAGATACATTACTCTCGGTCTCTTCGTCTAAATCACTAAGAAACATTGCAAATATCTGAGGCCCCGACACTGATCCTTGCGGCACTCCGCTAGTTGCAGCCTGCCAACTGGCAAATGCCCTGTTTATTCCATCTCTTTACTTCCTGTCCATTAACCAATCATCTATATGTGCTAATATATTACTGCAACTCTATGAGCCCTTATCTTGCATATTAAGCTTTTGCATGACACCTTATTGAATGCCTTTTGGAAATCGAAGTGTTCTACATCTACTGGTTTCCCTTTTATCGACCCTACTAGTTACATCCTCAAAAAACTTGAATAAATTTGTCAAACACCATTTCCCTTTCCTAAAACCATGCTGACGTCAGTCTGATTGTACTTTGATTTTCGAAGTGCATTAAGACTTCCTTTATAATAGATTCTAGCATTTTCCCAACGGCTGATGTCAAGCTAACTGGTCTATAGTTCCCTGTTCTCTCTATTCCTCCTTTCTTGAATCTGGAGTTACATTTGCTAACTTCCAATCCATTAGGACTGTTCTAGAATCTAGGGAATTTTGGAAAATCATAACTAGTGCATCTAGTATCTCTGCAGCTACTTTTTTTAGAACCCTAGGATGTCAGCCTTCAGGTCCTGGGGATGTGTCAGATTTTTAGTCCCTTAAGTTTCTCCAATACCTTTTCTCTGCTGATATTAATTACCTTAAGTTCATCATTCTTATCAACCCCTTGGTTACTCTCTATTGATGGTATATAATTTGTGTCTTCTGCAGTGAACAGTCATAAAATATTTGTTCAACGTTTCTACCATTTCCTCATTCTCCGTGATAATTTCTCCTGTCTTTGCCTCTAAGGGACCATTGTTTACTTTAGCTACTCTCTTTTTTATATACTTGTAAAAGCTGTTAGAATCTGTTAATATCTTTTTGGTTAGTTTACTCCCATTTTCCATGTTTAATCTTTATGTCAACTTTTTCATCGCCCTTTGCTAGTTTCTAAAACACTCCCAATCCTCAGGCTTATTACTATACTCTGCAATGTTATAAGCCACCTTTTTTAATTGAATATGATCCTTAAGTTCCCTAGTAAATCCTGGATGGATCTTTCTTGCTGAGTTTTTGTTTTTAATACTAGATTTAAAATAGCTTTATCCCTAGTTGGTTCCTCAACGTATTGTTCCAGAAAACTGTCATGAAAACATGCTACAAACTCATCTTCCAAACTACTTCTGCCAATTTGATTTGTCCAGTCTATATGAAGATTAAAGTCCTCCACAAATATTATATTGCCTTTGTTACAAGCTCCACTTATTTCTTGCTTAATGCTGCATCCAACAGTATAACCGGGGGCCGATGAACTACTTCCACCAGCATTTTCTGACCATTGTTATTCTTACTGTCTGCCCATACTGATTCTACTTCCTGATCTTCTGAGCCAAGATCCTTTCTCACTACTGTCCTTATGTCATCCTTTACTATTAGGCCTACTCCTCTTCCTTTTTCCGTTGTGTCCATCTTTTCGACATTTTTTATTGATTAAATATTTATTTCCCAACCTTAGTCACCTTGTAACCATGTCTCTGTAATGGGGATGAGATCTAAACCATTTATCTCTACTTGTGCCACGAGTTCATCTATCTTATTGTGACTGTTTCACGCATTTGGATAAAGAGACATTTTTGTTTACTACTATATTCGCACGAACCTTCATCACTGACCCACTATTACCATTAAATTGTCTGTCCCTTCCTGTCCCTCTCTGCTTGTTTGTACCTAAATCGCTGCACTGTTCTGTTGTCTCAACTTTTCTGTTTAGATTTCTAAATCTTCCTTCACCTGAACTTCCTTTTAGTTTAAAGCCCTATCCACAGCCCTAGTTATACAATTCGCCAGGACACTGGACTCAGACTGGTTTAAGTGGAGCCCATCCCAAAAGAACAGCTCTGTCTTTCTTGAGTATTGGTGCCAATGTCCCATGAAACCCCTTTTTCCTACATCACTCTTTGAGCCATGCATTCTATTCTCTAATCTGCTTGACCCTATGCCAATTGGTACATGGCTCAGGTGTTACGACCAAGGTGGGAGGAGTGCATTGTTTATTCTAGTTCCACTTCTCCAAGGGTCACAACATATATTTAAATGTTTTCCTGCTTACCGATACGGTCAATCATAGACTCTATTTTTATTCCAGAATATAACACACCAACCAGGTTTCTTTAATAAACAACAAAATTATCAGTCTATTATAAAACAAGTCTTAACCAATAATGAAGTAAAGCATAAACACACAGATTGAAATATTAAAGTTCCATTTTTACTTTAGTCCCTCAAACTCACACTCATATACATACACCGGTTAACCGGAAAAATAAAAAGGATTGTTGTTTAGAGCTCTGTTACAAAAAAAAAGATAAAAAAAAAACACTCTTGCTCATTCTTGAAGCAACAGCAGATGAGATCTGTTGTGTTCCAAAACTGGCATACAGTCTGGCCTCCAAGTACAACAGTTCTTTTCAGGCGGTGTTGAGAATTAATTTAGCAGACTTTTCTTCAAAGACAGGAGACAAGATGAGTTGACATAGTGGACTTCTCAGGGTCTTTTAGAGAGGTGCTGGAAAGCTGAGCTGTGTTGTGGTCTTCTCTCCTTCCTTGGGAATTCTGTTCTTTCCTTGGAAGTTCTCTTTTCCCCTTAGAAGTTCGCTCCCTTTTTATACAGTTCAACCCTAACTCAAAACAATTCAAAAGTGAAACCGACAACAAGAGGTCAACCTCCATCAATCCTGACCTGTTACTTCTTTGTAAACAACTTCTCCAGGTGTCCAAAGTTTATTGAGCTGGAAGTCAGGTGGTTTCCCAGAAAGGCTTGTTGTTGTTGCTGGAAGTCAGGTGGTTTCCCGGAAATGTTTGTTTTCCTCACAAGATCTCTCAGTGCCCCTTTTCAAAAACATTTCCAGGGATTGTTTTTCAAAGTCAAGTGGCCTTTACATGACCCTCTTTGAAAACCCCAAAGTTTAACAATTCTTCAATCTTTCAAAAATGAATCCTCAAAAAATATATTTAACAAAACAGAGGCACTTTCGTAACACAGGTAACAATCTAGAGATTATTACCTTTCAGGTTCTGCTTTTTAATTTGGATCCTGACTTCTCAAATTCCCTCAACATTCCTAGTTCTACCTATGTATCGTTCTACATATGATTTGGTTCCTATGTGAACTATGAAAACTGGATCCTCCCCATCCCACTCCAAGTTGGCCTCCAGCTGCGAGGAGCTGTCCTTAACCCTGGCACCAGGCAGGCTACTCAATTTTTGGAAATCCCAGTCGCGGCTGCAGAGAATGGTATCTATCCCCCTGACTATACTGTCCCCTATCGCTACCACATTCCTTTTCACTTCCCCCACTTGAATGGCATACTGCGCCATGGTGCCATGATCAGTTTGCTCATCTACCCTAAGGTCCCTGTTCTCATCCACACAGGCGGTAAGTGCCTTATACCTGTTGGTCAAAGTTAAGGGCTGAGGCTCCTCCATCACTACATGCTGGATCCCCATACCTGCCTGACTCGCAGTCACACCCTCTTGTCCCTGATCATTTTTCCAACTCTAAAGGTCTACTTAACCTAAGGGGTGTGACTGCCTCCTGGAACCAAGTGTCCAGTTAACTCTCCCCCTCCCTGATGTCACACAATGTCTGCAGCTCGGTCTCCAGCTCAGCAGCTGCGAGCTGAAGTTGTTCAAGTTGCAGACACTTACCGTAGATATGATTGTCTGGAACTGCAGTGCATCCCACAAACTCCCACATGTTGCAGTCATGGCACACCACTTGCCCTGCCATGTCTGTCTAACCTTGTTTATTTATTTGATTACTAAATGAGTAACTTGTTAAGGAAAGTAATAACAAGTTACAGTATTCTCGATTGGAGACAAATGAAGAACACTCACCAGCTACTGGAGGTAAAACAAAAAGAATAAAAAGCAGCACCTCCTTCCTCCTCTGCACCGAATTCTCACTTGCACCAAATTCCCAACTTAGCAGTTGGTTCACGAAGTGCTCTGTTCCGGATCACTCTATGCTGCACACTCCACATACTTCAGTCACTCGGTTTCCCACTAACATAATGCATTGAAAATTGCCTCAAAATATAACAGTATCATTCAGTAAGCAGGAACATTTCCGAGAAGCTTTCTGTTAAGCATTTAAGATTTATATTTATCAATAAAATGGTTGTTTCTCTAAGTTCTTGCAAGTTGTACAATATTCTATCACATTTTGTTGTCTTGCTAACTCCAAATTGTGCTGTTTGTGGTGGTGCTGACAACTAATATTTCACCCTTCCATTTCTGAGAATTGTGCTGCTTGACTTGTGCAGAAATATGTAGGTTGAAGACGTATGAAAGGAATGTGAAAAATTTAAATGTTCACTGGTTATGGTTTATTAGCCTTTGACATGGTAATTTACAAGGCTACAGAGTAGATCAATTTGTATTTGAACCTGATTTGGGAGCCTGCTTGTCAGTAAAAACAACTTAAATATGCCTGAATTGATCACTGTCAGCACTTCAATAAGAAGCTGATTTTATTAAGTGATGCTTCATTTTCATGTTCAAAGTGATATCTCTTAATTATCATGGTCCTCTATTTTGAGTATGTATAGATCATCATGTACATAATGCGTGTTGTTCTGCCATTTACATTGCAGAGGCTTTCAAATGGTTCCATTGATCCCAATGATGAGGTTAGTCAGGTTGTGGAAATGCAGGAATTATTGGAGAAACAGAACTTTGAGGTGACGCAGATGAAAGAACGCCTGTCCACGTTATCGGCGCGAGTGGCAGAGCTGGAGGAAGACTTGGACACTGCCAGGAAAGATCTGATCAGATCAGAGGAGATGAACAACAAGTATCAGAGAGACATCAGGGAGGTGAGGTGTGATTGGGTTCAAATAGTTTAAAATGCTGATAATCTGAAATATGTTTTTGTCTTTGTTCTTCATTGTGGAAATGAAAAATGTTTTCATCTGAAATGTGAAAAAAAATTACAACTGTTTGCATATTTTAATTAGCCTCGTTGTTCCTCTTTTTGAGTATCAAGAGCCTTCAGAGTGAACATTTTTACATAAGGTTATTTGTGGAAACTGCACTGAGTTATGATTGAGAATGCTTCCCTAGTATTGGTGCTGGGTAAAAGGATCGCAATGTGATTAAACTTTCTGCTATGTATCAATGGTTTCATATTACTGCATGTTTAATGTTGCTACCATTGATTACTAAAAGGTCAAAGGTATTCTGCATTTTACTTCCCCCTACTATTACAATTATTTGTTCCCTCCTTTTGTTGGGGCACGCCATTTGTAGATCAAAAGAGCAACAGGCCTGTTATTGGTAGTCTGGTAATGTTATTCTGAACAGACCAATATAGTATGTGAGACAATGGCAAAAGTTGACTGTTCCTTTCTGTGAGGAAGAATTTTCATCTTTCAAGTTCAAATTTGATATTCTTAGTGAAGTAAATAGAATGAGAGAGAGAGAGACCCTGCGGCCATCCACTTCATAATCCTAAACTATGATCACAGTAACTCAGATTTTTTTTGCTCCTTGTTTTTCCTCCTTTTGTTTATTCTCCTTATTGCACTCCACTGCTCTACCATGGGAGCAGGAAGCATCCTATTGCCTGGGCCTCTGCTAAAGCCACTCTTTAACCAGGCACCGTTGCATGCATGAGGGGAGCCGAGATGACTTTCCAACAGTTATTCTACTACCTCAAACCGCTTCTGCTTAAACACCTTCTATGACACCCAGATTGAATTTGTGATCACCAAACCCAGATTGGGAACTTATCAGGGACAGGATTTCCTCTGGTGCTCTAGATGTAGAGAAATCATAAGCACTTTACAATCTTGCTACACCTAACATAGAGGAAAGTTGCCCCTCCTGGAGAAATTTGAATAGTACCCAATTTCGAGGAAATGTTGGTGTTATGAGATTCAAGCCGTGGAAAGCAACCAATGATAGGAAACGCAAACTAAATGGTGTTGAGGTTTGAATTGAACTGTCCAATTTACTGGATGAAGAGAACATAATATGATTTAACTGGTATTGGTGTGCTTGAGCATCTGTAATTAATGTTCTCAGCCTCATCACCAAAAGAAATAACATGCACTTTGGAATGAATGGCAAAATTAATCAGTTGAACAATTTGTGTTTTGGGGGAATTTTGTTGATTCTGAGTCACAGTGCTAACCCTGGTAAAGAAATTGATGACTTCAGAATGTCCCAAAGTGCTTCACTGCCAATAAAGTATCTTTTCTTTTGAAGTGCATGTACTATTGATATGCATACAAACATGTAGCAAGGTCTCAAAGAGCAATAAGGTAATTTTTTTTTATTTGTTCATGGGATGAGGACGTTGTTGGCTAGGACAGAATTTATTGTCCATCCCTAATTGCCCTTGAGAAGGTGGTGGTGAGCCACCTTCTTGAACTGCTGCAGTCCATGTGGGGTAGGTACACACACAGTGCTGTTAGTATTTATTAGTATTTATTACCAGTTAGTCTGTTTTAGTGGTGTTGATCGAGGGATAAATGTTGGCTCAGGGACTGGGAGGACTCCCCAACACCTCTTCAAATGTTATCTTTGGAGTTGTTACATCCACCTGATGACACCTCAGATAATGCAGAGCACTCCTGAGTACTGTGCTGAAGTGTCAGCCTTAATTTTCAAGAGGTTTGAACCCACAATCCTCTGGCCTTAAGTGAGAGTGCTACCAAATGAGACAAGGATTGTAGAGCTCTGTTGTGTCCTAGTATTAATTTAGCACTCTTTTGTTGGCTTTAGGCAATGGCGCAGAAGGAAGACATGGAGGAAAGAATTACAACACTTGAAAAGCGTTATTTAGCTGCACAGAGAGAGTCCACATCAGTGCATGACCTTAATGACAAACTTGAAAATGAGCTTGCAAATAAAGAGTCTCTGCATCGTCAGGTAAAATGTTTGCCGTTGATAAAACAATCAATGTGATTGTTGAAGCTATTTATTTAGCTTCCCCATTTCCAACAGGTAACAGTAAAATGACAGTCACTCCTACCGTTTGGCATGTTTTCACTGTAACATTCAAGGATTGCTGTATGAATAAAAATAGTTTGCTATTGAGGTGGTGCGGTTAAAATACAAATGTGCTCTACGAGACTATGGTTCATTTACAGATGTAACTAGGAGATAATTACTTCTTCTAATTGGGTGTCATGGCCAGTCATTGATTTTTCTCATTTTCCCCTTGTTCCTCTTTTGTGTGCAGTTCAACCTCTTGCACTGTTTCATCTCTTGCTCTCTTCCAATACAAAGAGGGCAGATGACTTGCTTGACAGTTTTTGCCAGCAAAGGCCCACAGTAGTAGGTTGGGTTAACTCAACCCGCAATGGGAAAAATGCATGCCCGTTCCCCAATAACCTGTCAAAGATGGGAAACGCATCATATAGTAAATTACTGATTTGGTCCTATGCCCTGCCACAGTGAATTAGTGCACTGACCTTCTGTGATGCCAGGCTGACTAGTCAGCAGCACTTTTAACTAAAAAAAATCCCACACATCAACACTGTTCCACAATACTCTGCATAGGAATACGACAGCCAACTTGGTGATGTTGCATCAGTGACACAAAATTCAACCAATGATGTGACTTAGATTTTTCCAACGTCACTTGGTTCCCATATCCTACTGCTTATTTTTGTCAATAATAAAAGGAAGATATTTTCTGAACCATTGTACATTTTGATTTACTTGGTTCTTTTAGAAGGAGTACGATGGTACATGAAGATGTTTGATGTGATTGTGCTTGTTCTGGGTATGATTTATGTTTGAGTTGAAGACGTGGTCCCTGGTGTTCAGCTGAGAAAGAGGAAGCTCCACCTCTTGGTTGTCTTATTGATTTGGGTCACTGCCTTGCTTTGTCTGCAGTTGGATCACCGCTGTTAGCTTCTTTCTGCCCCTATATTCACTATCTGCTTGCTCCTGGAAGGTAGTTGTAATAATGTTGAGTGGGCTGTGCTGAGTGGATCTTTAAGAATTGGTCCCAGACTACTTTTTTATTTCTAATATTACAGACACAGGGCAAATGTCATTTGTCCCAAAGGTACTTCAAGTATATATATACTGTTCATTATTCTATATGTAGGTAGGAATTAAAACCAAGCTATTATGTCAAAAAATTATAGGCTTTTATTTAAAAAAACAATAGATGGAGAACAAGTATGTTCTGTGTCTGTAATATTAGAAATAAAAAAGTAGTCTGGGACCAATTCTTAAAGATCCACTCAGCACAGCCCACTCAACATTATTACAACTACCTTCCAGGAGCAAGCAGATAGTGAATATAGGGGCAGAAAGAAGCTAACAGCGGTGATCCAACTGCAGAGTACATCTACACTTCTATAATCATTTGGATATATTTTCCTTTGCTAATTTTAGTTGTAAAAGTAAATGTGAAGTGCTGCATTTAGCTTTACAGCTCTAGATTCTGTCACCAACATTCATTACAAATTAGTAGACAAAATGCAGAATTAAATAACATCAAGTCACACTGCAGGATTTAATGCTTACTGTTTCTCAATGTATAATAAATGAATTGACTAACTTATCTTAATATGGCCTTCATCTATTAATGATAATGAAATGCAAATGAAGATTAAATGCTAATTGTATGTAAATACCACAAGTTTTCCCATTTTTGCTTATATTCAATTTTTACTCAGGTGTTTAAAATTCATATGATGCAAATTACAGGGCCTGTAATTTGAAATGTAATTTTTTTGCTTCCATCTTCAAATGGAATGAAAGTGATGGAGTCAGAGGGCAAACCATGCTGGTTTACTTGCTCCATATGGTGCGGTTTCACTCTCACAATTATTCTGACTTCGAGATCTATACCTCAACCAGATCTTGATGCAGAGGTGAGAGCCAAGTGCTTCTCTCAAGGGCAAAGGGAAAATTGGAGTCAGTTAGACCAGATTCTGACAGATCACCACATATGAAGAAATGGAGACATTGGCATGTGCTAAAGGGGAAGGTTCTGGTCATGGACTCAGTGGGAGAGTGATGCATGTTGTAGGAGTCCGAGAGAGAGAAGAAATAAGAAAAAAATCCTTTAAGATATAATTAAACAAAAAACTCTTCTTTTAGTTCTATGCACAATATTGAAGAAGAACAATCGAAATCTAAACAACAGTCTCTTTATATAGTGAAGTAGTCTTGAACACTTCTTGTTCAATTTTTAAAAATTAAAATGAATCAGTTCAGAGTGGACTGATGCAAATGCTGAGTGGTCTCAAGACTAATTTTAAGAGACTGACTCAGATGGTTGAGAGTGCAGAATGTGGGCTGTGGTTTGTTACTAAGTGCTTCCTACAGTTTTGCAGAAAGGGATGTAAAATGTTGGAACATCTGTCAGCAGAATGAAAGTTACTGTGGCACTGATGCATTTACAACATGTTGCTGTTCTCTTCTACAAAGAGTGAAGAGAAGAATCGACATATTCAGGAACTGTTGGAGTTGGCTGAGCAAAGGCTGCAACAAACAATGAGGAAGGCTGAGACCTTGCCTGAGGTGGAGGCTGAACTTGCCCAGCGAGTTGCAGCATTGACTAAGGTGTGTGTTGTCATGGTAATCGGTCTTCAAAAAGGAAGGGAAATCTCATAATTAAGTTTGTAAAAGCAACCTGTTAGCAACTTGATTCAGTTGCACATTTCCCATTCCTCTTTCAAAAGATTTTTGAGTTTGGGTTCTTGATCTTGGATCTATAGTAAAAAGAAACTAGTGACACAGTTGACTATTTTGCCATACAAGTTACAGAAAGAACACTCTGGAAATATAACGAAAAAGCACAGATCCGCCTGTGATATGTAGGGCTGGATTTTGTGTAGGAGGCAGGGCTCCCAGCACTGGGCCTGACCCCACCGCGGTATTTTTGTGCCTCCCCCGGAGCGATTTTCTGTTTTTTTGTCTATGTCCCGCACTGGGATGCCTATCCCTTTAAAAATAGGGATCCCGCCTCCAAGAGCTGCCAACCAATCACAAGGTCGGCAGCTCAGCAGTAGCGGCACACCACGGGGAGTGGTGGCCACTGCTGGTATTGCAGAGGCCTTGGACCCAGGCCCCGCTCTGGAACCCCGGACCTAAGGTGAGTGAAGTGGAGTCACCGGAGCCAATCTGGAAGGCCCCGGCGAGGGGGTTTGGGGGGTGGTTGTAAAGCCCAGGGGGAGGGTTCCTGGGAGGTGCATTGTTTCCCAGCTGGGGCCCTCCATAGACCACAGATTGCCCACGGAGGAGGGAACCCCCTGCAATCCACCCCCCGAAGCCCGCAGGGGGCGTCCCATTTTACAAGGCCACTTAAGGGCCTCCATGCGAGAAGGCTGTCATTCGCCTATCCCGCCCCTGGCAAGATCGCTTGGCGACAGGCCCCCCCCCCCCCAACACCCCGCCACCGTCGTGTTTCTATGGGCCCCCTGCCTCGACCACACCTCAGGGGAGCTCATAAAGTCCAGCCCATCGTCTCTTGTCTGAAGTTTGGAAGCTTAACTAATTAAAGATTTGTCACTCATCTCACAGTTGACACAGCTATAGAGCTTCACTAATCAACTATTTTAAAGCACTTTTGTTCTAATTGATTTTAAACTGCTCATTTAAAACTGGTTCTGGATATCTCTACTTGACTGAAGTTGCAATGTCCAATGGCCTTTATGATGACTTTTTACCAGGGACCTTCATTTAGTTGGTTAACACTTTTCAATGATCTTTGTGGTTGTTGGATCATCTGAGCTCCAGGACATCACTGCAGGAGTTCCTCAGGGTAGTGTTCTAGGCCCAACCATCTTCACCTGCTTCATCAATGACCTTCCTTCAATCATAAGGTCAGAAGTGGGGATGTTCGCTGATGATTGCACAATGTTCAGCACCATTCCTGAATCCTCAGATACTGAAGCAGTCCATGTAGAAATGCAGCAAGACCTGGACAATATCCAGGCTTGGGCTGATAAGTGGCAAGTAACATTCGCGCCACACAAGTGCCAGGCAATGACCATCTCCAACAAGAGAGAATCTAACCATCTCCCCTTGACATTCAATGGCATTACCATCACTGAATCCCCCACTATCAACATCCTAGGGGCTACCATTGACCAGAAACTGAACTGGAGTAGCCATATAAATACCTTGACTACAAGAGCAGGTCAGAGGCTAGGAATCCTGAGGCGAGTAACTCATCTCCTGACTCCCCAAAGTCTGTCCACCATCTACAAGGTACAAGTCAGGAGTGTGATGGAATACTCTCCACTTGCCTGGATGGGTGCAGCTCCAACAACACTCAAGAAGCTCGACACCATCCAGGACAAAGCAGCCCGCTTGATTGGCACCTCATCCACAAACATTCACTCCCTCCACCACCGACGCACAGTGGCAGCAGTGTGTACCATCTACAAGATGCACTGCAGCATCGCACCAAAGCTCCTTAGACAGCACCTTTCAAACCCGTGACCTGTACCAACTAGAAGGATAAGGGCAGCAATGCATGGGAACCCCACCAACTGCAAGTTCCCCTCCAAGTCACACACCATCCTGACTTGGAACTATATCACCGTTCCTTCACTGTCGCTGGGTCAAAATCCTGGAACTCCCTTCCTAACAGCACTGTGGGTGTGCCTACATGGACTGCAGCGGTTCAAGAAGGCAGCTCACCACCACCTTCTCAAGGGCAATTAGAGATGGGCAATAAATGCTGGCCTGGCCAGCAGTGCCCACATCCCATGAATGAATAAAAAAAAAATTTGTTACACCTCTGGATTTTGCTCACGCAGATCAATAAAAATCTGATTCTTCCAATTGAAATACTAAACTGGTACCATTTGGAACTTGACCCTAATTTACAACTACAAGACACACTAAGTGAGTACAAAAAATTTCCAAAAATCCCTTTGTGACCTTTATTTCCATGCTGAAAAAGTTGTAAATATTTAGCATTTTTAGAACCAACCTCAGATGTAGTTCTTAACAAGTACCTGTCAACTTCCGCTTAGCTCATCGTGCAACTTCCACTGAAAACTGCAGGGAGCGGTTCATGTGCTAAATTCATGACTGAGCTCCAGTTGTTAACATTGAAGCAGTAGTCCTGTCATTATTTTGGTGCTCTACAGTTCACCATCTGCCCTTCCTTCCCAATTATGGTGTAGGCAAGTTGTCTCCTATTGTTAATATTCCTTAAATCTCTTGAAATGTCTGTCACTGCCTTGCAATTTATTTTCTGTAAGGGATGGAATAGATAGTTTCTGTTTGAGTGAGAAAGCTATAAATTGTATGTTGAAGTGTAATGTAATGGTGAGGCACAGGTATTAGAGAGGGAGCCATAAACCATGTGTCGTGGAGAAGGACAGTAAGTTCGTTTATTCTTGAGAGTCACAAACAGCTATAAATACTGACGCTGAAGTAAACAATATTACAGTAATAAAAGTTAGAGGTTTATATGTTTTCTTATTGTAATATTAACCCTAAACTACTAAAGTGAACACGAGGCCAAGTTTTACATTAAAATGCAACTGCCATTCTGTTCTCCTATTCTCTTCTTCCCCCGTTGTTCTTTTATTCATTTTTGTTTCCTATTTCAGCACCTATTGTACATATCAAACTCTTTTTTCTACTTCTTTAGATATAAAATGTTAATTTACTTGCCCCTTTTTTCTCCTAAGCAAACCATACATTGTAGAGGTGGAAGAAACTTTAAGTAAAAAATAAGTTGAGAAAAGCAAGCTTTAACATCTGATTTTCCAGCTAACAAAGAGCCTAGTACACAAAGTATGGATGGTCACCAGTGTTCCCTGTAAAATTTAGCTGTTGTGCTTGGACAGTTTTTTCAATGTGCAGTACACTTAAATTTTTTGCATGGGCGCATGTGTGCAGTATTTAACTCAGATCAAGGCCTGCATGGTACCTTCCAGGCCGCTGGGTGGCTGCACACCTACTCAGCTTAGTAGTTACATTGCCAGGTCAGCCTTTGAAGCAAAGATTTTGTCACCTCTCGGAAGTGGTTGCTGCTAATGAGTAAACTCATCAGCAGCGCGTGCTGTCTACAGGATGCAGAGCAGCAAATCACCAAGACTTCTTCAGCAGCACCTCCCAAACCGCTGACCTCTGCCATCAGAAGGACAAGGGCAGCAGATGCATGTGCAGACCATCACTTACAAGTTCCCTTCCAAGTCACAGACCATCCTGACTTAAACACACATTGCTGTTTCTCTATTCTCACTGCATCAAAATCCTGGAACTGCCTACCTAACAGTATTGTGGGAGGACTCCAAAGGTTCAAGCAGGTGACTCACCACCACCTTCTCAAGGACATTTGGTGATGAGCAATAAATGTCAGCCTTGCCAGTGATGCCCATATCCTAAGAATTAATTTTTAAAATATTCAAGTACTCCAACAGCATCCTAGGGGATAAATACAACCCCATACCATGTTAGCTTCACAGATTATTCAGCATTTTAAAGATGATAGTTTTTCAAAGACCTGTTCTTCATTATATTTTGAATTGTTGCAGTACCTAAAATCTGTGAAATATTTTAAAGTAAGTTACAGTGACATTCAACTTCTCAATTATATTTATACTATTTTAATTTCATTTGCATTATATTTTTTGCATATTCATGAGCAGGAAGCATCTTTGTAAAACAAAAGGGCACAGAAGCTTCCATATTTAAGATGTTGATTGTTTCCAGAGCAAGAGGCTTGACACTCAGCCCCAGGGCGCTCGATGGGATTCCAAAGTTGAAATGCTTCTTGCTTTTGTACTGACGCCTCAACCTTTAGTGTTAGGGGGACATTAATTTAAATTCTTGTAACTGTATCTGAAGTTGGATAGCTCTTTCAAAGAGCTGGCACAGGCAGAATGGGCTGAATGGTCTCTTTTCCAAAAGATTCTACGCTTCCACTAAACCCATATAATCCTGGCATGCTCTATCTAAGCCATTACAGTTTAGAGCCTTGTTAATTTACCCAGAGTAAATACTTCTATCTTTATTACAGATATTGATTTGCACAACTTTCATACATCAATTGTTAGCCACGCAATCAGTTCACCTCATTTTCTTTCAGCATCTAAAAGGTTTTGCCATTTGTCCTCGGTAAAATCTGCACTAAATGTTTGATGATATCCGCAGACTTCGGAAACACTTAGCCAGTCAATCACGATCTGTGGAGATAACAGACAAGTAATCTTGTTGTAAAAGAACCTTTAGGGATGAGTGACCATAATATGATAGAATTTGACATTATGTTTGAAAGTGAGGTAGTTCAATCTGAATCCAGGGTATTAAATTTGAACAGAGGAAATTATGAAGTTATGAGGAGCAAATTGGCTGAGGTGGATTGGGGAAATATATTAAAAGGATGACAGTACATTGGCAATGGATAGTTTTTAAATAATTATTAGATAGTTTACAGCAACTATACATTCCTTCAAGGCACATAAACCCTAATAGAAAAGACAGTCAAGCGTGGCTAACAAAGGAAGTTAAGGATTGTATAAGATTAAAGGAAAAGGCCTATGAAGTTGACAGAAATAGTAGTAAACCTGAAGATTGGGAGGATTTTAGAATACAGCAAAGAAGGACCGAGATACTGATTAAGAAAGGGAGAATAGAATATTAATGTAAACTAGTAAAAAACATAAAAATTGACTGTAAAAGCTTCTATAGATACGGAAAAAGTAAACATTTGGCTAAGGCAAATGTGGATCCATTACTATCAGAGTCAGGTGAGTTTATAATGGGGAATAGAGAGATGTCTAAGAAGCTAAATGATCTGTCTTCACTGAGGAAGATACAAGAAATCTCCCCGAATTAGAGATCCAAGGGACGAGGGAGAATGAGGAATTGATGGAAATTAGTATTAGTAAGAAGGTTGTATTGGAGAAATTAATGGGGCTGAAGGTTAATAAGTCCCAGGACCGGATATTCTACATCCCAGAGTGTTGAAAGAGGTAGCTGTGGAGATAGTGGATGCATTGGTGATCATCTTCCAAAATTCTATAGATTCTGGAATGGTTCCTGCAGATCAGAAGGTAGCAAATGTCACCCCACTATTTAAGAAGGGAGGGAGAGAGAAAACAGGGAACTACAGACCTGTTAGCCTAACATCAGTAGTAGGGAAAATGCTATAATCTATTCTAAAGGATGTGATAAATAGACACTTGGATAGTAATGATCTGATTGGGCATAGTCAACATGGATTTATGAAAGGGAAATCCTGTTTGATGAACCTGTTGTAGTTTTTTGAGGATGTTACTAACAGAATTGATAAAGGGGAGTCAGTGGACATAGTATACTTGAATTTTGAGAAGGCTTTTGATAAAGTCCCCACAGGAGGTTGGTTAGCAAAATTAAAGCATATGGGATAGGAGGTAATATACTGGCATGGATTAGGGATTGGTTAACAGACAGAAAACTGCGAGTAGGAATAAACGGGTCATTCTCGCGTTGGCAGGCTGTGACTAGTGGGGTACCGCAAGGATCATTACTTGGGCGGGCCCCAGCTATTCACAATATGTATCAATGATTTGGATGTGGGGACCAAATGTAATATTTCCAAGTTCACAGATGACACAAAACCAGGTGGGAATGTGTGTTGTGAGGAAGATGCAAAGCGGCTTCAAGGGGATTTGGACAGACTTAGTGAGTGGGCAAGATCATGGCAGATTCAATGTAATGTGGAAAAATGTGAGGTTATCCACTTTGGTAGGAATAACAGATGTGCAGAGTATTTCTTAAATGTGTAGATGTACAAAGGGTGTCTTTGTCAATAAATCACTGAAAAATAACACGCGGGTGCAGCAAGCAATTTTGAAGACTATCGGTTTGTTAGCATTTATTGCAAGAGGATTTGTGTACAGGATTAGTGAGGTCTTGCTTCAATCGTATAGAACCTTGGTCAGACCACACCTAGAATACTGTGTGCAGTTTTGGTCCCCTTACCTTAGGAAGGATGTTATTGCCATAGAGGGAGTGCAACGAAGCTTCACCAGACTTGTTCCTGGGATGGCAGGACTGTCCTATGAAGTGAGATTGGGGAATCTGGGCCTGTATTCTCTAGAGTTTCGAAGAATGAGAGGTGATCTCATTGAAAGCAAAGAATACTTAAAGGGATAGACAGGGTAGATGTAGGTAAGATGTTTCCCCTGGTTGGGGAATCTAGAACCAGGGGACACAATTTCAAAATAAGGGGAAAACCACTTAGGACCAAGATGAGGAGAAATTTCTTTACTCAGAGGGTTGTGAAACTTTGGAATTCTCTATCCCAGAGGGCTGTGGAAGCTCAGTCATTGAGTATGCTTAAAGCAGAGATTGACAGATTTCTAAATACCAATGACATAAAGGGATATGGGGATAGTATGGGAAAAAAGCATTGAAGATGATGATCAGCCATGATCATATTGAATGGCGGAGCAGGCTCGATGGGCTGAATGGCCTACTCCTGCTCTATGTTCTTATGTCACTATGTTCCTAAACATTGACAAGAATTTACACCTGAACCATTAACTCCCCTATTCTCACCACACCTGCTGACTGACTTGCTGAGCATTTCCAGCATTTTCTGTTTTTAAGTTTTCAGTCTTTGCAGTGTTTTTCCTTTCTGTTCGACAGAGTTTGGGTTAGGAATTTGTCATTTCTTCTTTCTTGTTTTACTTCATTTTGGACATTACTATTGGTCAACGGATGAGATTAAATGCAAGTACAGTGTATGTTTAAGATAGAGCAGAATCTGTTGGAAAGACAGCAGGGCTTTTAGTAACTGCTGCAGAAACCATTACAAATCTGAAGTGGGATTTTGAGATGGACTTAATTACCCATAAATTTTATTTGCAAAAAATGTCTTGTCATTCAAAATGATGGAGGAGTTTATTGACCTTTTCTCCAAAGTGACCAGTAATAGTTGCAGTCATTATTATTCTGCAGAAGTCAGTGACATTTCACAGGCATGTTACTCTGTGCTAAGTAGTGAATAGGGAGGGGGAAGAGGTTATATTTTGAGGAAGAAATGGACAGAAGGTGTGTGTTTTTATTATCTAATTCCAAGACAAATTCTAGTCACACTAAATCATGCATGGATTCCAGTACAAACACCTTGTCCTTGTTTAATGTAAAACCTGATTATTACTGCTGAGATCTGTTGTATCCAACTAATAGCCAGTTGGCTTTCGCTGTGCAGCAGTTCTAAGTGATCCTTCTTTGGCCTCCTTATCGCGAGAGACAATGGGTAAGCGCCTGGAGGTGGTCAGTGGTGTGTGGAGCAGTGCCTGGAGTGGCTATAAAGGCCAATTCTAGAGTGGCAGGCTCTTCCACAGGTGCTGCAGAAAAATTTGATTGTCGGGGCTATTACACAGTTGGCTCTTCCCTTGCGCCTCTGTCTTTTTTCCTGCCAACTGCTAAGTCTCTTCGACTCGCCACACTTTAGCCCCGCCTTTATGGCTGTCCGCCAGCTCTGGCGAACGCTGGCAACTGACTCCCACGACTTGTGATCAATGTCACAGGACTTCATGTTGCGTTTGCAGACGTCTTTAAAGCGGAGACATGGACAGCCGATGGGTCTGATACCAGTGGCGAGCTCGCTGTACAATGTGTCTTTGGGGATCCTGCCATCTTCCATGCGGCTCACATGGCCAAGCCATCTCAAGCGCCGCTGATTCAGTAGTGTGTATAAGCTGGGGATGTTGGCCGCTTCGAGGACTTCTGTGTTGGAGATATGGTCCTGCCACCTGATGTCAAGTATTCTCAGGAGGCAGTAAAGATGCAATGAATTGAGACGTCGCTCTTGGCTGACATACGTTGTCCAGGCCTCGCTGCCATAGAGCAAGGTACTGAGGACACAGGCCTGATGCACTCGGACTTTTGTGTTCCGTGTCAGTGTGCCATTTTCCCACACTCTCTTGGCCAGTCTGGACATAGCAGTGGAAGCCTTTCCCATGCGCTTGTTGATTTCTGCATTTAGGGACAGGTTACTGGTGATAGTTGAGCCTAGGTAGGTGAACTCTTGAACCACTTCCAGAGCGTGGTCGCCAATATTGATGGATGGAGCATTTCTGACGTCCTGCCACATGATGTTCGTTTTCTTGAGGCTGATGGTTAGGCCAAATTCATTGCAGGCAGCCGCAAACCTGTCGACGAGACTCTGCAGGCACTCTTCAGTGTGAGATGTTAAAGCAGTATCGTCAGCAAAGAGGAGTTCCCTGATGAGGACTTTCCGTACTTTGGACTTCGCTCCTAGACGGGCAAGGTTGAACAACCTGCCCCCTGATCTTGTGTGGAGGAAAATTCCTTCTTCCGAGGACTTGAATGCATGTGAAAGCAGTAGGGAGAAGAAAATCCCAAAAAGTGTGGGTGCGAGAACACAGCCCTGTTTCACGCCACTCAGGATAGGAAAGGGGTCTGATGAGGAGCCACCATGTTGAATTGTGCCTTTCATATTGTCATGGAATGAGGTGATGATACTTAGTAGCTTTGGTGGGCATCCAATCTTTTCTAGTAGTCTGAAGAGACCACGTCTGCTGACGAGGTCAAAGGCTTTGGTGAGATCAATGAAAGCAATGTAGAGGGGCATCTGTTGTTCGCGGCATTTCTCCTGTATCTGACGAAGGGAGAACAGCATGTCAACGGTCGATCTCTCTGCACGAAAGCCACACTGTGCCTCAGGGTAGACGCGCTCGGCCAGCTTCTGGAGCCTGTTGGCTAATTGTTGGCTAATTAAAGCTTTTGTTTGGTGTTTCTCTATTTCACTTTTCAGATAAGTGCATTCTTTTGACACTGTCTTTGAGGAACTCTGAATCTTGAATTGCATCGTATGTGGTTGGGCACCATACCATGTAAAGAATCACTGATCGTATGGCATGTGGATATACATACTCACCCCAGGTTCATCATCTGCCCATTGTAAGATTTGAGAGTCTGGTTTGGAGTGAGCATTAACAGTTCGATGAATTTGTTCTACAAGTTTCTGGGTCTCCTGATGTAGAGATATGAATCTTCATAAACAAAGAAACCCTGCAAAGTTAAGCAATGGTTGCAATCCTGCTCTGCCCCTGCCTGTTATTCGGCTTGCAATGGTTGTAATCTTATCTCGCATAGTTCAAAATAACCATCATTTGCTAATTTCTCCTTTCTGATCGAGAGAATTACTGTATTCTCGATTGGAAGATGAGAAAGTGATCTCACTCTTTGTGGTTAAAATGGAAGGATGCCATGTTCCTACATATAGTAGTGAACCTTCCTCCAGAGCACAAGTGGAAGCTGGACATTGAGCAAGTTCCTGCACCAGTGGAAATTTGTTATTTGGAACAGCTCCTTAGAGTGGGAAATTTGAAGCTGTTTTGAAAACAAATCACAAATTTAAATGAGAAGTAAGAGATCTTGTACGTGAGTAACCTTCAAAATGAGTAGAGATAGGATAAGACTATAGAGCCAATTTTCCTTTCTTTCTTTCAACAATATTGGCTCACCTTTAAGTCAAATGAATGCTCAGATGAACAGATAGTGCAGAAAGAGGTTGTCCAAGTTCCAACTTGTTGTTACTGTGCAGCTTGATGTGACAAAATTGTTCACAATAACGAGCAACATTTTGAAATGATTTAGAAATGCTGAATAATTTGAAGATGTTCAAATTAGGTAATTTGTCTTAAAACACTGTAATTTATGAAAATATTTGTCTTCGGTGCACGTTGCTAGGTTTTGATTCAACAGTGCTGTCTTGAAACCAATGTCAGTTAGGGACATGGAGTACCTTCAGTCTCTGCAATCACTGCATCAGGCAACTCTGACCAGGTAAAACAACCGTATGAATGAATAATAACCTTTCACCTCCATTTCTGTTAGGCAGAAGAAAGGCATGGGAGCATAGAAGAGCGCTTAAGACAACTGGAGAGCCAGCTAGAGGAAAAAAATCAAGAGCTTGGAAGGGTAAGTTGAATATTATTACTAACAGAAGGATAAAAGGCATCTGCTGTTAGAACTGAAAATGCCCTCGAGGAACTTTGGAATTTAAGTATGATACCTCCTAACGTGCTAAGCACTTGGCCGCCTACATATGTCAGTTTTTCATTTCTCATTTCCATTGTATTGATTGTGTTAGATTGGGGAATAAATATACTGATTCATTAAACATAAAGGCAAGTTTCCTACTTATAGAGGTACTGTTAAAGAAGATAATTATATGGAGATTGATTGGAGCCTCTGACTGTTTTGAAGACATAAAGTTTTTGACAGTCTTGTATAATGGTCTGTAAGTAATACTTGGGTCATATGAAACATAAGGACAAATTGGTGAGCCAGCACAGTCTGTAGCATTCAGCATAAGTTGGTCATAAGTAGAGCAATTTCCCGTACCTTTGTCAAACCTATACCTTGAGAACATGCTGATTGATGGTATCTAGTTTTGCAAAGGAAAGAGGCAGCAAAAATAATATTTACAGGCAATCAGCAACCAAAAAGTTGTAGATAACAGTGCTTTGATGATTGAATAGCAGGGTAAACAAAGAATTTCAGTATTATATAGACTGGAACTCTGAGTAGCTTCTTTACGAAAAAGGCAACTAACCAGATTGTTATTACCTTAGGTGGTTATCATTCTGAGAGTCTTGTTCCTGATGTCTTCATTCACATCAATTTTTATTCATACAATTCCTTCATCTCAAAGCTTTGTGGGGTGGGAACTAGGAGGGTGAAAGAGGTGAACATTAAGAAGGAAATGAAGAAATTCGGGCAAGGTTAAAGATAAAATATATATTCTTTTCAGAATCTATAGAGACAGGGGCAAAGTTAGTTTGAGGATACAGTTTAGAAAAAGGGTTCTAGAGATCAATAGTTGGAAGCATTCATCAATGATAAAAAAAATAATACCCTAAAGTAAGAGTTATCTAAGCAAAGGACAGGTATGAAAAAGGGAATTCTCAGATTGAAAAAAAATGTGGGGGTGAATAGTATTACGTTGGGATATGTGTTGGGGCAACTCTTATTTACTGCACTCAAAAAGATAGGAACTTAGGAATTGAAGGGGCAAGATAGAAACTCCCTGATGATGCAAAAATGGAAGGCTGGGTGTTAACAAGTTATCATGAAGATCGTGAAAAACTGCAGGAGGACAAGATTGATAGCAGAATGGGCAGATGGAAACCGATTAAGTCTGATGTAAAAAAATGTGAAATAATGAATTTTGGATGTCAAAATCGGAAATGAAAATCTTAATTGGAGTTGAGAGACAGAGGTCGGCAGATAATTAAGTTATTAAACACAGCAGTGCAAGAAAGTAAGGCTGTAAAAAAGAGCCATGGAATTCTTAGTTTTGTATCAGCGTGCCATGCTCGGAGTTCCGAAGGCGCGCAAGCTGCGTTCGAAGTCGGTAACATCGGCGTGGGACGTCCTCTGTCTGCAGGTAAGTTTTTTTGTATCTCATTTAGGTTCATTTGAATATGTAGATGAAGGGTCCACTGGTAATATGCGGCGGGCCCTTCTCGATGGCGCGAGTCAAGGCAGACCTCTCCCCGCAAAATTTTACCGGCCCCTGCACCACGACCCGTGGCGTCGAGGGGCCAGCAAAATTCAGCCCACAGAGTACAAACTAGTGGTAATGCTGAATTTATACAAGACCTTGGAATGCAGCTATGGTATTGAGAACACTTGCAGGAAGATGGAAAAGCTACAACATGGATTCACTAGGATGCTATCAGAGATAGGAGTCACTGTTATGAAGGAAGACTTGAAAAGGGACTTTTTTCACTCGAGCTGAGAAAATTTAGGGGTAATCTGATGATGGTTTTGAAAATTATGAAAGGTTAAATTGAGATTCATGTTAGTTGCCACTGGTTGGCGAGAAGGGATTGAGGGCACAAATTTAAGATGATCACAAAGAGAATTAAAAGGGAAGTTAGGAAAAAAAGTTATTTGGAGGGAAGTTAGAATATGAAATTTTCTGCTGCCGCTATTGTTGAAGCAGAGTTCCTAACTTCTGTTAAAAGGCAATTAGATGCTGGAAAAGGAATATTGAATGAAATGGAAAATGAGCAGAGAATCAGGTTAGACTAGGCTAAGTGGAGAAAATCGCTGGAGCAGACTTGATGAGCTGAATGACTTATTTTTATGCTGGAGCTTTACGATTCATGAATTTCTATGATTGAGTTTTTTTTGTATCGTTTCTCAATAGGGTAGAGCAGTACTATGGATAAAATGAGCTTGGCATGGGGTTAATAATGTTTTGCCACCTAATTGCCGATCTGTCAGCTTAATTTTAGACAGATTTCTCTGCAAAAATAGCAGACAGATCACAAACAGTGGTTAAGAATTTGCTAGGACTTATCATATTGGTTAATATCACAATAACTAATTAACATGATATTAAAAAAATATTTTATTCCATGTGTTTGAGATAAAAAGGCCCCAAATTGTTGAGACTGGGTTTCATTCTACTTCAAATAGCATGACCTCTCTCCACAGATGCTGCCAGACCAAATGAGCATTGCCTGCATTTTCTGTTTTTATTTCAGAGTTCCAGTATCCGCAGTATTTTGCTTTTGACCTGTTCCTGACCTTGTTTGCTTAGGAAACTTTACGATTGAGTTATCAGCCAGAGACAATAGGTTTTTTTTAGATTAGAGATACAGCACTGAAACAGGCCCTTCGGCCCACCGAGTCTGTGCCGAACATCAACCACCCATTTATACTAATCCTACACTAATCCCATATTCCTACCAAACATCCCCACCTGTCCCTACATTCCCTACCACCTACCTATACTAGTGACAATTTATAATGGCCAATTTACCTATCAGCCTGCAAGTCTTTTGGCTTGTGGGAGGAAACCGGAGCACCCGGAGAAAACCCACGCAGACACAGGGAGAACTTGCAAACTCCACACTGGCAGTACCCGGAATCGAACCAGGGTCCCTGTGAGGCTGCAGTGCTAACCACTGCGCCACTGTGCCGCCCAGGCATTGTCAATGCACTTCACCAATAAGCTATTAGAAGCTAGGCTTTCTCCAAATATCACATTGTGGGTAGACTATTGAATTTGTAATTTTTCAAAAGTGAAAATACGCATCGATGTAAGGACTTTCCATTTTAAAAGAAAATCAACTTTGGAACACTCCATGCTCCTCAGACTGATTTACTCCTCTAGGCCATGAGATTTATTGGCAAATGTATTTACTTCACAGACCTTTGAACAGTTTGTCACCACCTCAATCATATAACCGAGCCAATCTTCAGTGGCTGGCTTCAGATCTGCTTAAAAACTAACTTATAAATTCTGTTTTCATACTGCACAACTCAAATTCTTTAAACTTGCTCCCACATCTAAAATGCTAAGAGGCAGCCAAGGAGGATACAAAAGGAAAAAGGCTTTATAGCTACTATGGGTCAATAATATAGAACAGGTTACATTAACAAGAAGAAAGTAAAATTGAAATGTAAGGAAAATCAGTGCAAATGAGAGAGAATCAAGTAAAGATGGGTGACAAGATGAGAAGAATTCAATTTTTTCATTTTGTTAAAATGATATTTGTACTGTAGGGGTTAAGATAGCAGTAATAAAACTATACCTGACTTTGCAATAACTTTGTGTTGATTATAGTGTTGATTATCAAGGGTGCAGCAGCATAGTGGTTATGGTATTGGGCCAACAACCCAGAGATAGTGCATTCAGAACCCACCATGGTAAATTGTGAAATTGGGTTTAATAGATCGGATCATTTATGGATTGACATTTATGGATATGGAAATGACCAAGAAAGTTGTTAGATTGTTGTAAAAACCCAATTGATTCTCTAGGGAGAGATCTGAGAAGTGGGCTTAAAGAAAAGTAAGTATACTTCCTGCTGAGTATTTGTAGCATTTTCTGTTTTTGTTTCAGATTTCTAGCATCCTCAGTATTTTGCTTTTGTATTAGTGTTTAATTCACTGCCACTTCACTTCCAGGAATGCCCACCTTGAAGAAGTTCTGGTCTTCTCTCCAACAGAATTTCCATTTATCACGTCTACCTTGTCCACCTTCATTGCTTTCTCTCTGCTTTCTTGTGTTTGATCAGGTTTCTCTCCCCACCCCTCCTCCTTCCACTTGCTTAAAACCTATTACATTTCTAACCTTTGCCTGTTCTGATAAAAGGTCATTGACCTGAAACGTTAACTCTGCTTTTCTCTCCACAGATCCTGCCTGATCTGCTGAGTATTGCCAGCATTTTCTAGTTTTGTATACTTTCTGGGACTTTTTTGCATATAATTAACTGTGCCTCTCTTCATGACTGCAGGCTCGCCAACGAGAAAAGATGAACGAAGAGCATAACAAACGTCTGTCGGACACTGTGGATCGACTGCTGTCAGAATCAAATGAAAGGCTTCAGCTACACCTGAAGGAACGAATGGCTGCTCTTGAAGAGAAAGTAAGTGGAGATAGTTTTTTTTAAATTCATTCATGGGATGTGGGCGTCGCTGGCCAGGTCAGCATTTGTTGCCCATCCCTAATTGCCCTTGAGAAGGTGGTGGTGAGCTGCCTTCTTGAACAGCTGCAGTCCATAGTGCTCTGGGTTCAGTTTTTGGGTGGCTGGTGAATGAAGCATTGTTCTATTGGCAGAGTCTGAAATAGAGCATGTAATCAGCAAGAAGGCCTGCATTTTCAAAATTGCTCCATGCGAAGTTGAACATCAACCTTGATGTAAATGTAAAATGAAAAAAAATACCACTTCATTCTTGTAATATCTCTTGCATTGATCAGAATGCATGGAGCAATTTTTATCCCCATGAAAGGAGAAGTTAATCATTTTGAGGAGGTGGCAGTTTGAAAGCCCAGAAATGGCACTGATTAATACAAATAATACTATTTTAGCACTGAAAACAAATTCAGGCAAAACAACAATGAATTCGGGGCAGTTGTGCAATAATTTAACTTTAAATATTGAATGTAGTATGACTGGCAGAATAATGAAGATTAGATGGATTGATTGATGATGAGTCTGCTATGAATTGTGTTTGAATTCTGAGCTGTGCTTCTCCAGCTGTCTATAGTTAGCGAACTGCATTTAATGTGACGAAGAGCAGAACTCAGTCTGGCAATGCTCTAGCAATATAGTATCACAGACATTGAGTAATCAAGTTTAGATTGACCAGGTGTCATCCTCAACAGCAGGAATGCAATTCTATATAGCATGGGGAATGGCACTGTGAATCTACACATGAAGCCAGGACCTTATGTTTTAAAAGGTTTGTAATAAAAACTTAGCTGGTTTGTTTGACAGGCATCTGTTGTCATTATTAAGTAAGAAACATTTTTCATCAATTGTTTGAACGTATCACTTCTATTTCTAGCAGTAGTAGTGGCTCGTGGCATCTACTGGTTATAGTGTGATACTGCAAGTGCACATAGATTCCTCGATCACAATATGAAATTTAATATTAAAATCTGAGTTTGATGACATCAAATTTAAAAAAAAATCAGAACTGTTTAATTTTTGGGTCATTATTTACATTGGATGGCCTCTGTTTTAGTTAATAGGGGCCATCTGCTTCATGTCTTGTTACCATTTCTTGAACACCCTTCTTGACGTGTATAATCTAGTCCCAATTAGATTACAAAGCAGAACAAGTATTATTGATACAGTATCAACCAATGGTGAGGCCTGTCCTAGAGTATGATGTGCAGTTTTGGTCACCTTACCTCAAAAAGGATTGAGGTACACAAAGAGTTCAGAGAAGAGGGAAAAAAAGAGTAGCGAGATGAAACTGGCTTTTAAAATAATAGAAGGTAAAACAAGATTGAAATGAGCAAGCTATTTACGCAATGAGAATAGCTCAAATAAGAGAACAAGTACAAAATTTGTAAGCTTTGAGAAAGATTGGAGGTTAGGAAAAAAAATCTTTTCTGGACAGTAGACTTGTGAAACAGGCTCCAAGCAAAGGTCCATGATTCAACATCAATTAACAGCTCTAAAAGGGGAGCTGGATCACCAGCTGCTAATTTTCTGTTAATTCTATTGGTTTATCATCATTTAATACTCACATGTGAAAAGTCAAGCAAATTATAACCACTCATTTAGTTGCCTCTCTAAAGAATTCCAAAAAATAAGCGCCATTGGCTTCTGCTGTTCTTCACACTATAAATGGAGCAGGTCCATGAAAAACATAAGCAAGATTAAAGAGTAAGCCCATATTATGGTACCAGGCATTAACAACAGCAACAACTGCTTAAATGGCACTTTTAACATAATAAAGCATCCCATGGCACTTCACAGAAGCATTATAAGACAAAATATGTCAACGAGCCACATCGATTGGTTCAGATGCCCAGAAACATGGCCAAAGAGACAGATTTTAAGGAATGTCATAGGAGGAAAGTGAGATAGAGATGGTGGAGAGGTGTAGGGAGGGTATTCCATAGCCTAGGGCCGAGGCAACTGAAGATGTGGCCACCAGTGGTGGAGCGATTAAAATCAGGGATGCCAAGAGTGCTGCTATCTCGAAGGTTTGTGGGGCTGGAGAAGATTACAGAGATAGGGAGGGCTGAGGACATGGAGGGATTTGAAAACAGGGAGGAGAATTTTAAAATCAAGACGTTGCTTGACCGGGAGCCAATGTAAGTCAGCGAGCACAGAGGTGATAGGGGAACGGGACTTGGTGCGAGTTAAGACTCAGACAAAAGTGTTTGTGTACAGTTTTGGTCCCCTCATCCATGGAAGGATATACTTGCCACAGAGGGAGTGCAACGGTGGTTCACTAAACTAATCCCTGAGATGGTAAGATTGTCTTATGAGGAGAGATTGAGGAAACTGGGCCTGTATTGTCTAGAGATTCTATGAGAGGTGATCTCATTGAAACTTACAAAATTCTTACAGGGCGTGACAGGGTGGATGTAGTTAGGATGTTTCCCCTGGCTGGTGAGTCCACAACCAGGGGACATAGTCTCAGAATAAGGGGTAGGCCATTTAAGACTGAGATGAGGAGGAATTTCTTCACTCAGAGGGTGGTGAATCTGTGGAATTCTGTATCCCAGAGGGCTGTGGAAGCTCAATCATTGAGCATGTTTAAGACAGAAATCGATGGATACATGAATACTAATGACATCAAGGGATAGGGGGATAACATAGGAAAGTGACGTTGAGATAGATGATCAGCCATGATCTAATTGAATTGCTCCTCTATTCCTATGTTCCTATGTTTTGGATGATCTCAAGTTTACAGAGGGTAGAATGTGGGAGACCAGACACGAGTGTGTTGGAATAGTCTTCTAGAGGTTACAAGTCATGAATGAAGGTTTTAGCAGCAGATGAGCTAAGACCAGGAAGAATTGGGTTGATGTGACAGAGATGGAAATAGGCCATCTTAGTGATGGCACGGGTATTTGGTCGGAAGATAAGCTCAGGATCAACTGTGACACCAAGGTTGCGAACAGACTGACTTAATCTCAGCCTGTTGCCAGGGAGAGAGATGGAGTCAGTAGATAGGGAATGGAGTTTGGCGCAGGGACCAAAACGATGGTTTCAGTCTTCCCGATAATGGGAGGAAATTTCTGCTCATCCAGTACTGGATGTTGGATAAGCAGTCTGATAGTTTAGCAACAGTGGAGGAGTTGAAAGAGGTGGTGAGGTAGAGCTGGGGGTCGTCAACATACACGTGAAAACTAACGCTGTGCTTTCTATGATGTCACTGAGGGGAACATGTAAATGAGAAATAAGAGGGGGCCAAGGCTAGATCTTTGGGGGACACCAGAGGTAACGGGAAGAGAAGTTGTTGCAAGTGATTCTCTGGTTCTGATTAGATAGATAAGCATGCAACTAGTTGAGAGCGGTCCCACCCAGCTAGAGGACAATGGAGAGGCATTGGAGGAGGATGGTATGGTCAACCGTGTCAAATTAATGTAAACAAGTTCTATGTAGCCAACCCAAACTGATGTCAATCATGATTCTTGATCATTTCTAAATTCAGACTGTTGGAGGAGTGTTAAAAGCAGAATTGTACAGCCATCTTTACACATCTTGTATTTGGCCCATCTCTAAAACAACATGGACTTTAACTTCGTCCCATCAGATAGAGCAGGAATTAACTACTGTTTGGTTTCTATTTTAACAAAATGGTTATGTTGTAACATTTTGTCAACAAAAATACAATATAGTGAAGTATTGTGCTGCTTGATCTCATTAAATATAATCGAATGGCAAATTCAGAGTCATAGAGAGATACAGCACCGAAACAGGCCCTTCGGCCCACTGAGTCCGCGTCGACCATCAACCACCCATTATATACTTAATCCCATTTCCCTCTCCCATCCCCATCTTCCCTCAATTCTCCTACCACCTACCTACACTAGGCGCAATTTACAATGGCCAATTTACCTATCAACCCGCAAGTCTTTGGCATGTGGGAGGAAACCGAATTCAGTAAATGATAATCCTTTTTTATACTTGACAAATTCTTAGTTCCCAATGGGTTACAATATGGGCAGAAAGTGCTATCAGGTAAAAAGAGAGGGGTTTCAAGATTTTAAAGGAATTGCACTTGAAGGTGCTGCTGTCAGCAGAATAATACCTGACCAAGTGATTTCTGTGTGTTTGGACCTAATGTAATATGATGCCTGCCAAGCAAACCAATGTCACTGAGCAAGTGCTCCTCCACCCCCACTGAGGAAGATTTTAGCCCCCCTCCTGCAACCTGGTAACATTTTTGCCCTAATTTCCCCTCGTCCCCATTCCCCAATTGAGCAAGAGACAGGAATGCTCACCCCAATCAAAGAACAATTCATCCCCAATCACAACCCCACAGAGCAAACATATGGATCTCTGAAAATCTCCCCCACTCTGCCCCTATGAACAGGAATTTCAGACCTTAACCCCAACCTCCCCCCACCTCCAAGCAATATTTTGGCCTTTAACACCTCATGAGTTAACAGAATTGAGTCTGGTCAAACCTTGGCCCTAATCCACCCTCCCCTCTCGTTCCCTTCCCATTCAGCAAGTTTAGGGTTCATTTCCTCCTCTCTCGAATGGAGAAGACTTACGCCCCCCTCCACCCAATGAACAAGATTTGAACTCTCTTCCTTCCACCCTACTGCTGGTCGCATTTCCTCTTCCAACCCGCCGGCTGGCTGTTACTCCTTCTGCCACTAACTCTCCACGGACTGCAGTTGCCTCACCCCACACCCCCACCACACTGCACCCCACCCCTACAGGCTACCCTTTCCCCTTTTACAGTAACCCCTTTCCCCCTTGACTACATTTTCCACTCGCACTATTTCCTTCCTACTCCACATAAATGGCTGGATTTCTCTTCCTCATTGGTTACCTATTCCAGATCTCAATCCCCTTACTCCTACTGTTCTGAAATCCCCTTTCTGAGTTATCCCTTACTTTACTCCAACTCTATTTCCATTCACTTTCCCTGACTCTCTCCCTCCTGAGTCACCTCCCACTCTTCTCCTTATCCTCTTCTGCCCCTCCCCTTCCCTCCCCACTTCTCTTCCTATTCCACATCTCTTCCCATTCCATCTTTCCTCCTCCTCCTCCTCCCCTGTTATTTGCATCCTCATCTCGCTTCCCCACTTCTGACTTTTTCTCACCTTTTCCCTTTCCCCACCTTGGTTTCATTAACCATATTCTCTGAAGCCGCTTAAACTAAATAAAATTAAATTGCCAAGACTATCCATATGCAAAGCTGTGGGAGATATGAACATACATATGAGCATACGAACTAGGAGCAGGAGTAGGCTAGTCGACTCCAAGAGCCTCCTCCACCATTCTATAAGATCATGGCTGATCTGTTTGTGAACCCAACTCCACTTTCCTGCCTACCCCTGATATCCTTTAACTCCCTTGTTTATGAAGAATCTGTCTACCTCTGCCTTAAAAACATTCAATGACCCTGCCTCCACCATCATCTGGGGAAGAGAATTCAACAGACTCACGACCCTCTGAGAGGAAAAAATTCTCCTCATCTCTGTCTTAAATGGGAGACCCCTTATTTTTAAACTGTGCTTCCTAGTTTTAGTCTCTCCCATAAGTGGAAACAGCCTTTCAACATCCACTCTGTTAAGACTCCTCAGGATCTTATATGTTTCAATAAGGTCACCTCTCGCCCTTCTATACTTCAATGAATACAGACCTAATCTGTCCAGCCTTTCCTCATAAGATAACCCTCTCCTCCCAGGAATCAGTTGAGTGAACCTTCTCTGAACTGCTTCCAATGCAATTATAGCCTTTCTTAAGTAAGAAGACCAAAACTGTATGCAATACTCTAGATATGGTCTCACCAATGTCCTGTACAACTGTATAAAACATCTCTACTTTTATATTCTATTCCCCTTGCAATAAATGACAACATTGCATTTGCCTTCTTAATCACTTGCTGTACCTGCATACTAACTTTTCATCATGTACTAGGACACCCAGATCCCTCGGCATCTCAGAGTTCTGCAATCTCTCTCCATTTAAATAATATGTTGCTTTTCTATTTTTCCATCCAAAGTGAACAAATTCACACTTTCCCACATTATACTCCATACGCCAAATCTTTGCCCACTCACTTAACCTATCTATATCCTTTTGCAGACTCCTCATGTTCTCTTCACAACTTACTCTCCTACCTATCTTTGTGTCATCAGCAAATTTAGCAACCATACATTCTGTCTCCTCATCCAAGTCATTGATATAGATTGTAAATAGTTGAGGCCCTAGAACTGATCCCTGTGGCACTTCACTAGTTACAGCTTGCCAACCTGAAAATGACCCATTTATGCTTACTCTGTTTCCTGTTAGCTAACCAATCCTCTGTCCATGCTAATATGTCACCTCCTATATCATACACTCTTATTTTGTTAAGTAACCTTTGATGTGGCACCTTGTCAAATGCTTTCTGGAAATCCAAGTACACCACATCCACAAGTTCCCCTTTATCCATGTTGCTTGTTACTTCCTCAAAGAACTCTGATAAATTAGATTTCCCTTTCACAAAATCATGTTGACTCTGCCTGATTACATTGAAATTTTCGAAATGACCTGCTATAAACTCCTTAATAATAGATTCCAGCATTTTCCCTATGACAGATGTTAAGCTAACTGGCCTGTAGTTTCCTGCTTTCTGTCTTCCTCCTTTTTTGAATAGCGGAGTTACATTTGCTATCTTCCAATCTAATGGGACCTTTCCAGAATCTAGGGAATTTTGGAAAATTAAAACCAACCCATCCACAATCTCAGCAGCCAATTCTTTTAAGACCCTAGGATGAAGTCCATCAGGACCTGGGGACTTGTCAGCTTTTAGCTCTAATAATTTTCTCAGTACCCTTTCCTGGTGATGGTAGTTGTTTTAAGTTCCTCCCTCCCTTTCAACTCTTGATTCACATTTATTTCTGGGATGTTATTTGTATCCTCTACAGTGAAGACAGATGCAAAAAATATTTTCAATTCCTCTGCCATTTTCTCATTTTCCATTATTAATTCCCCAGACTCACTCTCCAGAGGACCAATGCTCACATACTTACTCTTTTCCTTTTTAAATACTTTTAGATACTCTTATTATCCATTTTTATATTTCTAGTTAGCTTTCTCTTCTACTCTAATTTCTCTCTCATTATTCTTTTAGTCATTCTTTGCTTTTTTTTATATTCTGTTCGATCTTCTGACCTGCCACTGCTCTTCGCTGAATTGTATGCTTTTTCTTTCAATTTGATACTATCTTTAACTTCCTTCATTAGCCACGGATGATGCGTCCTTCCCCTAGAGTATTTCTTTCTCACTGGAATGTATTTTTGCCAAGTGTTATGAACTATCTCTTTAAATGATTGCTATTTCATCTCTACTGACCTAATTTCCCAGTTTACTTTAGCCAGCTCTATCCTCAAGCCCTCATAATTGCCCTTAAGTTTAAAACACTAGTCTTAGATCCACTCTTTTAACCCTCAAACTGCAGGCTAAATTCAATCATGTTGTGATCACTGCTACCTAGGGGTGCCTTTACTATGAGGTCATTAATTAATCCTGTCTTGATACACATTACCACATCTAGAGTAGCCTGCTGTCTGGTTGTCTCTAGAACATGCTGCTGTAAAATAACTGTTCCAAAAATACTCCATGAACTGATCTTCCAGGCTACTTTTGCCAATCTGATTGGTCCAATCTGTCTGTAGATTAAAATCACCCATGATTATTGCCGTACCTTTCTCACAAGCCCCCATATTTCTTCCTATATACCCTGTCCTACTGTTAGGAGGCCTATAAACCAGTCCCACAAGTGACTTCCTACCTTGATTAATAAAAAGGAAGTGAAATGCAAGAATGAAGTGTAATTGATCGGCAGTGATTTATTCTCCATAATGTCTTGTCAAATTTAGTATTGTCTAGATGACTGAAAGACTTAATCTTTGGTCCTACCCTTTCATCATGCAGGCTGCTTCTCTAGTATGACAGGTCAGTGTGGACACATACATACCACGACAACTGCAATGGGCTTTTAACATAGAAAAACATCACAAGGCACTTCACAAAAGTTTAATTGGACAAAAAAAACTAGGGCAGAGAAGTGGGCTATAAGGAGGGTTTTAATGGGGGCGAGAGAGAGGTGGGGAGGTATAGCGTGAGAATTTCACAACTTAGGATCCAGACAGCTGAAGGCACGGCCACCAAAGGTGGGACAAAGGGATTTCAGGATGCACAAGAGGCCAGAGTTGGAGAAACACAGAGGACTTGTAGGGCTGGAGAAAGGTAGGGAAGGGTGAGGCCATGAAGGAATTTAAACATAAGGATGAGGAGTTTAAATTTGAGTTGCTGAGAGACCAGGAGCTAATGTATGTTAGAGCACAGGAGTGATGGGTGAGTGGATGAAGCATAATAAAATAATAAAAGGACAAAACTAAAGGCTCTGTATCTGAATGCACGTAGCATTTGAAACAAAACAGATGAACTGAGAGTGCAAATAGAAATAATTAAGTACGATCTGATAGCCATGACAGAGACATGGCTGCAGGATGACATAGATTGGGACCTGAATATTGAAGGGTACATGGCATTTAGGAAGGACAGGAAGCTAGGACAAGGTGGTGGGGTGGCTCTGTTAATTAATGATAGTATTAGCGGAATAGAGAGGGATGAACGAAGTTCAGGAAACCAGGATGTAGAAGCAGTTTGGGTAGAGATGAGAAATCATTAAGGCAAGAAGTCACTTGTGGGAGTGGTGTACAGGCCACCTAACAATAACCACAAGGTAGGACGGGGTATAAAGGAAGAAATAATGGAAGCTTGTCAGAAAGGTACGGTGATAATCGTGGGGGATTTTAACCTACATGTAGACTGGAAAAATCAGATGGGCAGAGGTAGCCTAGATGAAGAATGTTTTCAGGATAATTTCTTGGAACAGTACGTTCTGGAGCCAAATAGAGAGCAGGTTATACTAGACCTGGTATTGTGTAATAAGATAGGATTAATTAATGACTACTTAGTTAAGGCACCCCTAGGTGGCTGCGATCCTAATATGATTGAATTTTAGATTCAGTTTGAGGGAAAGAAGAGTGGGTCCAAGACTATTATTTCAAACTTAAATAAGGGCAATTCTGAGGGCATGAAAGCAGAGCTAGCTAAAGTGAACTGACAAATTACGTTAAGGGATAGGTCAATAGAGATGCAATGGCAGACATTTAAGGGGATATTTCAGAATACACAGAATAGATACATTCCAATGAGAAAGAAAAATTCCAAGGGTGGGACCCACCATCCGTGATTAACTAAAACAGTTAAAAGATAGTATCAAACTTAAAGAGAAAGCATATATTTAGGCAAAGATGGATGGCAGGTCAGAAGACTGGACAGAATATAAAAAACAGCAAAGAATGACTATAAGATTGATAAGGAATGTAAAATTAGAGTACGAGAAAGAGCTAGCTAGAAATATAAAAACAGATGGTAAGAGTTTCTATAGATATTTAAAAAAGAAAAGAGTTAACAAAGTGAGTGTTGGTCCTATAGAAAGTGAGTCTGGAGAATTAATAATGGATAATAAGGAGATGGCAGACGAATTGAACAGGTATTTTGCATTGGTTTTCACTATAGGATACAGGTAACATCCCAGAAATAGCAGTAAGTCAGGAAATTGAAGGGAGGGAGGCACACAAAAAAATTACAATGACCAGGGAAATGGTACTGAACAAATTGTTGGAGCTGCGGGCTGACAAGTCCCCGGGTCCTGATGGACTTCATCCTAGGGTCTTAAAAGAAGTGGCTAGTGAGATAGTTGATGCATTAGTTTTAATTTTCCAAAATTCCCTAGATTCAGGGAAAGTTCTATTAGATTGGAAATCAGCGAATGTAGCTCCTTTCTTCAAAAAGGGAGGGAGACAGAAAACAGGAAACTACAGACCAGTTAGCGTAAGCGAAATGTTGGAAGCTATTATTAAAGATGTTGTAGCAGGGCACTTAGAAAAATTCAAGGTAATCAGGCAGAGTCAACATGATTTTGTGAAAGGGAAATCATGTTTAACCAATTTATTGGAGTTCTTTGAGGGACTTACGTGTGCTGTGGATGAAGGGGAACCGGTGGATGTATTGTACTTAGATTACCAGAAATCATTTCATAAGGTGCCACATCAAAGGTTATTGCAAAAAAAAAGCTTATGGTTTAGGGGGTAACATATTGGCATGGGTAGAAGATTGGCTAGCTAACAGGAAACAGAGAGTAGGCATAAATGGGTCATTTTCTGGTTAGCAAGAAGTGGTGTGTCACAGGAATCCGTGCTGGGGTCTCAGCTTTTTTCAATTTATATTAATGACTTAGATTAAGGGACCGAATGTATGGTTACTAAATTTGCTGAGGTCACAAAGATAGGTAGGAAAGCAAGTTGTGAAGAGGACATAAGGAGGCTACAAAGGGATATAGATAGCTTAAGTGAGTGGGCAAAGACCTGGCAAATGGAGTATAATGTGGGAAAAATGTGAAATTGTCTATTTTGGCAGGAAGAATAAAAAAGAAGCATATTATCTAAATGATGAGAGATTGCAGAGCTCTGAGACTCAGAGGGATCTGGGTGTCCTAGTGCATGAATCGCAAAAGGTTAGTATGCAGGTCCAGCACATAATTAAGAAAGCTAATAGAATGCTATCATTTATTGGGGGGAATTGATTACAGAAGTAGGGAGGTTATGCTTCAGCTATACAGTGCATTGGTGAGACCACATCTGGAGTACTGTGTACAGTATTGGTCTCCTTATTTAAGGAAGGATGTAAATGCATTGGGAAGCAGTTCAGAGAAGGTTTACTAGATTAGTACCTGGAATGGGCAGGCTGTCTTATGAGGAAAGATTGGACAGCCTACGCTTGTATCTGCTGGAATTTAGAAGAGTAAGAGGCGACTTGATTGAAACATATTAGATCCTGAGGGGTCTTGATAGAGTGGATGTGGAAAGGATGTTTCCCCTTGTGGGAGAATCTAGAACTAGGGGTCACTGTTTAAAAATAAGGGGACGCCCATTTAAGACAGAGATGAGGAGAAATCTTTTCTTTCAGAGGATCGTGAGTCTTTGGAATTCTCTTCCTCAAAATGTGATGGAAGCAGCGTCTTTGAATATATTTAAGGCAGAGGTAGATAGATTCTTGATGAGCAAGGGGGTGAAAGGTTATTGGGGGTAGGTGGGAATGTGGAGTTGAGCTTACAATCAGATCAGCCGTGATCTTGTTGAATGGCGGAGCAGGCTTGAGGGGCCGAGTGGCCTACTCCTGCTCCTAATTTGTATGTTCGTATGTAATGTGGTTCCACCACTTGTTGAAGGCCAATTAAGGAGGGGCAGAGGTAGATAGATTCTTGATAAGCAAGAGGTGAAAGGTTATCGGGTGTCGGCGGGAATGTGGAGTAATCAGTTCAGCCATGAACTTATTGAATGGCAGAGCAGGCTCGAGGGATCAAGTGGCCTATTCCTGCCCCTAATTCATATGTTCGTAAGCATAGGATATGGACAGCAGGGTTTTGGATGGTCCGAGGTTTATGGAACGTGGAGGATTGGTGGCTGGCATTGGAATAGTCAAGTCTGGAAGTAGCACTGGCATGGATGAGGCCTTTTGGTAACAGATGGGCTCAGGCAGGGGCAGAGATTAACCATGTTATGGAGGTAAAAGTAGGTGATCTTTATGAAGTGGGTGATCTTTATGAAGTTTAAGATATCGGGTCAGCATCTGGCTTTGGGTCAAATAGGATGCTACGGTTACGAACAGTCTGGTTCGATCTGAGACATTGGTCAATGGAATTGGTAGTGGAGTTTGCAGCAGAGGCTGAAGAAGATGGCTTCAGTGTTCCCTGTAATGTAACTTAACTTCAGGAAATTGTGGCTCATCCAGGATTGGATATCAGATAAGTACTTTATTAAACCATTGTTGAGATTCATGGACAAGATGAGCTCAGAGATGGGGATGAAAGGGATGAAAACAAATTAAAAAGTATCATGTGTTTAAGGCTAGGGCAGAGGAAAACCTTGGGGGGTTTTGGCCTGGTGGGCAAGGGGAAAGGAGGAAATGTGGCAGAGGGAGCTGATTGGATGTTCTTAATCTTAGTGTCAAAGGAGTCCATGAGTGCTCACATTGTTGGAGGTGATGGTGGATTATCTTTGCTTTCCAGAATCATCCTGGAGTATAAAGCATACTTTCCTAGTGCTAAGTTAAAAGTTAGAACAATTATGATTGAAACATATACAGAAGTGTTTTTGTTAATTTCACTGTACTGACCATTCTGCCTGATACTGCAGGGTACATTTCTATTTACAAGATGTACTTGGACAAAGGAGGCTCTTTTCTCTGTTTAATTTTATTCTCCCAGAATAATTACTCTCCAGTTAAAATATGTTACAAATTGTCTGAAATAACTGTGTCAGTGGAAAACCACCATCTCTTAAATTCTTTTCTCTGCTTTCTTTTCCTTTCCAGAATACGTTAATACAAGAAGTGGAGAGTACAAGAAAACAACTCGAGGAATATCATCAGGACAAGGTACAGGTGTCTGTGACTCTTTGGATAGTAGGGACATGCCAATGCTTGCCTCTTCTTTTCAATATATTTTATCCCCTGTTTGCTTTATTGAGGGAGAGTTGTAATATCAACAAGGTGACATATACACCTGTGGAAGCTTGGAGCTTCACCTTGTGAGGTTGTTTTATTCCCTCCCTTTGCCACCAATGTGGGCCACAGAAATGCTGAGCATCAATGTGACTGCACAAACAACAGCTTGTTTTTATATGGCACCTTTAATATCATCAGAGGGTTAGAGGGCTGGAGGAGATTACAGAGATCAGGAGAGGTGAGGCCATGAAGGGATTTGAAAGCTAGGATAAGAATTTTAAAAATGATGCAATCCTTAACCAGGAGCCAATGTAGGTCAGCGAGTACAGGGTTGATGGGTGAACTGGACTTTGTGCAACTTGGAACATGGGCAACAGAGTTTTGGATGACCTTTAGTTTACAGAGGGTAGAACATGGGAAGCCGGCTAGGAGTGTATTGGAATAGTCAAGTCTGGAGGTAATTAAAGGCATGGATGAACGTTGCAGCAACAGATGAACTGAGGCAATGTGGAGTTGGGTGATGTTACATAGGTGGAAATAGGCGGTCTTTGTGATGACATGCATATGTGGTCGGAAGGTCATCTTGGGGTCAGATATGACATCAAGGTCAAGAACAGTGTGGTTTAGCCTTAGACAGTTGCCTGGGAGACTGATGGAATTGGTAACCACAGAATAGAGTTTGTGGCGGGATGTGAAGACAATGGCTTCGTTCTTCCCAATCTTTAGTTAGAGGAAATTTCTGCTCCTCCAGTACTGGATGTAGGGCAAGCTGTCTGGCAAATTAGCAACAGCAGAGGAGTCGAGAGAGATGGTGGTGAAGTAGAGTCAGATACTGTGAGTGTACATGTGAAAACTGATGCTGTTTTCAGTTGATCTCGCTGAGGGGCAGCATGTAGCTGAGAAATAGGAGGGGGACAAGGATAGATCCTCGGGGAGACCAGAGGTAATGGTGTAGGAGCGGGAAGAGAAGCCATTGCAGGTGATACTCTGGCTACGATTAGATAGATAAGAATGGAACCAGCTGAGTGCAGCTCCACCCAGCTGATCGTCGATGGCGAGGCATTGGAGGACGATGATATGATCAACTATTTCAGAGGCTGCTGACAGTTCGAGAAGAGGAGAAAGGACAGATTTAATCTGTCACAGTCACATAGGATATCATTTGTGACTGATACAGGCGTTTCAGTTCTGTGGCAGGGGCAGAAACCTGATTGTAGGGTTTCAAATATGGGCACAGATTATGGGAAGGGACAGCACATTCAAGGACTTTGAAGAGAAAAGGGAGGCTGGAGATGGGGCAGTAGTTTTAAAGGAGGAGTGTTCAAGAGGGGTGATAACGGCAGATTTGAAGGAGAGGGGGACCTGAGGAGAGGGAACTGTTAACTAAGCATTAGTGGCAGTTAACATAACCTAGAGTAACTTTGCCTGTGCAAGGTCACTGTACACCGGATGAATGCATGACGCTCGCAGCTCCTGATAACTGGTTCAACAATATAAATTGACACTACCCTTACAAGCTCCTCAGAATCCTATTAGGATCTGTTGCTGTATATTTCAGTGTAAAGTAATTCCCCCTTGTAATTCAATTGGATAGGATGAAATAATGTGACTCTTCAAAATGTGTAGGTTTTTTTACAAAGTGTTAAAAGTCTTGGTTTGAAAGTTTACTGATTTAATATTCAGACAATGCATTGAAATACTCTCAAAGTCCATTAACCTTTATCCTGCTGCCATGGCAAGTGCATGCTAGCAGCCTAGAGGTGCTTTTGATTTTTAGTTACAGATTGGTTTGTAATTGCAGATTCACTGCACTGAGAAAACAATAGGCTCATATTCACAATGCTGACCCAGATAACACAATTCAGGCAAACTCGGGAAATCTGAATCGAAGCATAATCAAGCTTAGACACATGACTACTTGAAGAAGTCACTATAAGGAAAGCATCCCAAATTTGCATATAGTTTAGTTCTGCCCTGCTGTCTCGTTCTGGCATGTACTGAGTGGTCAGTGAATATCCTGAATTCACTGGGCGATTGTCCTAATGGAATTGTTGAGGAAGTCGTATTAAGTGCATTTTTCTATGTGTCTGTATATATCTCTGCCATTTAACTTGACTTCACACCTCCTCATGTTCAAACTGCCAATGCTATGTTTGAGCCCTAAGCTGCAAATGTATGCAGCCATCATTTGTAGTGCCTCTATTTTTCATCTTTCTTTTTTAATTGATCAGTATGGCCACTTTTGTACAATCTCTATTTTGTTTCTCAACATTTTCCAGAGGCAACAGGTTTATAGCCTTATCTTTCATCTGTCAGCTGCTGCCCATTGAAAGCCACTTCTCATAAACCATATTGTGACAGCTAATGTTGCCTAATTTCTGTGCTTTCCCTGCAGAATAGTTTAGACATGGCAAGATATCTGAAGTATTTTTCTCAAGAAAAATAGTAGTGTTTAGTTGATTGTTGTTTTATATATGAATGTTAACCCACTGAGATAGTTCTGGGCATCAAAGATTAAAATCGGCACCTGCACTTTCATAAAAGCAACTGCACTGATATCAGCTGAGCACAAATCACTGCTCTCCCCTGAACAATGTGTCTGGTTTCCATGGTAGTAGCCATGGCCCAGAACCCAGTTTGCACTCAGGGACTTTTATTACTACATGTTGTAAGTGATCAACAGTGGGAGCATAAGAAAGACGATCATCGCTTGCATTCTTATTGTTTTCATTTGTAAACAAAGTTCAGACATGAACCATCCCAGAGATCTAATCACCTTTTACAGGTCCCCCTTGATCATTGAAACTTGGGAATTTACTAAAATGACAGGAGGTTTTAAGAAGTTAGTTGATGGGAAAGAAGATTCTATCTATCTTCACAACACAGAGGATCTTCGGTTGCACTGTCTCAGTGAATGCTGTTTTTTCTTTACAGATTTCCTAACAGTAATATCTAATGTGCATGTGTCTGACTTACACAGGAGAGACTAGCAAACGAAATAGGCAAGTTAAGGGCAGAAGTGGAGCAGCTGAAATTAAGGACAGGAGCATTCGCAGAAAGTGTGCATCCACGGTAATTACACATACATTTGACTCTTGATCTTGCGAAAGTCATGTTGTCATTGGTACATTTAGCTCTGTGTTAAGAGTAAGTGGGGCATTCCAGCATGAGAAAACGTGTTCATTAATTTCTATCAGCAAGAGTTCCCATTTCCATTGTTCATATCTATACAATGTTAGCAGTTAATTATTTTCAAGTTCTTTTTAGTGATCAGTAGAGACCAGCTCATTGCATTTTTTTAAAAAAAGCAGATCCAAATTTTACTGAACGGAGGATTAAAAAGTAACGCACAAGATTGTCTTTCTATCCTAAAGGAACAATGCAGCAACAGAAAACAGATATTTTAGAAAAAGAGCAGCTTCTTCATAATGGGGTTAGGGTATAGTACCATGAATATTCATAGGGCAAACTCATTATGTCTGAGAAACATTTGCTAAAGAAAAAAAATTGGAAGGAAATAAATTTCACATTTCTATGTTTACAAAGAAGGAACTGGCATTTATTGCACTTTTCATGACCTCAGGATGTCCCAGAGCGCTTCACAGCCAATGAAATACTTTTGAAATGTAGTCACTGTTGTAATGTAGGAACTGTGTCTAAGAAAGCAGTCACAAACAAGGTACTGTAAGAGCTGCACACATGGTGATGTTTCTTTGATTTGGCTCCAGCAATCTGTTCTCCATCCAACCCTGTACAAGATCCATCCAGAACAGTCATGCAGAAACTTTGCATAGTGGCTGTAGTACTCAACTAGCAACCTTGAGTCCCAATCCCACCGTGGCTTGTTGTAAAGTTGAATTCAATAAATCTGGTAAATAGTGAGCCGTTACCAGAAAAAATGACTATTAAAGCTCCATGATTATTGTAAACTGCAATATCCAACCAACTCACTAATATATACTTTAGGGAGCCAATAATACCCAGTCTGGCAAACATGTGATTCCAGTACTATACTACATGGGTGGTTCTTAAATACACTCAGGGCAACTCGGGTTGGGCAATACATATTGCCTTATCCATGTTGCATTCAGGTTTTTGACATTGCTGATGAACTTCTCAAGCTTCACTGCTATGGCTTATGGTTTCAGAACCACTTGTTTGAATTACATCTTTTAACTCACTACCATCAAACGTTGAACAAAAACGACAGCAGCTTTGGCTTAATGCTCTGAGCCTTGTATCCTCCTGATCTCTATAGTTCAGGTACCTACTGGCTAAATTCACAAACCATCAGTTGAAAATTGAAGTGCATCTTCCATACTTGAGTGCACACGACATGTGTCTTTAGAACTGTTTAATCAGATTTACAGCACAGAAACAGGCTATTCAGCCCAACAAGTGTATGCCAGTGATTAAGCTACCTCCCACTCTTTTTACTTCAACTTATTATCAGCATTTCCTCCAATTCCTTTCTCACTCATGTTCTTATCTAGTGTCCCATTAAGTGGATCTATGCTATTAGCTTCAACCACTCCCATGTGGTAGCGAGTTCCACATTGGCACCACTCTGAGTAAAGAAGTTTTTCCTGCATTCCTTATTGGATTTATTAGTTTTTTTAATTCATTCATGGGATGTGGGTGTCACTGGCCAGGCCAGCATTTATTGCCCATCCCTAATTGTCCTTGAGAAGATGGTGGTGAGCTGCCTTCTTGAACTGCTGCAGTCCATTTGGGGTAGGTATACCCACAGTGCTATTAGGAAGGGAGTTCCAGGATTTTGACCCAGTGACAGTGAAGGAACGGTGACTTGGAGGGGAATTTGCAGGTGGTGGTGTTCCGATGTATTTGCTGCCCTTGTCCTTCTAGTTGGTAGAGGTCGCGGGTTTGGAAGGTGCTGTCTAAGGAGCCTTGGTGCATTGCTGCAGTGCATCTTGTAGATGGAACACACTTCTGCCACTGTGCGTCGGTGGTGGAGGGAGTGAATGTTTCTGAATGGGGTGCCAATCAAGCGGGCTGCTTTGTCCTGGATGGTGTTGAGCTTCTTGAGTGTTGTTGGAGCTGCACCCATCCAGGCAAGTGGAGAGTATTCCATCACACTCCTGACTTGTGCCTTGTAGATGGTGGACTGGCTTTGAGGAGTCAGGAGGTGAGTTACTCGCCTCAGGATTCCTAGCCGCTGACCTGCTCTTGTAGCCATGGTATTTATATGGCTACTCCAGTTCAATTTCTGGTCAATGGTAGCCCCTAGGATGTTGACAGTGGGGGATTCAGCCATGTAAATGCCATCGAATGTCAAGGGGAGATGGTTATATTCTCTCTTGTTGGAGATAGTCATTGCCTGGCACTTGTGTAGCGCGAATGTTACTTGCCACTTATCAGCCCAAGCCTGGATATTGTCCAGGTCTTGCTTCACGGACTGCTTCAGTATCTGAGGAGTCACGAATGGTGCTGAACATTGTGTAGTCATCAGCGAACATCCCCACTTCTGACCTTATGATTGAAGGAAGGTCATTGATGAAGCAGGTGAAGATGGTTGGGCCTAGAACACTACCCTGAGGAACTCCTGCAGTGATGTCCTGGAGCTCAGATGATTGACCTCCAACAACCACAACCATCTTCCTTTGTGCTAGGTATGACCCCAGCCAGCGGAGGGTTTTCCCCCGATTCCCATTGACCTCAGTTTTGCTAGGGCTCCTCGATGCCACACTCGGTGAAATGGTGCCTTTATGTCAAGGACAGTCACTCTCACCTCACCTCTTGAGTTCAGCTCTTTTGTCATGTTTGAACCAAGGCTGTAATGAGGTCAGGAGCTGAGTGGCCCTGGCGGAACCCAAACTGATCGTCACTGAGCAGGTTATTGCTAAGCAAGTGCCGCGTGATGGCAGTGTTAATGACACCTTCCATTACTTTACTGATGATTGAGAGTAGGCTGATGGGGTGGTAATTGGCTGGGTTGGACTTGTCCGGCTTTTTGTGTACAGGACATACCTGGGCAATTTTCCACTGGCAGGGTAGATGCCAGTGTTGTAGCTGTACTGGAACAGCTTGCCTAGGGGCGCGGCAAGTTCTGGAGCACAGGTCTTCAGTACTATTGCCAGAAGATTGTCTGGGCCCATAGCTTTTGCAGTATCCAGTGCCTTCAGTCATTTCTTGATATCACGTGGAGTGAATCAAATTGGCTGAAGTCTGCCATCTGTGATGCTGGGGACTTCAGGAGGAGGCCGAGATGGATCATCCACTCGGCACTTCTGGCTGAAGATTGTTGCAAATGCTTCAGCCTTATCTTTCGCACTGATGTGCTGGGCTCTCCCCTCATTGAGGATGGGGATATTTGTGGAGCCACCTCCTCCTGTTAGTTGTTTAATTGTCCACCACCATTCATGGCTGGATGTGACAGGACTGCAGAGCTTAGATCTGATCCATTGGTTACGGGATCACTTAGCTCTGTCTATTGCATTCTGCTTACGCAGTTTGGCACGCAGATAGTCCTGTGTTGTAGCTTCACCAGGTTGACACCTCATTTTGAGGTATGCCTGGTGCTGCTCCTGTCATGCCCTCCTGCACTCTTTATTGAACCAGGGTTGGTCTCCTGACTTGATGGTAATGGTAGAGTGGGGGATATGCCGGGCCATGAGGTTACAGATTGTGGTTGAGTACAATTCTGCTGCTGCTGATGGCCCACAGCGCCTCATAGATGCCCAGTTTTGCATTGCTAGATCTGTTCGAAATCTATCCCATTTAGCACGGCGATAGTGCCACACAACACGATGGATGGTATCCTCAATGTGAAGGCGGGACTTCGTCTCCACAGGGACTGTGCGGTGGTCACTCCTACCAATGCAGTCATGGACAGAAGCATCTGCAGCAGGCAGATTGGTAAGGATGAGGTCAAGTATGTTTTTCCCTCATGTTGGTTCTCCCACCACCTGCCGCAGACCCAATCTAGCAGCTATGTCCTTTAGGACTCGGCCAGCTCAGTCAGTAGTGGCGCTACCGAGCCACTCTTGGTGATGGACATTGAACTCCCCCACCCAGAGTACATTTTGTGCCCTTGCCACCCTCAGTGCTTCCTCCAAGTGGTGTTCAACATGGAGGAGTACTGAGTCATCAGCTGAGGGAGGGCGGTAGGTGGTAATCAGTAGGAGGTTACCTTGCTCATGTTTGACCTGATGCCATAAGACTTCATGGAGTCCAGAGACGATGTTGAGGACTCCCAGGGCAACCCCCGCCCTATTGTATACCACTGTGCCACCACCTCTGGTGGGTCTGTCCTGCCGGTGGGACAGGACATACCCGGGGATGGTGATGGCAGTGTCTGGGACATTATCTGTAAGGTATGATTCCTTGAATACGACTACATCAGGCTGTTGCTTGACTAGGCCATGGGACAGCTCTCCCAACTTTGGCACAAGCCCCCAGATGTTAGTAAGGAGGACTTTGCAAGGTCGACAGGGCTGGGTTTGCCGTTGTCGTTTCCGGTGCCTAGGTTGATGCCGGGTGGTCCATCAGGTTTAATTCCTTTTATTGACTTCGTAGCAGTTAGGTACAACGGAGTGGCTTGCTTGGCCATTTTAGAGGGTATGTAAGAGTTAACCACATTGCTGTGGGTCTGGAGTCACATGTAGGCCAGACCAGGTAAGGACAGCAGATTTCCTTCCCTAAAGGATATTAGTGAACCAGATGGGTTTTTACAACAATCGGCAATGGTTTCATGGCCATCACTGGACTAGCTTTTAATTCCTGATTTATTAATTAAATTCAAATTCCACCTTCTGCTGTGGTGGGATTCGAACCCATGTCCCCAGAGCAATACCCTGGGTCTCTGTGTTACTAGTCCTGTGATAATACCAGTACGCCACCGCCTACCCTATCTTTTATTTGTGGCCATGGTTTTGGACTCCCTCATCAGTGAAAATATCTCTATGCGAAAAAGTAATTTTCTCCAAATTTATAAGACCGCATTTTCCAGAACCGTAGGTGTAACATTAAGTAGATTAACATTCACTGGAAATTAGATGAAGGCTGGCAAGACTTGGTTTTATTATGACCCATTAACAGTTGTCAGGGGAAGGGCTGAACAAAAGAAATTACTTAAGATTGAAATATATTTTATTTCATAACCCACTTTTCATGGTGCTCCACCAGATTTCAGCTCAGTCTCTTCCATTCAAGCTGAAAATTCATATAGTCGAATTGATAGAATGTATGTCCCCAATACCTCATCTGCTGTCATGTCTTGAGCTGTTAGAATGATCTTTGGAGAGGGCAGGAAGGGTACAAGGAATTATAATAACATCAGAAAGAGTAGGATAATCCTTCTAGTATCCTTATTTCTGGAACAATGATATGCAACTGTTTGAAGTTAGATGGTTTGAGAAAGCGGCTTCCAGCTCAGAGGCCGATGCTTAGCCAGTTGTGCTCATGAGTCTGACATGAAAACAAATTCTTGAAAACGTGCTTGAATGAGTTGAAACAAATATGATATCATCTTCATTTAAAAAGAGTAATTGAACACTTCCTTGTAGATCTCACTTGGGCAGTGCAACAGATCTGAGGTTCTCGCTCAGTTCTGTGGTAGAGGCACCATCTGAACACTATGGGACACCAACAGTGCTACGGCGAGCTCAGAAAGGGCGCTTCACACCTCTGAGGGATGAATCTACGAAGGTACAGAGATGCTTGTTTTGAGCAATGATTGCAGAGATTGGTAGAACTTTTGCTTTTTATCATTGAAATTTCTTTTTTTCTGTCCCTCCTTCTATTTTAGGAGTCACTATTCCTGTTTATGGAATTCTCAGGCTGAGCCAGTTACTGAGATATCCAGGAATGACTTGGTCTGAAAAAGCTACTGTAGTGCTGGCATTTTGGCTATGGTGGCAAATGTGTGCTGCAGTAGGTGCTGTACATGTTGTGGTGAGATCTTTCTTATCACCAAAATGAGGATAAAGTTGATGACTGACACCATGAAAAGTAATGAGTTGCTGATTGTGTCACTGAACTTTCTTCTGCATATAAACAGAGTAAAATTCTCGCATGTCTGCAGAGTGGTATCAAAGATAAGGCAGAAGTAAGCAACGATAGGCAAAAAGATTGCAGCAGTTTATGAGGTGGAAATAATGATGCAGCTAAGCAAATCATGGTAATTGGAGATGCAACAGTAAGATAGGTGGGAAGCAACTTGTACAGAAAACGTAAGATTACATATTTCTGCAGTGAAAATATGGAATTGAGAAGCAAGGTGAGTTAATTTGTTGTGTTTGAGGGAGATGATGATATTATATTTGGAGAAAAATTACGTCTTATCCAGAGGCCTGAAGAACTAAATAAAGAAATAAATATTAAGGAGTAGGGTGCAAATGGGTTTTTCCCCAGTGTTTATTGGGACAAATAAAACATGAGCAGAATAGTTGACATCAATAAGTGTCTGTTTAAATGGTGCATATTATTCCATAATAATATAAGTAAGTCATTTCAGAAGGCAACTTTTCTCAAATGGTAAACACTGCTGTTTTATAATGTGTCCAAAAAAGACTTGACTTAGGAAGAACTCTAGCCTCTTGTGTTGAAGAACCTTTCCTCCATGCTGCTGGCTGTATCTGGACTAGCTGATTTATATCTCACCTCCCTGTGACTGTGACAGGAAGGGATAGAGCTACAAATCTAAGAGTAAATCAACAGATAAGGCTAGAGGTTACAAAAATAATAAAAAGACAAAACTAAAGGCTCTGTATCTCAATGCATGTATCATTCGAAACAAAACAGATGAACTGAGTGTGAAATGAAAATAAATAAGTACAATCTGATAGCCATGACAGAGACATCGCTGCAGGGCAACATAGATTGGGACCTGAATATTGAAGGGTACATGGCATTTAGGAAGGACAGGAAGCTAAAACAAGGTGGAAGAGTAGCTCTGTTAATTAATGATGGTATTAGCGCAATAGAGGGGGATGACCTAAGTTCAGGAGACCAGGATGTAGAAGCAGTTTGGGTAGAAATGAGAAATCATAAAGGCAAGAAGTCACTTGTGGGAGTGGTGTACAGGCCACCTAACATTAACCACACTGTAGGATTGGGTATAAAGGAAGATATAATGGAAGCTTGTCAGAAAGGTACATCGATAATTATGGGGGGTTTTAACCTACATATAGACTGGAAAAATCAGATGGGCAGAGGTAGCCTAGCTGAGGAGTGCATAGAATGTTTTCAGGATAATTTCTTGGAACAATACGATCTGGAGCCAACCAGAGAGCAGGAAATACTAGACCTGGTATTGTGTAACGAGATAGGATTAATTAATGACATCATAGTTAAGGCGCCCCTAGGTAGCAGCAATCAAAATATGATTCAATTTTACATTCAATTTGAGGGAGAGAAGAGTGGGTCCAGGACTAGTATTTTAAACTTAAATAGAGGCAGTTCTGAGGGCATGAAAGCAGAGCTAGCTAAATTGAACTGGCAGATCAGGTTAAGGAATGGGTCAATAGAGATGCAGTGGCAGACATTTAAGGGGATATTTCGGAATACACCAAATAGATACATTTCAACGAGAAGGAAATTCCAAGGGTGGGACCCGCCATCCGTGATTAACTAAAACAGTTAAAGTTAGTATCAAATTTAAAGAAAAAACCTATAATTGGAAAAAGATCGGAGGCAGGTCAGAAGATTGGACAGAATATAAAAAACAGCAAAGAATGACTAAAAAATGAATAAGGAAGGTAAAAGTAGAGCAAGAAAGAAAGCTAGCTAGAAATATAAAGACAAATAGTAAGAGTTTCTATAGATATTGGTCCTACAGAAAGTGAGTCTGGGGAATTAATAATGGATGATAAGGAGATAGCAGATGAATTCAACAGGTATTTTGCATTGGTTTTCACTATTGAGGATACAAGTAACATCCCAGTATTAGCTATAAGTCAGGAAATTGAAGGGAGGGAGGAATTCAAGAAAATTACAATCACCAGGGAAGTGGTACTGAACATATTGTTGGAACTGTGGGCTGACAAGTCCCTGGGTCCTGATGGACTTCATCCTAGGGTCTTAAAAGAAGTGGCTAGTGAGATAGTTGGTGCATTAGTTTTAATTTGCCAAAATTCCCTAGATTCAGGGAAGGTTCCATTAGATTGGAAAATAGTAAATGTAGCTCCTTTATTCAAAAAGAGACAGAAAGCAGGAAACTACATGCCAGTTAGCTTAACATCTGTCTTAGGGAAAATGTTAGAAGCTATAATAAAGATGTTATAGCAAGGCACTTAGAAAAATTCAAGGTAATCAGGCAGAGTCAATATGATTTTGTGAAAGGGAAATCATATTTAACCAATTTATTGGACTTCTTTGAGGGAGTTATTTGTGCTGTGGATGAAGGGGAACCGGTGGATATATTGTACTTAGATTTCCAGAAGGCATTTGATAAGGTGTCACATCAAAGGTTATTGCAAAAAATAAAAGTTCATGGTGTAGGGGGTAACATATTGGCTTGGATAGAAGATTGGCTAGCTAACAGGAAACAGAATGTCGGCATAAATGGGTATTTTCTGGTTGGCGAGATGTAACAAGTGGTGTGCCACAGGGATCTGTGCTGGGGTCTCAACTTTTTACAATTTATATCAATATCTTAGATGAAGTGACCGAAGATATGGTTGCTAAATTTGCTGAGGACACAAAGATAGGTAGAAAAGTAACTTGTAAAGAGGACGTAAGGGGACTACAAAGGGATATAGATAGGTTAGGTGAGTGGGCAAAGACCTGGCAAATGGAGTATAATGTGGAAAATGTGAAATTGTCCACTTTGGCAGGATGAATAAAAAAAACATATTATCTAAATGGTGAGAGATTGCAGAGCTCTGAGTTGCAGAGGGATCTGGGTGTCCTAGTATGTGAATCGCAGAAGCTTGGTATGCAGGCTCAGCACTTTATTAGGAAAGCTAATAGACTGCTATCATTTATTGCGAGGGGAATTGAATACAAAAGTAGGGCGTTTATGCTTCAGCTATACAGGGCTTAACTGTAGTTAGCTTAACTGGAAAGATACAAGCCAAGCAGCAAAGAGAATGTTACTTGAGTTCTCCAAAAATGTATCATTCACCTCACCCCACCCCCTCACATCACTCCTCCTTTACCTCCCTTTTCCCCAATTAAAGAAAGGTACTAAATGAGTACTTTGCATCAGTATTCACCAAAGAGAAGGACTTGGTGGACGATGAGTCTAGGGAAGGGAGTGTAGATAGTCTGGGTCATGTCATTATCAAAAAGGAGGAGGTGTTGGGTGTCTTGAAAAGCATTAAGGTAGATAATTCCCCAGGGCCTGATGGGATCTACCCCAGAATACTGAGGGAGGCAAGAGAAGAAATTGCTGGGGCCTTGACAGAAATCTTTGCATCCTGATTGGCGACAGGTGAGGTCCCAGAGATCTGGAGAATAGCCAATGTTGTTCCTTTGTTTAAGATGGGTAGTAAGGATATTATTAGAGAGGATTCTTCGGGATAGGATTTACTCCCATTTGGAAACAAATGAACTTATTAGTGAGAGGCAGCATGGTTTTGTGAAGGGAAGGTTGTGTCTCACTAACTTGATTGAGTTTTTTGAGGAAGTGATGAAGATGATTGATGAAGGAAGGGCAGTGGATGTTGTCTATATGGACTTCAGTAAAGCCTTTGACAAGGTCCCTCATGGCAGACTGGTACAAAAGGTGAAGTCACATGGGATCAGAGATGAGCTGGCAAAATGGATACAGTACTGGCTCGGTCATAGAAGACATAGGGTAGCAGTGGAAGGGTGCTTTTCTGAATGGAGGGCTGTGACTATTGGTGTTCCGCAGGGATCAGTGCTGGGACCTTTAATGTTTGTAGCATATATAAATGATTTGGAGGAAAATGTAGCTGGTCTGATTAGTAAGTTTGCAGACGACACAAATGTTGGTGGAGTTGCGGATAGTGATGAGGATTGTCAGAGGATACAGCAGGATATAGATCGGTTGGAGACTTGGGCGGAGAAATGGCAGATGGAGTTTAATCCGGACAAATGTGAGGTATGCATTTTGGAAGGTCTAATACAGGTATGAAGTATACAGTAAATGGCAGAACCCTTGGGAGCATTGACAGGCAGAGAGATCTGGGCGTACAGGTCCACAGGTCACTGAAAGTGGCAACGCAAGTGGATAAGGTAGTCAAGAAGGCATACGGCATGCTTGCCTTCATCAGTCGGGGCATAGAGTATAAAAATTGGCAAGTCATGCTGCAGCTGTACAGAACCTTAGTTCGGCCACACTTAGAATATTGCGTGCAATTCTGGTCGCCACACTACCAGAAGGATGTGGAGGCTTTGGAGAGGGTACAGAAGAGGTTTACCAGGATGTTGCCTGGTCTGGAGGGCTTTAGCTATGAGGAGAGGTTGGATAAATTCGGATTGTTTGCACTGGAACGACAAGGTGGAGGGGCGACATGATAGAGGATTACAAAGTTATGAGCGGCATGGACAGAGTGGATAGTCAGAAGCTTTTTCCCAGGGTGGAAGAATCAGTTACTAGGGGACATAGGTTTAAGGTGTGAGGGGCAAAGTTTAGAGGGGATGTGCGAGGCAAGTTCTTTACACAGAGGGTGGTGAGTGCCTGGAACATGCTGCCTGGGGAGGTGGTGGAAGCAGGTACGATAGCGACGTTTAAGAGGCATCTTGACAAATACATGAATAGGATGAGAATAGAGGGATACGGTCCCTGGAAGTGCAGAAGGTTTTAGTTTGGACAGGCATCAAGATTGGCGCAGGCTTGGAGGGCCGAATGGCCTGTTCCTGTGCTGTACTTTGTTCTTTTAAACTGTTCAAAACGCATGAGTTTTCTGAACAGAAAGCATTGATTATACAATTTTGATGTCTCCTAATCCATTTTTATTTATCCTTAATTTCCAAAACACTATCTTTATCTTTAATTTCCAAAGAAATGTCCTCAACCTGAGCAATCTGTGATGCATCTAAAGCGAGTTCAGCCATTCTGGTTTTAATCACCTCACACAGGTCTGTTAGGTGTCTCTGATGATCTCCAAGTCAATGAAGCGCCTAGACATGTCAGGTCACACACTGGGGGGGCCCGTAAAATACTTGTGGGAGCAGCCCGCCACGATCCCCGACGACAAGAAGGCCCCACAACATTTTACCAGTGGTGGCGAGGCCTCGGTGTGGCCCCAGTGGGGCCTTCATTTAAATATTAAAATTAATTAAGAAAAGTTGCAAATCAACTAACCTTGTCCCGGCGGCTGTCCCACACGATTTTATGGCCTCCAGCCACAACTCGCCCGTTCGGAGTTCCGAGGCAAGACACTGGTGGGGAGGGGGAGGACTGAAGTTATCAGGTTAGGAGGGAGCAGGAGAGGGGAAAACATTTTTTATTGGCTATGGGAATGGTGGGAAGGGGTTGAAGGGCAAATGTGATGAGGTTGTGGGGGGATGTTTGGGGTGGGAATAAAGTTATTGATCATCATATAGGAGAGTAAACAAAAACATTGGGGTGGTTGGGAAAGAGCCTCTAGCTTTTGATTATTTTTTATTACAATTGTCAAAGTAATGTTCGTTTAAAAATTCAAATTTTTGATAAGGGCTTGCAGCCCTTTAAAAATGGCGCCGGCGCCTGCACAATGGCGCCAAATGTTATTGACGGGGACCGTGCAGCCGCACCCTTATGTCATCGGGGGTGGCCGCCCCTCCCCCTCCATTTAAATCAGCCCCCGTGCGAAATATCGCAGGGGCTCAGCGGTGACGCTTCTGTTTCTGAAGGCCGTCGACTTTAAAGCAAGCTGCCGCAATGTGCGGCGCGCTAATAAAATTCAGCCCACTCACTCTGTCGCTGCTCAGATCTTCGGTAGCAATGGGATTATACATAGATCCCAATAAAACTGGATATTCATGTCCCCCTTAACAAGCCATCTTCAGGCTTGATATCTTGACGGCTTGTGTTTGATTACTAGTGAGGAAAGTTGTGTTTGCATCAGCTTTTATGGTTTAATTAATATCAGCCTTTTCTTTTTCTAGCATATTAAGGCAATGCTTAGAGCATTTCTCATACAGGATTGCGTAGTGTCTTGCTGCTTTTACTGAGACATATTTGAAATTTTTCTAAATTTTATTCTATACATTCCAATTTAATTTTCGTCTGCCGCCCCTGAAACATTCCTGTGAGATGCATTTAGGCAGGCAACTACCTCCCAGACCTCTGCCAGTATTGTAAACTAAACCACATGTGAGGGAGCCCTGGATGAGCCTTCCTTCCTATAAGGAAGCATTCTGTTTCTAACGCTCTATTTTACATGGAATTGCATGGAAGTTACAGCACAGCAATAGGCCATTTAGACTGACCAGTCCATTTTAGTGTTTATCCTCCACTCAAGCATAGTTCTAATCCCATGTGCTTGCTTTATTTCCATATTCCTTTACCCCTCAACCAGCTATCGAACCTATTAAATGCTGATATGGTCTCTGCCTCAATCACTCTCAGTACATTTCATAGCTTTTACCTGCTGTGTAATAAAAAGTCCCCTGATCATTATCCTAAATCACTTAAATTTTATCTTGTATCTATGTTCCTTAATTCTCACTGATCCATTGGAAACAGTTTGTTTCTATCTACCCTATCCCTTTCTAATTTTAAATATTCTTACCAAAACACCCTATAATCTCCTCTAATCTAATGAAAACAGTGACAATTCTCCAAATCTTGATAATTGTGATTCCTCATAGCAGGCAGCATTCTAGTGTATCTACACTTGTATCCATTCTACTGCCTCAACAGCCTTCCGAGAGGGTGGATCCCAAAATTGCACACAGTTCTCCAACTGTGTACTTACTAGATTCGTCAACATATCTTGAGTTTTATATTCTGTATCTCTTGCCATAAAGCTCAATATTCCATTCGCTTTTTTGTAGCCTTGTCCATTTGAGATGATGCTTTTCGTGTTTTGTGAACCTGAACTCCCAAATCCAGTTCGTCCAGACTGTCCAATCTTACACCATTTAAAGTATGTGTGTTAATTTTTTTTTAAACCAAAACATGCTATCTCACATTTACAGTCATTTGAATTTCATCTGACAGTTGTTATCCATACTTCACTATCTTAGCAATAACTTCTTGGAGGTTTCACTGACCTTCAGAATCATTTACTAGGCTGCCCATTTTCATATTATCTGAAAATATGGACACCAGTCCTGCTAGCCCTATGTTTCCCCCTGACATCTTGGCCAAAACAAGGTTGGGCATTGTGGGCATAAATGGAAATTTTGGGACTTCATCGAACAGGATAGACATGTTGGTTTTAACGCAAATTTAAATGCGAACTGTGTAGCCTAGATACACAATAATTGTAGATTTACACCAAATGCTGACACTCGGTGACTGACTGCTATATTTGTGCCTATCCAGATTCAAACTCTAAACGAGCAGGATTGGGAATGTGCTCAGCAAGCAAACATTATGACCAGTGTGACACACACCTTTGAAAGTGACCCAGAAATGTCTGACGTAGATGATGAAGATGGAGAGACAATGTTCAGTTCAGCGGACCTGCTTTCACCCAGCGGACACTCGGACGCTCAGACGCTAGCCATGATGCTACAGGAACAGCTTGACGCCATCAACAAAGAAATCAGGCAAGGCAGATACTGAGCATGGAAACTTCTCAGAGTTGTGGGGATGGTTTTGTACAATAACAAGCTACTTGCATCATGAATGATGACTTGCTGTGTGTCATAAAGACTTCTTACTTTATAAGCTAGTTTGTATACTATGACTTTTGCCACATGCATAATGTTATTCTAGTAATATAACAAGATCCTAGTTACATGAATTCATATTTTAACTGGAATCTAAGGAGCTGTTCAATTTATTATTGAGCAGTTTTGTCAGTAAGTGTATAATATTTAAATAATCATTGATCTAGTAAGAATAATTTGACCATGTCTTTTCCATGCCAGGATGATCCAAGAGGAGAAGGAGTCCACTGAGCAACGAGCTGAGGAGATTGAATGCCGTGTGGGAAGTGGAAGCATGGATGGGCTAAATTTAACCCGTATTCGAACAGGAACCTCCATTCCAACTTCCCTCACTGCCCTATCTCTTGCTAGTTCTTCTCCACCTGTCAGCGGGCGCTCCACACCCAAACTTACTCCACGCAGTTCTTCCCATGACCTGGACCGTAAGGGCATCATGACGCTGGTAAGTGCTGTACTGAATGAGAAAGGGAGAGTTGAATTTCGAGGACAGGCGCAGGAATAAACAAGTCAGCTCTAAAACTATTTTGAACAGAGGTGAATATGGTATGGATTCCTGCTATACTTTCAAGTATTCTTGCTATATGCAGGAAGTCTAACCTAAGTAGTGTTGAAACAAGCCTCTCCAGTGTGAAATCAAATTGAGTACCAGATAGAGGGACAAAGGAGTAAATGGCTTTCTAGTTTCTATTTGGAAATTAATCTGGAATTAGAAAAAATTATGCATCTTATTCACCATCTTGATGCAATTAGTGAAGTTATAAGATTGTGATGAAGTTCAGATTTTCATCAAATATTTTAGATCATAAGCACAATTTTCGTAAACACCGAATATCTAAATATTCCAAACAGTGTACTTTTATTAGATAATCTAATTGTTAGGGGTGTATGGTGTATACTAACTTAAGGTAAGCAATTCTTTACATCCCATGCTTACTTATTGCTCAGCATCAACTCCTGTACCTGGTTGCTGTGCACTGCTCATCTCAGCAGAGATGCTGATATTTGAGAGCAGAGCAGGTTATGTTGCTGAGGGAAGAGCCAAACTTCATTTGATCAGCACTTCAGGTACTGTATTTCTGAATGTCTACCAGTTTGATATTAGCCATGTGTTAATATGTTGAATGTTTTTATTTAAATAGCACTGAGTAACTGCAAGGAAAATGGCTTTGAGAAGGCTGGTACAGTCAAGCGAGGAGGGGTTGAAAGGCTTCCCTCTTTACCCTCTCCTTGTTTGACCACAACAGGTTTAATTCTTTCTTAAAATGGATGTACTGGCCAATTCAATAGGTGTTTCATTACTTACTTGCTATTATCATAACAAGAGCCAATCAGACAGGTTTTCTTGAGTCAATGAAGTGTTACGACCAGATGAGAAAGGGGTCTCGGGGTTCCCTCTCAGCCTTTTCCTGGTTTGACTGTAACAGGGTTTAATTTTTAAAACACCATGTTTTTAGCTTCCCCTCAGTGAATCTTTGTTCACTGCTCTCCAATTGTAATGGCAAAGATTCATTTAATTCATTCCCTGGGTCTTCTAACTTTCCACAGAAAGTCTCAGACAGATAAACCTCATGGTCATCTGCCTGCAGTGCCAATTCAATCTCCTCTGGGGGAGCTGATGTAATTATAGCTCCATTCAGGGAAACTGCAGGGGACCGTCTCCTGCCACTGCCTTGTCTCTCTGACCTCCTGCGGTCTCTCTTTCACTACTGGGGAAGCTACCACCTTCATCCCCGCCAGATCATTACCTAGGAGCAGGTAAACCCCATCCACAGGCAAGCTAGTGACAATTCCTATGGTCACCGGTCTGGAAACCAGGTCGCACTCCAAGTGCACTCCAAGTACAGGAGTACACTGCCCTCCAATACCATTCACCACCAGTCTGGTATTCACTGAACTCTCTGGGGGAATGTCCAAGCCATTTCCCAGTAAAAGGGATCTAGTGGCCCCAGTGTCCCTGAGGATTACTATACGCTTGCTTGCCCCACTCGAGGGGTATGGGGTTACTCTCCCTTTAGACACAAAATCCTAATAACCTTCAGGAATCCTATTAAATATTCCTGCACTTGCAGCAGTATGCTTCCTGGGTCTTAATATTGCTGCAGTTAAAGCCACAGCTTGTTCTGCTGTGCTTTTCATCAGGGTCCTTTCTCCTTCACTGAGCGGGTGTGCCCTGATTAACCCTACAGGCTTTCCCCGTAGTTTCCAGCAGTCAGCTCTTAGATGACCTGCTTTATTACAATGGAAGCACACAGGTCTCTGAGTCTCACTCCTACTTACAGCACCTTCCTTTTTGACTGGAGGAGGGCCCCTGTGTCTCCTGCTTTTCTCTCTCTCCCAGGACTACTTGGGCTTCTATCACCTTCCCACCGGTTGTCCTTTTCGGGTTTAGGATTGATTAGGAAAAGGTTTCCCCTGGGGAACCAACTGATGAGAGCAATTTCATCAGCCAGAACTGCGGCTTGCCTGGCTTTATGAGCTTTCTATTCGTCCACATGTGTCTTTATGGAGAGTGGGAGGGAGTTTTTAAATTCCTCGAGCAAAATTACCTCTCTGAGATTTTCATAGCTGGGCTGCACTTTAAGAGCCCTCAGCCGCTGGTCAAAAACCAGCTGCTTACTTCTCTCAAACTTACTTTCTCTCAAAAGTTTGATCAGTTTGCTTCTTGGGGGTTCGAAATTTCTGGCAATAGGCTTCTGGTACTAGCTCATATGCCCTGAGGATAGCATTTTTTGTCAATTCATAATTGGATGAACTCTCATCTGGCAACATAGAATAACCCTCATGGGCTTTTGCTGTTAACTTGCTTTGTAATAGAAGAGTCCAAGTCTCAGTCAGCCACTTTAACTGCCTTACAAGTTTTTCAAAAGATACAAAAAAATGTTTCCAAATCTCCCTCATTGAATTTTGGGATCAGTTGAGTAAATTTTAACAATTCAGTACCCAGCCCTGAATTATGATCCTCTATATTGGCCATGCTTTCACTGGGGTTACTCTGTCGCCCCCTAGTTAACTCAAGCCGCCTCAGCTCTCTCTCCTCGCATTCCTTCTGGAAGGTTCTCTCTCTCTCTCTCTCCTCTGTCTCTCATTCTCTTTCTCTTTCACTGTCCTCTAATTCAAGTTTCCTCTGTTCCAATTGTAACTTTGCTGGTAATACCCTGTTGGACTCTATTTCTAATCCTGTTTCTGCTTCTTCAGATTCAAACGAAAAATGGTTGGCCACTAGTCTTAGGAGTTTGGACTTTCTAGCCTTGGCACGTACAGTGATCCCACACTGCTCAGCCATTTTTCTCAACTCCTCCAAAGACATTGCTTTTAACTTATCCCAGTTACTTCACCCTGGCTTGGGGAGTTACTGGCTTCAGTCACAGACATGTTAGTATTCTAGCACACAACTGCAAGGAAACGTGTATCAAAATCCTTTCTCTTTTAGATTGGGATCAATTTGACTTCCCACTTCCAATTTCTCGTTTGTCTGTGGGTCGAATCCAGATGCTAGCCCCCAAATTTCTGTTACGACCAGGTGAGAAAGGGGTCTTGGGTTCCCTCTCAGCCTTTTCCTGGTTTGACCATAACAGGGTTTAATTTTTAAAACACTGTGTTTTTAGCTCCCACTCAGTGAATCCTTGTTCACTGCTCTCCAATTGTAATGGCAAAAAAATCAACCAGAAAGGTTTTTCTTAGATTTAAACAAGAAAGGTTTAAGTTTATTCACCTTGAAACTCTAATACGGTTAAAACTACTAAACATATGCAATGCGACCATGCTAGCATGAATATGTGCTAAACACACACAGATAGGGGCAGAAAAGGGGAAAGAATCAAGGGGAAAGGTTTGAAGCAATAGCTGGAGTTCATTTACTGTTTTTTGAGTTAGATCAAAAGTCATTGGTTGCAGTTAAATCTTGCCGTCTCGTCGGGGCCTAGTATACACTTGCAAACTTGTTTTGATAGTTTTGTGTCTTCTTGAAATCCAGTTGCAGTCTCTTTTCGTTAGAGAGAGAGACTTTCCTTCTCTTTTGTCTTCAAATTGCAGTCTGAACCAAACTGTTCTGTGAACACAATTCAAACCGAACCTGGGCCAGCAGGCCAGTCTTGTGACTAGCTCTTTTTTCGGGACAACTTGCCCGGTGAGGTTTTGTGGATTCTTTCAATCTTAGTAAACATCCTCAATAGGGGGCTGGAATGCTGACTTTCACACATTCAATGTCTGGTGATCAAAATCCATTTGGGTTAATTGAATCAAGGAGCAGTTCCATTGTCTTCTTCAGGCAACTGTCTCTTAGAATGCAAATGTTTCCAGCCACTGTACTGTTAGAATGTAGGTGCAGCCATGTTTTCAGTCCAGTAAGAGTTTAAAATTAATATTCCATATGATAAAATAAATATGCCTCATTTTGGCAGGTGTGGTTTTTATCACAAAAGAAAGAGGTTAACTTTATTGTACCTAAACCGAACTAATAAAATAATAAACAACATGCCAACTTTCACTCACACATACACACTAGAGGTTTACACACACACAAATAGGTTACATAGTGGGGAAAGGTAGATTGGTTGAGTTAGAGTCCATAGAAGAAAAGGCATACAGTCTGTGAAATTTGAAGATTTGGCTGGCTTCTAGCTGAATTCAGTCGCCCTGAGGCTTTTCGTTTGAAGAGGTAGATGACTGGTTCGTTGAGTCTCTTGGATATAGTTTTGCAGATGATTCCTTCCAACGGGGTTTCGGATTGTAGCCGGAGTATGCAAAGGTCAAACTAGCAGGATTTGAAAGGTTTTAAACTGGAATGGAGAGAGAGAGAGGGACCCCCACTTCGGGTCTGCACATGTCAGAGTTCAGTTGCTTCTCCTCTGCTGCAGAGAAAAAACACCAGCTTAAAACCACAGATGGGGAGGGGCTTGTCACATGACTGTCACTCATTCACTCAAACATAGCAGTTAACAGTATTTCTCTGCTTGCTGAGAGCACAGGTAGTTCTTTTAAACTTCCTGGGTCTTGGTTCTTGCTGGGAAATGCACAGATATTTCATCTCCCTCAACATAGACCTTTGCAATGTAGGATACAGTGTTGCAAACTAGGTGATCATCTTCAGCTGAAAGGGTGACTTTGCTGGCAGCTTGTCTTTGAAACATTTCTTTAAAAAAAATATAAATTCAGATCTCCAGTCAGTGGATTAAAGAAAATTATCATTTAACAAAACACGTTAGTGTAACAAGTTACTGACGTTAGCAATATGACACAGCTGATTTATAGCCAGAAAGTAGATTCATTAACCCTGAACATATCAGTCTCGACTTTCCCATCACCAGACTTTCTAACATGTCCAAGTCAGTTTCCTTGCTGATGTGATTAGCACTCATTGTTTAAACATATTTTTCAAAGTATTTCCATCCCAATCAAACCAGAAGTTTTAAGTAATTTGTTACTAATGGTTTGAAATTGAGAACTCAGCAAGCAGTTTTTAAATAAACCTATTGTACATCCAGATACCAACTGTTTTGAACGTTAATCCTTGCCTTTGTTATCTAATGTTTTATGCTGTAGGGTTAAAAGTTGAATGCTCAGCATAAGTGCTGACTCTACTGGAAAATTGAGGGAGCAGCACTAACTGATGGGCAACTTTGCAGATTGAAAAATATCTGAATTGGCTGATTTCTAATGTGTACTTTCTAACCGATTTCCCAAATGATCCCACTTTCCCTGATATTACATCTGCCCTGCTGGCAGCGAGCCCTCAGATTGGGAGTACATTGCATTGCTCCCTCAAGTCAGTGTCTATAATGTTCAGCCTGAGCTGATGTACTTGTGTAATTTGAATCCCTTACCTCATTGATTGTCTTTCTCTCCTTTCTCCTGCAACCGACGTTCAGCCTAGCGACTTAAGGAAACACCGTCGGAAGGTAATTAGAACTGATGGGCACTCTGAATGGCATTTTCCGTCATGATTTATTTCCTCCTTCCTTTTCTATACTCATCTCCTGGTGACTCATAGTAGGGTACAGTTATGCAGGAAGTGGCAACTATTTAGTGACAGCCTCACCCAAGTGACCAGACTTCATGTATGAATGTAAGGAAATGAAAGGTATTTGACTATGCAAGTCTGATCCTGCCTTCAACCAACACTGTACATTCCAAGGGCCAATGGCTAGCAACTGGGAGTACGAACCAGGGCTGACATTTCCAACTTTCCTCAGGCTGGGAACCGTGCAGCCAATTGCAATGCACCACAGCCACCTGGGCTGACATTAATTAACTCGGTACAGACCTTGGGATTTTGCTGAATGATTCAGTCCCACGCCTTATCATGCCTGTTTCTGCTTTATGCTCGACTTGGGATAGGACTTTTTTTTTCTCTCTTTATTTCTGTTTTCTTTATTTTTTCCATTGTTTTAACCTTCTCTACTCCATGGCATGCAACATTTCTTTATTGCAACAGACAGGCCTTTGTAAATGTCAATCTGTGCCCAACCACTGGAAGGCTCAAGAAAGTAACATTCAGTCGCATCATTTTTGAATTGATTGGAGGCAAGAATTGTTAGGCTGCGACAAGGCACTTCCATTTTAGCTACACTGATTTCCGAAATCATTTCTGATTTGCTTTGGTGTTTGTAAATTGGTGCCAAGTTGAGGGGGAAAGATCACTGGACTCAGTTTTACAGAATATCAGATTGACCAGTGGATCAGGGTAGTGAAAGAAGAGGTCAGGGGTTGGTGATGTGCCCAGTAATCATGCCTTCACAGTTCACTGTCTTGCATAATTGGTGAGCTGCCTTTGCTAACCAGGCTATTCCACATCTCACTTTCCTGCTAATCCTCACTCCCTATCTTATTACTTTGAGTCATTTTTATGGGATGCAAAATAGGAGAGTGAAAGGAAAACTGTTCCTGTGATTCTTTGTGTTATTGTGTCCTTGTCCTCCAATAAAACCAATGCCTGGTCACCTAACCTTCTCCTTTAGTTTTGCCAGACATCTAGAGGCAATGGCCCTGATGGGAAGCTTACACCCGTAGGGAACCTGTTTACTTTTTTCCCCATTATTTCTACCGTTGCTGTAAGTTATTTTGAATAGTTGGAATCTTGAGTATTAATCTTGGTCGAATAATAAATATGTTATGTTTGAACCTGCTTAATTAAATGGAAATTCTTGCAATAGAAACTTATTCTTCACCTGAGCTTCACCGACCTCAACATCATGTTAATATTTCAGTGAACCACTGGTTCTGTTTAAACAGTGCCTCTTGATTTCATATATTAATTTGTTAGGTTTTGCAATGAATGACATCACACAAACATGGATACTTTAAGAAATAGTTTCTCGTTACAGTAGAAAATAGTCTATATGGAATAGGTATCCTGAAATCTGCTATTGGCTGCACCTTCCTGAGGCATTTGTGATCGACAGATGTGTGGATATGAACTATACATTGATGTGAATATTCAGCTGGTTGTTTAAAAGTTGCAGGTATCCTAGCATCCTCTTGAGATGGAGTTGAATCCAAAACATTTAACCAGTTTTTTTCTCTTTCAGATGCTAACTGTATTTCTAGAATTTCTGTTTTCAAGCTCAAATGTCCAGAATTTGGAATTTTTTTCCTCTTTGAATATATAAATTGTAGTTTACAACAAATACTATTTGAGTCAAGGTGTTTTTCCCAAGATTCCCCACTATGTTCACAAACTATGCCAAAGCAGAAACTCTTGGCCTCACTCCCTCACACCCAACAGTCTGTCCTTATCAAATTCATTTCTCTTTCTTGTTAATTTTGTCCCTTCTGTCCTGAAGTAGTTTGCTTGTTACTGTGCTGTTATTTATGAATGCTGTTCACTTATTGGTACTTCACCCAAAGAATAATCCTTCGCATGTGAGCCTTGATTTTGAATGTTGGGAGAGCTATTTAAACAATATGGGGTCTCACTGCTGAGTCAAATGCTGTACTCTGCATAGGTGCACCCATCCATCAGGGGTCGCTGAAGTGATTGTTAAGGGGGAGACTTGGTTGATTTTGTATTTGCCTCACTAACAGAGAAATGCTGATGCCATTTGTCATGTCCTGACTGCCAACCAACTGAGATTACCAATTCAGGATAGACTGGCAATCCATCCTGGACTTCACTGGTCTGAGTGGATCAGCTGCCCATTGCTTAAGCCTGCTGACCATTGGAGCAGAAAATAAAGATGTGAAGGAACATTATTCTTCCATTAATTACCTCTACTTTAAGACAACTGTGTGTTGTTAAGTTGTGGATGAGCCAGACATTGGGAAGACCAAAGCCATCTAATTTGGCCGATGGCAAAAATTCTGTGCACTTTCCCCTAACTCCATCTACTTCCCTGGCTCTTTGCTCAATTTGAACTGAACAGAGTGCAAGCCACTTTTGATACTACTCACTCCACCACCATTGAAACCATTATCAAAATTTTCATTGCCTCCAAACTTCTCCATGCTTTCTTGCTGTTTGCCAAGCTCCACTTGACACAAACTCCAATTCAAAACTCTTCTGCCTGTTTCATGTCCCACACTTAATTGGTTTGCCCATTGCTGCCATCTCCATACAGCCCCTGTCCCCCAATCCTCAAATTCCAATTTCAAAAGTCTCACCCGAGCATACAGATCCATACTTGTTTTTTCCTCACTCTGCCTCTAATCTGCCTAACCTGTGCTATTTTGTCCTCCAGCTCCAGGCATCCCATCTCCTTCATTCAACCAATCCATTGTGTGGGCCCTACTCTTCTGGAATTCTCTCTTTAAATGATTCCACCTTGACACTTTTCTCCTCAACTCCACAGAGACTGTGGTTTCAACCGTGCTTTCAAGCAGTTCTTCTAAGCCTTCTACTACTCTGTAAAAACCTTGTGGTGTTGACATTACAGCTGCTATATAGATGCAAGTAGTTGTAACCTCTGCACTTACACAGTTGCCCCAGCATCAGACGTTCTACATTGTATGTTGGAAGAAGATAATTAGAAGTGCTGTAATTCATCGGTTATGTTGTTGCTATTGGATCATTAGACTGTGTCGCCAAGATAGCAATTCTGCCACTACACTCTTTTCAGCTTTCAATATATGCTTTAGTCTCCAGTGACAAGGGATGACAACCGTGAAGATAAAACCACAATCAGATGTGAAACATCCCCTCCTTCCTCACCGCGCACCATGAGGCTGGAAAAGCTGGCACACTCACTCCAGTCAACCAGTCAAGAAGAAGGTCGAGGGTAAGGCGACTTACATATTCCTAAACCATGTTTCAAGTTAAAAAGAAATCTTAGAAGCAAATGAATTTTGAGGTGCAGCAGACCTAGAGATGTGGCATGTGTCTCTGATTTCTCCCAAATGGAGTTACGATATCAGCCATGTTACTGTATGATAGATACAGAACACACAATCCCAATACATAATTTGTCCCATGTGACACTAAGATCCAAGTAATCCATGCCTAGATCGTCACCCCTTGAAGGAACTCTATCTCCTGTACACCACAGACTGTTGTTATCTTGTTATTCAAAAGTATTTCATTTGAATAATTTATTCAGGTGTGAGAACTAGGAATAATTTACTCCTCCAGTTAGTCCCAGGAAGTGCCTTTGAATTCTAAAATGGTCTTTAACAGTTTGTCACAGTCTATCTCTGTGACATTTGAATAGTAAATATATTTTTAAAAATGCTTTTCAGGAAGGAAGCAACAACACAACTTACATTTATAGCGCCCCTTTAAACATAGTAAAATGTTCCAAGGCACTTTACAGGAGTGCTATCAAACAAAAAAAAAGCAAAGTAAGGAGTGCTTTCATATTTGCACTAAATTCTCATTTAGTGTTTGGAGTGGCAAAGGGACAATAAGGTGGAAATTCAATCCATAACAAGTTATTCAAGTATAATGTTAGCAGGCGTTCTGACGATGCTAATTGAATTTCATGTGTTCATTACTTCTGGCTATGAAGCACCTCCTAGCATCAATCCTAAATTGTTTGAACCTGTACTTTCTTGTCCTAATGTTGTGGGAAAATTTTTACTGTTGCGTTCCTGGATTGCAGAGGCTGCAGAGATTTGAGTTTCATGGCACTTTCCTCTCTCCGGATGGAAGAGTCTTAGGTATTGGTCAAGTATCCATGAGCCCAGCTTCATAGAAGCTGGGCATAGAAAGATATGGGAACTGGCAGTGAAATTCAATTTGTCACTTTGGAACATAAGAACAAGCGTAGACCAGTCGTCCCCTCAAGCCAGTTTTGCCATTCAGTCAGATAATGGCTGATCTGTACTTCAACTCCATTTATCTGCCTTGGTTCGATATCCCATTATACCTTTTCCTAACATCAATCTCTGATTTGAAATTTTAAATTGACCTAACCTCAACAATCTTTTGGTGTGAGCGTGCCAGATTTCCACTGCCCTTCATGTGAAGAAATTATTCTTGACTGCCCCTGAATGGCCTAGCACTAATTTTAAGGTTATGCCCCCTTGTTCTGAACTCCCCACCGAGGAAACAGTTTCTCTCTATCTATGCTATCAAATTCTTTAATCATCTAAAATACCTCAGTTAGATAATCCCTTAATCTTCTATACTCAAGCCTAGTCTATGCAATCTGTCATCATAATTTAACCCTTTTAGCCCTGGTATCATTCTGTTGAATCTGTGCTGCACCCCCTCCAAGGCCAATACATCGTCCCTGATGTACAGTGTTGACTCTGCATTACTTAGTACATATACTCAGACAGGTACCTGCTATGTTAACTGTTATCAAAAACTTAGGCTTTAAAGTAGCATCTGTTTTAACAGTAGTCCAGGTTGTGACAAAATATCTAACGAACAGTATTAACAATAGTTAACGGCAAGCTTTTGGATACAGAATTTATTGAAAGTGAATGCAAATTATTAATAATTAATCCTTGAGTATAAGAGGCTTCCTTTCAGTTGTGTAATGTGTCCTCTTGTGATTATCTTGTTTTGTTTTTGATCGCTATCATGATGGTTGCTTCTCAGCATATTGACAGCAGAGGAGCTGGCTAGCAATCCCAGCAGCAACAACAGCAGCCAGGACTCACTGTATAAAGCCTCAAAGAAGAAGGGCATTAAATCATCCATTGGCCGTCTGTTTGGCAAGAAGGAGAAGGCGCGTCTGGGCCAGCTCGGCAAGGAAATGGCTTCAGTCCATGGTAGGTCCAGCTGGTTTTCAAAAAGTGAATGAAATCTCCGAGGGTTCAGTGAGTTTTTTCACTGTGTAACTGTGTCATATCAATCAGGAAGGCCCAGTCTGATGAAAGACAGTGTTGTTAACCAGGGAGGTGGAAGTGGTATTCAACTGGCCTCTGAGTCCTTGGCTTCAGTAAGGGGAAATCAGCCAGGATTCCTGCTCCTGCTGGAAGTGTATGCATGACATCAGGCTGCCCTAGCTGTCCAAAGGCCTGCTGACGCTCACTGTCAAAGGACACACATGAATAATGGGCATCTGGGTAAAGTACAACTGGCACATGTGGAATGGTATAAAGCAGGGTTAAAATTGGTTATAGTAAAAGTAAATTAAATGAGATGCTATCCTTCCAGTTCAAACATTAATATGGGGCCACGATTACCTTTGTCAAGTCAGTATGTAAAAAGAGGGTGACTGGTTATTTTTTTATGTATAGCATGGGCAGACTAGAAACCCCAAATAACAAATTCCAAGTACCAACAGGAGATGGAGGGAGAATGCAGAATGGAAATAACATGTGACTCAACTCACATGCACCTTTATTCATTCAGCCACAAATGAAATAATTTCTGACAGCGAACAGAATTGCACAGCAGCCCATTTCCACTTAAGTTTCCCCCTCACTCCATTAGTAGTAAGTTGTATTTTCCGCTGGCATTGCTTCATGGTGTTGAACTTTTCTCTTGATTTTTTTTTTTGCTTTTGGCCTTTGGAAGCATCATTACAGAAATATTCAAAATACTGACTGTAATTTCAAAAATTCGATTAGTTTCCCTTATGAGACAGTGACAGGGAACAGGGAACGTGGGGAACATGAGCAGTCTGATGGAATATTATTTTGGTTGGGGGTGGGGCGGGTGTAACTGATCTGATAGAATACTTACTGCTTCTGGAATTTGACAACTGTGACCTTTCACCCTTGTTCATGTTAAGCTGCTCTCAGTTGTAACCTTTGGCCATCATGGCATGTTTGACACTTGTGTTTTTATACACCTATTCTCGGCTGCCTGAGAAACAAACTTTGACTTGTTTGGTGTGGAGAAAATTATATTTAATCTGACTTTGCTCCTTTTAGTGCCTTTTGCGTTATAAAGTTCTGAATTTTTACAATTGAAGTTTGAGGTTAAAAATAGAGCCCACTGTAGGAACAGCTACTTAATTTAATATCATACTAAGTGTACAAGTTCTTCTCTCATTTCACTGTGTAAACTGTTAAATAGGATGACATAGTCTGGTACAAACCTGTCTAGTTTTGTAACTTAGGACAGTTTAAATGCCGTTTCTTCCCTCCAATTTTTATGTTGCTCAAGTAGAATTACCACGTGTGCAAGTTGGCATGTTCACCAATATGTGTAGGTTGATGCAATGTGTTCTTGTAACACTGGCATCAGTCACTAACAAATGCACAATACATTAAATATATCAGTGCTTTAAATTGTTACATAGGATCAAGAGTGGGCCATGCACCCCTTTGAGCCTCCTCCGCCATGCATTAGATCATGACTAATATGTATCTTAACTCCACTTACTCTCCTCAGTGCATAAGAGCACAGGAAATAGGAACAGGAGTAGACCATATGGCCCTTCAAGCTTGCTCCATGATTCAATATGATCATGGTTGATCTTCTGCCTCAATTCCACTTTGCTGCCCACTCCCCATATCCCTTGATTCCCTGAGAGACTAAAAATCTGCATCTTTGCCTTAAATATATTCAACAATGGAGCATCCACAACTCTCTGAGCTAGAGAATTCCAAAAATTCACAATCCCACTGAGTGAAGACATTTCTCCTCAACTTAGTCTCAGGATAAAGGGACGAACTTTTAGGACTATGTTCCTGTGTTCTAGATTCCCCAGCAAGGGGAAACAACCTCTCAGTGTCTATCCTGGCAAGCCCTTTCAGAATCTTGTATATTTCAATGAGACCACCTCTCATTCTTCTAAATTCCAGAGAGTATAAGCCCAATTTACTCAGCCTCTCATCATAGGACAATCCTCTCATCCCAGGAGCCAATCTTGTGAGCCTTCTTTGTACCATCTCCAATGCAAGTATATCCTTCCTTAGATACTGGAGACCAAAACTGCACGCAGTAGTCCAGATGTGATCTCATCAAAGCCCTGTACAATTGTAGCAAGACTTCCTTATTCTTGTTCTCCAATCCTCTTGCAATAAAGGCCAACATGCCATTTGCCTTCCCAATTGCTTGGTGAACCCACGTGCTAACTTTCTGTGTTCCTTGTATAAGTACACCCAAGTCTCTCGGAACATTAATATTTAGAAGTTTCAGGTCTTTTAAAAAAAAATCTGCTTTTCTATTCTTCCGCCCAACGTGAATAACCTCACACTTCCTCACATTATACTCCATGTGCCACCTTGTTGCCCACTCATGTAACCTGTCTATACCTCTTTGTGTCTTCCTAACAGTTTACATTCTCACCTCGTTCCATATCCCTTCATAGCCTTACCTGACAAAAGTCTATCAATCTTAATTTTGAAATATTCAATTGATGTCCTCAACAGCTTTTTGTTCTGATCATCTTCCAATCTTGTATCCACCTGTTCCTCTCCTTGTGAAGCTGGTGTGCTGCCCATCTTTGGTTATGATTTTAAGTGATTCAGGCCAATGAGGTGTCCGGTTCAGCTCCATCTGTGCTGAATTAACTGATTTCAGCTCTGATGATGGTCAATTGCTTTTTGCTTTGCTAAGTTAGGAAGTAGAAAAAGCTATCAGGGTTTCAGCTCCTGATCACTGTTTGGTGACCTCTGTTGGAAAATATGCAGGTGTGAACGTCTTGTAAGGATGCCTTTCATTGTGGAAAACACCACCAGTCCACACTGTCTCGAGTCATACTTGGGGATGGCACTAAAAAACCTCTCATAACAATGGAATGGTATACCATTAAATGAGTCACAGCATTCAACAGAGAGCAGGGAAAGGGAATTGTAGGGGAAATTGGAAACAGGAAAACCATCCTGCCTGTGGTACTGTGACCTGCAGTATTATCCAGTCATCATGCTGGACCTCTAGTGCACCAGACAATACATCTGAGTGTAAGAATAAAATTGTATTATTTTTAAAAGAGCGTTTTAAAATTAAGCTGCACATCTTGCATGCGCGTAAATCTACATATTGTTTTATTCTCTCTCCCCTTATAGGATATGGATACTTTGGTAAGTAATACCAATTTAAATGACCTTGCTGAGTGTTTTCAACATTTTCTTTTCTTGTTAACAAATTTGTGTGAGCATGAATGGGAGAAAGGTGATTTTAATTTGTTAAATAATATATTTGGAGACTTTTTTGGTAAAGATATATGGAGATGCAATAGGATTGCACAAGAATCCAAGGTGTAGAAACATAGAAAATAGGAGCAGGAGTCGGCCATTCAGCCCTTCGGGCCTGCTTCGCCATTCAAAAAAAGATCATGGCTGATCGTCTAATTCAGAACACTGTTCCCCATATCCCTTGATCCCTTTTACTGCTACCATTAAAACCATTGGTTTGATAATTAGGATGGTGATGCTCATTTCACAAGAACACAGAAGGGCCAACGAGGCCCAGAAGAGTTTTACTGTATGGGAAAATTCTTAGGTTATATTTTTTCCAGTTAACCTGACAAGAATTATTTACTTTTGGTTACTTTCTTTTGGACCTTAGAAGACTTATTCTCCCTTTTGCAAGACTTTCTCTCCTTTCTCTCCCACGCTTACACGATACACCTAAATGTGGAGAAAAGTTGCCAACTTGCTTTCAGATCTCGACCAATCAGACTCCTGAGTCTTCTACTAGGAGATGTGTAAGAATGGCATGGGTCACTTGCCCTGCCCATTTTATCTTGCTTTCTGACCTTCATTTGGCACGGTACATACAAACATACGAACATGCAAATTAGGAGCAATAGTAGGCCACTTGGCCCTCGAGCCTGCTCCGCCATTCAATAAGATCATGGCTCTTCTGATTGTTACCTCAACTCCAATTTTCCACCTACCCCCAATAACCTTTCACCCCCTGGCTTATCAAGAATCTATCTACATCTGCCTTAAAAATATTCAAAGACTCTGCTTCCACTGACTTTTGAGGAAGAGAATTCCAAAAACTCACGACCCTCTGAGAGAAAAAAGGTTCCTTCATCTCCATCTTAAATGGGCGACTGCTTGTTTTTAAACAGTGACCCCAGTTCTAGATTCTCCCACAAGGAGAAAAATCCTTTCCACATCAACCCTGTCAAGACCCCTCAGGATCTAATGTTTCAATCAAGTCACCTCTTACTTTTCTAAACTCCAGCGGATACAAGCCTAGCCTGTCCAACCTTTCCTCACAAGACAACCTGCCCATTCCAGGTATTAGTTTAGTAAACCTTCTCTGAACTGCTTCCAATGCATTTACATCCTTCCTTAAATAAGGAGACCAATACTGTACACAGTACTCCAGATGTGGTCTCACCAATGCCCTGTATAACTGAAGCATAACCTCCCTACTTTTGTATTCAATTCCACTCGCAATAAACTATAACATTCTATTAGCTTTCCTAATTACTTGCTGAACCTGCATACCAACCTTTTGTGATTCATGCACGAGGACACCCAGATCCTTCTGCGTCTCAGAGCTCTGCAATCTCTCACCGTTTAGATAATAAGCACCTTTTTTATTCTTCCTGCCAAAATGGACAATTTCACATTTTTCCACATTATACTCCATTTGCCAGGTCTTTGCCCACTCACTTAACCTATCTATATCCCTTTGTGGCCTCCTTTTATCCTCTTCACAACTTACTTTCCTACCTATCTTTGCATCATCAGAAAATTTAACAACCATACCTTCGTTCCCTCATCCAAATCATTTATCTAAGTTGTAAAAAGTTGAGGCCCCAGCATTGGTCCCTCCCAGCACTTGTATCCGCTGGAGTTTAGAAAAGTAAGAGGTGACTTGACTGAAATGTTAGATCCTGAGGGGTCTTGACACCACTCATTACATCTTGCCAACCAGAAAATGGCCCATTTATGCCTACTCTCTGTTTCCTGTTAACTAGCCAATCGTATATCCATACCAGTATGATACCCCTACACCATGAGCTTCTTTTTTCCGCAATAACCTTTGACATGGCGCCTTATCAAATGCCTTCTGGAAATCTAAATACAGTACATCCACCGGTTCCGTGTTATCCACAGCACGTGTTACTTCTTCAAGGAACTCCAATAAATTGGTTAAATATGATTTCCCTTTCACTAAACCATCCATGTTGACTCTGCCTGATTACCTTGAATTTTTCTAAATGCCCTGCTATAACATCTTTAATAATAGTTTCTAACATTTTCCCTAAGACAGATGTTAAGCTAACTGGTCTGTAGTTTCCAGCTTTCTGTCTCCCTCCCTTTTTGAATAAAACAGTTACATTGGCTATTTTCCAATCTAATGGAACCTTCCCCGAATTTAGGGAATTTTGGAAAATTAATAACAATGCATCAACTATCTCACTTGCCACTTCTTTGAGGACCCTAGGATGAAGTCCAACAGGACCCAGGGACTTGTCAGCCCGCAGCTCCAAAACTTTGCTCTGTACCACTTCCCTGATGATTGTAATTTTCTTGAGTTCCTTCCTCCCTTCTATTTCCTCATTTACAGCTATTTCTGGGCTGTTACCTGGATCCTCTATTGTGGAGACTGATGCAGAATACCTGTTTAATTCATCTGCCATCTTTTTTTATTAGTTTCATGGGATGTGGGCGTCGCTGGCCAGGCCAGCATTTATTGCCCATCCCTGATTGCCCATCAGAAGGTGGTGGTGGTGTTTCCACGCATCTTCTGCCCTTGTCCTTCTAGGTAGTAGAGGGTGTGGGTTTTGAAGGTGCTGCCTGAGTAGCCTTGGTGCATTGCTGCAGTGCATCATGTAGATGGTACACACTGCTGCCACTGTGCGCCGGTGGTGGAGGGAGTGAATGTTTGTGAATGGGGTGCCAATCAAGTGGGTTTCTTTGTATTGAATAGTGTTGAGCTTCTTGAGTGTTGTTGGAACTGCACCCATCCAGGCAAGTGAAGAGTATTCCATCACACTCCTGACTTGTGCCTTGTAGATGGTGGACAGGCTTTGGGGTGTCAGGAGGTGAGTTACTTGCTGCAGGATTCCTACCCTCTGACCTGCTCTTGTAGTCACGGTATTTATATGGCTACTCCAGTTCAGTTTCTGGTCAATGGTAAGCCCCTAGGATGTTGATAGTGGGGGAATCAGCGATCGTAATGCTTTTGAATGTCAAGGGGAGATGGTTAGATTCTCTCTTGTTGGAGATGGTCATTGCTCGGCACATGTGTAGTGTGAATGTTACTCGCCACTTATCAGTCCAACTTGGATATTTTTCTGGTCTTGCTGCATTCCTACGCAGACTGCTTCAGTATCTGAGGGGTCACGAATGGTGTTGAACATTGTGCAATCATCAGCGAACATCCCCGCTTCTGACCTTATGATTGAAGGAAGGTCATTGATGAAGCAGCTGAAGATGGTTGGGCCTAGGACACTACCCTGAGGAACACCTGCAATGATGTCCTGGAGCTGAGATTATTGACCTCCAACAACCACAACCATCTTCCTTAGCGCTCGGTACAATTCCAACCTTACTAACTCCCCAGACTCACTTCCTATAGAACCAACGCTCACTTTGTTAACTCTTTTCTTTTTAAAATATCTATAGAAACTCTTACTATCTGTTTTTATATTTCTAGCTAGCTTTCTCGAATTGTCCCTCCTTATTAATCTTTTAGTCATTCTTTGCTGTTTTTTATATTCTGTCCAATCTTTTGACTTCCCACCCATCTTTGCACAATTATATGCTTTTTCTTTAATTTTGATGCTTTCTTTAACCACAGACGGTGGGTCCTCCCCTTGGAATTTTTCTTTCTCATTGAAATGTATCTATTCTGTGTATTCTGAAATATCCCCTTAAATGTCTGCCACTGCATCTCTATTGACCTACCCCTTAACCTAATTTGCCAGTTCACTTTAGCTAGCTCTGCTTTCAGTCCCTCACAATTGCCCTTATTTAAGTTTAAAATACTAGCCTTGTACCCATTCTTCTCTCCCTCAAACTGAATGTAAAATTCAATCATATTATGATCTCTGCTACCTTAGAGCACCTTCACTATGAGGACATCAATTAATACTATCTCCTTGCACAATACCAAGTCAAGTATAGCCTGCTCTCTGCTTGGCTCCAGAACGTGCTGTTCTAAGAAACTATCACGAAAACATTCTATGTACGCCTCATCTAGGCTACCTTTGCCCAACTGATTTTTCCAGTCTCTATATAGATTAAAATCCTCCATGATTATTGTTGTATCTTTCTGACAAGGTCCCATTATTTCTTCCTTTATACTCTGTCCGACAGTGTGGTTACTATTAGGGAGCCTGCACACCACTCCCACCAGTGACTTTTTGCCTTTATCATTCCTCATCTCATCCTAACCGCTTCTACATCCTGGTTTCCCTCTCTAATGTGCTAATACCATCATTAATTAACAGATCCACCCCTCCATCTTTTCCTAGCTTCCTGTCCTTCCTAAATGTTATGTACCCTTCAATATTCAGGTCCCAATCTAAGCCATTACAGAGACATGGCGAAAGACAACAATCGGATCATACTTATTTATTTCTATTTGCGCTCTCAGTTCATCTTTATAGTTTTGAATGCTATGTGCATTCAGAAACAGAGCTTTTAGTTTTGTCCTTTTTTTTATTTTTGTAACGTCTAGCCTTGACTGCTGATTTACTTTTAGATACCTAACGCTAAGGAAGATGGCTGTGGTTGTCGGAGGTCAATCATCTGAACTCCAGGACATCATTGCAGGAGTTCCTCAGGGTAGTGTCCTAGGTCCAACCATTTTCAGCTGCTTCATCAATGACCTTCCTTCAATCATAATGTCAGAAGCGGGGATGTTCGCTGATGATTGGACAATGTTCAACACCATTCGTGACTCCTCAGATACTGAAGCAGTCTGTGTAGAAATGCAGCAAGACTTGGACAATATCCAGGCTTGGGCTGATGTGGCAAGTAACATTTGCGCCAAACAAGTGCCAGGCAATGACCATCTCCAACAAGAGAGAAAATAACCATCTCCCCTTGACATTCAATGGCATTACCATTGCTGAATCCCCCACTATCAACATCCCAGGGGCTAATATTGACCAGAAATTGAACTGGAGTAGCCATATAAATACCGTGGCTACAATAGTAGGTCAGAGGCTAGGGATCCTGCAGCGAGTAACTCATCTCCTGACTCCTCAAAGCCTGTCCACCATCTACAAGGCACAAGTCAGGAGTGTGATGGAATGCTCTCCACTTGCCTGGATGGGTGCAGCTCCAACAACACTCAAGAAGCTCAACACCATCCAGGACAAAGCAGCCCGCTTGATTGGCACCCCATCCACAAACATTCACTCCCTTCACCACCGGCGCACAGTGGCAGCAGCGTGTACCATCTACAAGATGCACTGCAGCAACGCACCAAGGCTCCTTAGACAGCACCTTCCAAACCCGCGGTCTCTACCAACTAGAAGGACAAGGGCAGCAAATGCATGGGAACACCACCACCTGCAAGTTCCCCTACAAGTTACACACCATCTTGACTTGGAACTATATCGCCGTTCTTTCACTATCGCTGGGTCAAAATCCTGGAACTCCCTTCCTAATAGCACTGTGGGTGTACCTACCCCACATGGACTGCAGCAGTTCAAGAAGGCAGCTCACCACCACCTTCTCAAGGGCAATTAGGGATGGGCAATAAATGCTGGTCTAGCCAGCGATGCCCACATCCCATGAATGAATAAAAAAAATTGTATTCTCTATCCCTTCCTGTCATGGTCTTTTTTTTAAAATCATTTTCCATTTCAATACCTTTCTCTTTTGCCTTGCCTCTACTCTTTGATTTACCATATCTTCCAAAATTTGATCCCTTGCCTCCACTATTTAGTTTAAAACCGTCTCTACTTCTAGTTAGCCGCTCGCTAGAACACTGGTCCCACCCAGCATGGTTCAGGTGTGGACCGTCCCAACAGTACAACCCCCACTTTCCCCAGTAATGGTGCCAGTGCCCCACGAACCAGAACCCACTTCTACCACACCAATCTTTTAGCCACGCATTCATTTCTCTAATCTTATTTGCCCTATGGCAATTTGCAGGTGGCTCAGATAATAATCCAGAGATTACTACCTTTGTGGTTCTGCTTCTTATTTTGGTGCCTAATTCCTCATACTGACTATGCCTTCTTCCTTGTCCTGCCCATGTCGTTGGTACCTACATGGACCAAGGTGACTGAACCCTCCCACTATAAGTTCCTCTCTAGCCCTGAGCAGATGTCCTTAACCCTAGCACTGGGCAGGCAACACAGCCATCTGGACTCATTCTTTGCTGTACCGTGCACTGATTGCATGGCTAAGATAGGGAATGTGCCAAACAGGGAATTGTTAGTGCGACATCACAACCTATTGGCATGCCATTGGTGCATCAACATCTTCTATCACCCAGTCCTATTATTTTTGTAACGTCATATATCCTGTTGCAGTGACATCTTTGTGTTTTACTCCATCAGTAGATATAGGAATCCCACTTTCATTTTCTAACTATTGGAACTTGGATTAAAGTGAGAAGAAGATCAATGCTTTCTCATATTCCTTTATTGTTAACTAGGTGGCATATTAGATGCAGAAATGGGCATCCAGGACTCCCTTACTCTGAGCAAACTTGGAACACAAGCAGAGAGGGACCGAAGGCTAAAGAAAAAGTAAGTTTTAAGTAATTTTGAAAAAGTGTAATAGTCCTTATCATGTGGTTGTTTTCAATATGAATTGAATAGTATTCATTTATTTATTTCAATGAAAGTGAAGGAAAACCTGCTTTCTAACTTATACCCTCTCCTCTTGATCCCACTGCATCACATGCAATTCCACATCCAATAGGTTAGCTAGACAGCCAGATCCCAAGGCTCTGCTATTTCCTATCTGTACTGTGATACAAGAATTCTCAGTGCTTCTGTAACTTGCTGCCACCATTCTATCAGTGACATTTGGTAGTCTGGTAGCACAGATCTGTCAGTGCCTCTCTGCATCCTAGTGCTAGGGTCCTCTTGCCCCTCTGTTATTTTAGAACGTGGTGACAAGACTTTGCCTATGCCTCTTTGTAGCCTGATGACATGACCTTACTAGGTCTCCATAACCTAGTGCCTGGAGTCTTGCCAGTACCTTCCTATAGCCTCATTTCAGGCGATGCCTTGATCCTTCGCTCTTCCCTTTCTTACCTCACTTTCACTAGGTACTTTGGCTGTGAAAAGCCAACCAAGACTGGGACCCATCACATGTGAAATCTTGAGTGTGATATTTGTCTGCCATTATACACAATATAGTGAAGGGTCTTTTGTACAGCGCAATTACTTTTTAAAAGCTTCAGTCAAGTATCTTGAATGAATCAGCAAATTAAGATTATTGTAATTTTTTATTGGTTCCTTTATTCTATTTTCAAAATATCAAAGGACCTGTGCTGAAAGGCAGACTCAGTGTAAGAAATTCTTATACTAATATGATTCCTAAATGACTCAAACTTGCAGGGACCCACAGGAGAACCACAGCCCTTAAAAAGTTAAATCCAAAACAGCAACTTCCTTAATTCTGCCTGTAAATCTTAAACTGTGGCCTGTTATGTGGTTTTTGAACATAGGAACAGGAGTAGGCCATTCAGTCCATTGAGCCTGCTCCACCATTCGACATAATCATTGCTGATCGTCCACTTCAATGCCTTTTTCCGCACACTATCCCCATGTCCCTTTATATCATTGGTATTTAGAAATCTCTCAATCTCTGCTTTAAACATACTCATTGACTGAGCTTCCACAGCACTCTGGGGTAGAGAATTCCAAAGATACACAGCCCTCTGAGTAAAGAAATTTCCCCTAATTTCGGTCATAAGTGGCTTCCCCCTTATTTTGAAATTGTGTCCACTGGTTCTAGACTCCCCAACCAGGGGAACCATCTTACCCGCATCTACCCAGTCTATCCCTTTAAGTATTTTGTAGGTTTCAACGAGATCACCTTTCATTCTTCGAAACTCTAGTTTCCCCAGTCTCTCTTCATAGGACAGTCCCGCCATTCCGGGAACAAGTCTGGTGAAGCTTCGTTGCACTCCCTCAATGGCAATAACATCCTTCCTAAGGTAAGGGGACCAAAACTGCACACAGTACTCCATGTGCGGCCTAACCAAGCTTCCATACAATTGAAGCAAGACTTCACTAATCCTGTACTCAAATCCTCCTGCGATAAAGGCTAACATACCATTAGCCTTCCTAATTGTTTGCTGCAACTGCATGTTAGCTTTCAGAGACTTATTGACGAGGACACCCTTTGTGATCTCTTACCATTTAAGAAATACTCTGCACATCTATTCCTCCTATCAAAGTGAATGACCTCATATTTTCCACGTGATATTCCATCTGCCATGTTCTTGCCCACTCGCTAAGTCATCCGCGAACTTGGAAATATTACATTTGATCCCCACATCCAAATCATTGATATGTATTGTGAACAGCTGGGACCCAAGTACTGATCCTTGCGGTAGCCCACTAGTCACAGCCTGCCAATGCAAGAATGACCCATTTATTCCGACTCTCTGTTTTCTGTCTGTTAACCAATCCCTAATCCATGCCAGTATATTACCTCCCATCCGTGTGCTTTAAATTTGCTAACCAATCTCCTGTGGGGGACTTTATCAAAAGCCTTCTGAAAATCCAAGTATACCACGTCCACCAACTCCCCTTAATCAATTCTGTTCGTAACATCCTCAAAAAACTCCAACAGGTTCGTCAAACATGATTTCCCATTCATAAATCCATGTTGACTATGCCCAATCAGATCATTATTATCCAAGTGTCCATTTATCACATCCTTTAGAATAGATTCTGGAATTTTCCCTACTACTGATGTAAGGCTAACAGATCTGTAGTTCCCTGTTTTCTCTCTCCCTCCCTTCTTAAATAATGGGGTGGCATTTGCTACCTTCTGATCTGCAGGAACCATTCCAGAATCTGTAGAATTTTGGAAGATGATCACCAATGCATCCACTATCTCCATAGCTACCTCTTTCAACACTCTGGGATGTAGAATATCCGGTCCTGGGACTTATTAACCTTCAGCCCCATTAATTTCTCCAATACAACCTTCTTACTAATACTAATTTCCATCAATTCCTCATTCTCCCTCGTCCCTTGGATCTCTAATTCTGGGAGATTTCTTGTATCTTCCTCAGTGAAGACAGACACAAAGTAATCATTTAGCTTCTCTGCCATTTCTCTAATCCCCAATATAAATTCTCCTAACTTTGTCTGTAATGGATCCACATTTGTCTTAGCCAAACATTTCCTTTTTGCATACCTATTGAAGCTTTTACAGTCTGTTTTTATGTTTTTTGCTGGTTTACATTCATATTCTATTCTCCCTTTATTAATCAGTTTCTTGGTCCTCCTTTGCTGTATTCTAAAATCATCTCAATCCTCAGGTTTGCTACTATTTCTTGCAACTTTATAGGCCTTTTCTTTTAATCTGAGACAATCCTTAACTTTCTTTGTTAGCCACGGTTGACCGACTTTACTTTTTGGGTTTTTGTGCGCTGAAGGAATGTATAGTTGCTGTAAGTTATGTAATATTTCTTTAAAGACTTTCCATTGCCTATGTACTGTTATACCTTTTAATGAATTTTCCCAGTCCACCTCAGTCAATTTGCCCCTCATACCTTCATAATTTCCATTGTTCAAATTTAACACCCTGACTTCAGATTCAACTACTTCACTTTCAAACATAATGTAAAGTTCTATCATATTATGGTCACTCATCCCTAAAGGTTCTTTTACAACAAGATTATTAATTAGCCCTTTCTCATCACATAATACTAGATCTAAAATAGCCTCAACATACTTCTTTAGAAAACCATCCCTAGTACTCCAGAAGCACATCCTCTACAACATTAGGTTTACCCAGTCTGTATGCACATTGATTACTGTTACCCATGATTATTGTATTACCGATGCTACATGCTTCTCTAATCTCCTGATTGATACCATGCTCCACAGTACTACTATTGTTTAGTGGCCTATAAACAACTCCTACCAATGTTTGCTGCCCCTTGCTGTTTCTTAGCTCCACCCAAACAGTTTCCACATTTTGTTCTTCTGATCTGAGATCCTCCCTTCCTATTGTACTGATCCCATCCCTTATTATCAGTGCAACACCATCTCCTTTTCCTTTTTGCCTGTCCTTCCTAAATGTCGAAGATCTTGAATAGTCAGTTCCCAGAATTGGTCACCCTGTAGCCATGTTTCCGTAATGGCAATTAGATCATACCCATTTACCTCCACTTATGCCTTTGAATCATCTACCTTGTTGTGAATGCTGTGCGCGTTCAGGTAGAGTGCCCTTAACCTTGTCCTCTTGACATTATTCTGCATTCTAAGCCTAGTTGATGTTTGCCTTTGTTTCACCTGCCTTCTAATTTCGCCTGCTAAGTTTTTACTTCCTGTTACCTGCTTTACTGACTTCCAATTTGAGCTAACCCTCATGTTCCCATCTCCCTAACAAGCTAGTTTAAACCCTCCCCAACAGCACTACCAAATCTCCCTGCGAGGACGTTAGTTCCAGTCCTCTTAAGGTGTAACCCGTCAATCTTGTACAGGTCGCAGTGCCCCAGAACTGGTCCCACTGCCTCAGAAATCTGATGCCCTCCCTCCTACACCAATTCTCTAGCTACATGTTCAATCAATCCTCTTATTCCAATGCTCACTAGCACGTGACACTGGGAGTAATCTTGAGATTACTGCTCTTGAGAACCTGCTTTTTAATTTCCATCCGAACTCACTAAACTCTGCTTTCAGGACCTCATCCCTCTTTCTACCTATGTCATTGGTACCAATGTGGACCATGACCTCTGGCTGTTCACCCTCCCCAGAAGTTTGTCCTGCAGCTGCTCTGTGACATCCTTGACCCTGGCACCAGGGAGGCAATGTTTAGGGGGGATTCTGACTTAGAGGCGTTCAGTCATAACCCCACAGATGGTAGCTTCGTACCATTGGCTCCTCAGCCAAGCACATACACCAAATGTCTGAACCTGCGGTTCCTCTCATACTAAGCAGGATTACTATTGCAACTACACATCATCAGTCGGGTAAAACTAACCTGTCTCACGGTGGTCTAAACCCAGCTCACGTTCCCTATTAGTGGGTGAACTATCCAAGGCTTGGTGAATTCTGCTTCAAAATGATAGGAAGAGCCGACACCGAAGGATGAAAAAGCGACGTCGCTATGAACGTTTGGCCGCCACAAGCCAGTTATCCCTGTGGTAACTTTTCTGACAGCTCCTGCTTAAAACCCAAAAGGTCAGAAGGATCATGAGGCCCCTCTTTCACAGTCTGTATTCATACTGAAAATCAAGATCAAACCATCCTAGAGTCACGTTTACTGCTGCAGAAATGCCTGTCTGTGCCCTTGACTATTGAATCCCCTATCACTATTGCTCTTCCACTCTTCTTCCTCTCTTCCTGTGCAGCTGAGCCACCCGTGCTGCCACGGACCTTGCTCTGGCTGCACTCGCCTGAGGAACCACCACCCTCACCAGTATCCAATATGGAAAACCAATTAGCAAGCAAGATAGACTCAAGGGACTCTTGCACTATCTGCCTGCTTCTCTTAGACTGCCTGGTGGTCACCCATTCCCTCTCTGCCTGCATGCTCCTAACCTCCCTAAGCGTGCTATCCATGTAGTCCTCAGCCTCGCGAATGCACAACAGTGACTCCAGCCGCCACTCGAGTTCCAAAACCCGCAACTCAAGCTTGTGCAGCTGGTGACACTTCCTGCAGATGTGTTCATCTAGGACACATGATGCGTCCATGATTTCTCACATACCGCAGGATGTGTACATTCCACTTGGCCAAGCTGACCTGCCATACCGTAATTTTAATAACTATTTATACCAATTAGAATAAGTAGAATAACTTACCAGTTACTCACCAATCAGCTTCTTACCCTGTACCGAAGTAAGAGCCAGCTACTGGAGGATGAAAAAAGGTAGAAAAAGAAAGGAAGGAGCACCTCCCTCACTAAACTCCCACTTTACACTCTGTGAACTCAAATCAGCACTCAGTGCAGACGCAGCAGCACTGAGGAAGCCCTGCTTTTATACTTTCCGAAAAACAACTGATTCAAGCTTCTGAAAACCAGTTTAAGCCAGCTACCTAAGTAACTAGCTGCAACCGCTCCCAGAGAGCTTGTATACCCCTGTTTTAAGGCCGGAATAAAACTTAACTTCTCTTAACTTAAGGAATAATTTTTAGTTAATTGCTAAACTGAAGACAAAAATAGACTTTAGATAGGGAGTTATAAGGATTAATTTCTATCACCAGCTCTCAGTGCAGACCACTGAGGCAGCTTCTTAAGTGTCTTTGACCACTCTGTGACTAAGAAAAATATAGTCCATTCTACTTCATTAAACAAAACTTTGAACAAAATGAGAGAAATTTTGATGCTTTAATGTTTTGTTCCATTCCAACCATAAGGCTTTACCTCTTTTCATGGGTTTGCTGTCAGCTCTTTTCTTTATTTTGCACCAGTATTATTTGTTAATACCAGCTAGTAGCATACGTGCTATTTTTCTTTATTCCCTCTACGTTCATTCTTTTCATCCACTTATGAATAATTCCAGATAAGTTTTGTTCACCGATTGCATTTGGATTAAATGCATTTTTCTTCCTCTCCCTCATAACCTCTGATTGGTGCACTTTTTCTTTATGTGTGATTTTATTGCTAACAATCTGGTCTACATTTTCTCTGGATGATTTCATTGTGCTGTAGAAATCAAAGTCTGGGGGCTGTTGGGTGAATCTCAACCAAATAAGCACAAATTCTGCACTCTACGTTTAGTCAGTTAATGAAGTGATGAACTTTTTTCATCCTCTCTATGGGTTACTCTGAGTCTATCCTTGTGTTAGGTATCATTCTCCGTCAGAGAACGTAGCTCAAAGTAACTTCCTTTCAAGCCCAGTGTGACCTGCTCGCTCTGCTTTGAAGTGCTTAACCTCTATTCAATATCTTTCTGCAAGGACATAATAAAAGAAGAACGGGTTGCATCTGAACTGGAGGGGCACCAATATCCTGGGCGGGAGGTTTGCTCGAGCTCTTCGGGAGGGTTTAAACTAGTTTGGCAGGGGGATGGGCACCGGACCCACGGATCAGTGGATGGGGTAGCTGTTGAACAGGCAGATACTGAGTGCAGAGAGTCTGTGAGGAAGGTTAGACAGTTGACAGGGCAAAGTTGCAGCCAGTATGATGGGTTGAAGTGTGTCTATTTTAACGCAAGAAGTGTCAGGAATAAAGGTGATGAACTTAGAGCGTGGATCAGTACCTGGAGCTACGATGTTGTGGCCATTACGGAGACGTGGATATCACAGGGGCAGGAATGGATGTTGGATGTTCCGGGGTTTAGATGTTTCAAAAGCAATAGGGAGGGAGGTAAAAGAGGTGGGGGAGTGGCATTGTTAATCAGGGATAGTATCACAGCTGCAGAAAGGGAGATAGTCGAGGAGGGTTTGTCCACTGAGTCATTATGGGTGGAAGTCAGAAACAGGAAAGGAGCAGTCACTTTGTTGGGAGTTTTCTATAGACCCCCCAATAGCAACAGAGACATGGAGGAACAGATTGGGAGGCAGATTTTGGAAAGGTGCAGAAGTAACAGGGTTGTTGTCATGGGTGACTTCAACTTCCCTAATATTGATTGGAACCTCCTTAGTGCAAATAGTTTGGATGGAGCAGTTTTTGTCAGGTGTGTCCAGGAAGGTTTCCTGACTCAATATGTAGATAGGCCGACTAGAGGGGAGACTATGTTGGACTTGGTGCTTGGCAACGAACCAGGCCAGGTGGCAGATCTATCGGTGGGAGAGCATTTCGGTGATAGTGATCACAACTCCCTGACCTTTACTATAGTCATGGAGAGGGACAGGAGCAGATGGGATGGGAAAATATTTAATTGGGGGAGGGAGAATTACAATGCTATTAGGCAGGAACTGGGGAGCATAAATTGGGAACAGATGTTCTCAGGGAAATGCACGACAGAAATGTGGAGGTTGTTTAGGGAGCACTTGCTGCGACTGCTGGATAGGTTTGTCCCGATGAGGCAGGGAAGGGATGGTCGGGTGAAGGAACCTTGGATGACAAGAGATGTGGAACAGCTAGTCAAGAGGAAGAAGGCAGCTTACTTAAGGTTGAGGAAGCAAGGATCAGACAGGGCTCTAGAGGGTTACAAGGTAGCCAGGAAGGAACTGAAGAATGGACTTAGGAGAACTAGAAGGGGACATGAAAAAGTCTTGGCGGGTAGGATTAAGGAAAATCCCAAGGCGTTCTACACTTATGTGAGGAACAAGAGGATGGCCAGAGTGAGGGTAGGGCCGATCAGGGATAGTGGAGGGAACTTGTGCCTGGAGTCGGAGGAGGTAGGGGAGGTCCTAAATGAATACTTTGCTTCAGTATTCACTAGTGAGAGGGACCTGGTCGTTTGTGAGGACAGCGTGGAACAGGCTGATATGCTCAAACAGGTTGAGGTTAAGAGGGAGGATGTGCTGGAAATTCTGAATGATATGAGGACAGATAAGTCCCCGGGGCCAGACGGGATATACCCAAGGATATTACGGGAAGCAAGGGAAGAGATTGCTGCGCCTTTGGCGATGATCTTTGCATCTTCCCTGTCCACTGGAGTAGTACCGGATGATTGGAGGGTGGCAAATGTTGTTCCCTTGTTCAAGAAAGGGAATAGGGATAACCCTGGGAATTATAGGCCAGTCAGTCTTACGTCGGTAGTGGGCAAATTATTGGAGAGGATTCTGAGAGACAGGATTTATGATTATTTGGAAAAGCATGGTTTGATTAGAGACAGTCAGCATGGCTTTGTGAGGGGTAGGTCATGCCTCACAAGCCTTACTGAATTCTTTGAAGATGTGACAAAACACATTGATGAAGGAAGAGCAGTGGATGTGGTGTATATGGATTTTAGCAAGGCGTTTGATAAGGTTCCCCATGGTAGGGTCATTCAGAAAGTAAGGAGGCATGGGATTCAGGGAAAGTTGGCTGTCTGGATACAAAATTGGCTGGCCCATAGAAGTCAGAGGGTGGTATTAGATGGAAAGTATTCAGCATGGAGCTCGGTGACCAGTGGTGTTCCACAAGGATCTGTTCTGGGGCCTCTGCTCTTTGTGATTTTTATAAATGACTTGGATGAGGAGGTGGAAGGCTGGGTTAGCAAGTTTGCCGATGACACGAAGGTTGCTGGAGTTGTGGATAGTGTGGAAGGCTGTTGTAGGTTGCAACGGGACATTGACAGGATGCAGAGCTGGGCTGAGAAGTGGCAGATGAAGTTCAACCTGGAAAAGTGTGAAGTGATTCATTTTGGAAGGTCGAATTTGAATGCGCAATACAGGCTTAAAGACAGGATTCTTGGTAGTGTGGAGGAACAGAGGGATCTTGGGGTCCATGTCCATAGATCGCTCAAAGTTGCCACCCAAGTTGATAGGGTTGTTAAGAAGGCGTATGATGTGTTGGCTTTCATTAACAGGGGGATTGAGTTTAAGAGCCGCGAGGTTATGCTGCAGCTCTATAAAACCCTGGTTAGACCACACTTGGAATATTGTGTTCAGTTCTGGTCGCCTCATTATAGGAAGGATGTGGAAGCTTTAGAGAGGGTGCAGAGGAAATTTACCAGGATGCTGCCTGGACTGGAGGGCATGTCCTACCAAGAAAGATTGAGGGAGCTAGGGCTTTTCTCATTGGAGCGAAGAAGGATGAGAGGTGACTTGATAGAGGGGTACAAGATGATGAGAAGCATAGATAGAGTGGATAGTCAAAGACTTTTTCCCAGGGTGGAAAGGGCTATCACCAGGGGGCATAATTTTAAGGTGATTGGAGGAAGGTTTCAGGGAGATGTCAGAGGTAGGTTCTTTACACAGAGAGTGGTGGGTGCGTGGAATGCGCTGCCAGCAGTGGTAATAGAAGCAGATACATTAGGGGCATTCAAGCGACTCTTGGATAGGTACATGGATGATAGTAGAATGAAGGGTAGGTAGTTAGTTTGATCTTAGAGTAGGTTAAAGGTTCGGCACAACATCGTGGGCCGAAGGGCCTGTACTGTTCTATGTTCTATGTTCTAAAAATTGTGAATTTGCTGTTAAATGAATTACAGTTGTTACTGTTGTTCTAATATCCTAAATATCTTTTGATAATATGAACCATTTTTATTAGGTCCCTGGGAATGAGGCTTACGAACATATGAACATACAAATTAGGAGCAGGCCACTCGGCCCTTCGAGCCTGCTCGGCCATTCAATAAGTTCATGGTTGAACTAATTACTCCACATTTCCACCTACCCCTGATAACCTTCCACCCTGTTGCTTATCAAGAATCTATCTCCCTCTGACTTAAAAATATTCAAAGACTCTGCTTCCACTGCCTTTTGAGGAAGAGAATTCCAAAGACTCACGACCATCTGAGAGAAAAAATTTCTCCTCATCTCTGTCTTAAATGGGAGACCTATTATTTTTAAACAGTGACCCCTAGTTCTAGATTCCACCACAAGGGGAAACATCCTTTCCACATCCACCCAGTCAAGACCCCTCAGGATCTTATATGTTTCAATCAAGTCGCCTCTTACTCTTCTAAATTCCAGTGGATACAAGCCTAGCCTGTCCAATCTTTCCTCGTAAGACACCCCGCCCATTCCAGGTATTAGTCTAGTAAACCTTCTCTGTACTGCCTCCAATGTATTTACATCCTTCCTTAAATAAGGAGACCAGTACTGTACACAGTACTCCAGATGTGGTCTCACCCAATGCCCTGTATAGCTGAAGCATAACCTCCCTACTTTTGTATTCAATTCCTCTCGCGATAAATGATAACATTCTATTCGCTTTGCTAATTACGTGCTGTACCTGCATACTAACCTTTTGAGATTCATGCACTAGGACATCCCAATGCCGTTGCATCTCAGAGCTCTGCAATCTCTCATCATTTAGATAATACACTTCTTTTTTATTCTTCCTGCCAAAGTGGACAATTTCCCACTTTCCCACGTTATACTCCATTTGCAAGGTCTTTGCCCACTCACTCAACCTATCTACATCCCTTTGTAGCCCCCTTATATCCTCTTCACAAGTTACTTTCCTACCTATCTTTGTGCCATTAGCAAATTTAGCAACCGTACCTTCAGTCCCTTCATCTAAGTCATTTATATAAATTGTAAAAAGTTGAGGGCCCAGCACTGATCCCTGTGGCACTCTACTCATTACATCTTGCCAACCAGAAAATGACCCATTTATGCCTAATTTCTGTTTCCTGTTAGCTGGCCAATCTTCTGTCCATGCCAATATGTTACCCCCTACACCATGAGCTTTTATTTTCTGCAATAATCTTTGATGTGGCACCTTATCAAATGCCTTCTGGAAATCTAAGTACTATACCTCCACCAGTTCCCCGTTTATCCAAAGCACATGTAACTCCCTCAAAAAACTCCAATAAATTGGTTAAACATGATTTCATTTTCACAAAACCATGTTGACTCTGCCCGACTACCTTGAATTTTTCTAAATGCCCTGCTATAGCGTCTTTAATAATAGCTTCTAACACTTTTCCTAAGACAGACATTAAGTTAACTGGCCTGTAGTTTCCTGCTTTCAGTCTCCCTTTTTAATAAATTTTCCTATCTAATGGAACCTTCCCCGAATCTAGGGAATTTTGGAAAACTAAAACTAACGCATCAACTATCTCACTAACCACTTCTTTTAAGAGCCCAGGATGAAGTCCATCAGAACTTGGGGACTTGTCAGCCCGCAGCTCCAACAATTTGTTCAGTATCCCTTCCCTGCTGATAGTAATTTTCTTGAGTTCCTCCCTCCCTTCCATTTCCCGACTTACAGCTAATGCTGGGATGTTACTTGTATCCTCAATAGTGAAGACCTGTTGAATTCATCTGCCATCTCCTTATTATCCATTATTAATTCTCCAGACTCACTTTCTATAGGACCAACGCTCACTTTGTTAACTCTTTTCTTTTTTAAATATCTATAGAAACTCTTTCTATTTGTCTTTATATTTCTAGCTAGCTTTCTCTTGTACTCTAATTTTACATTCCTTATCCATCTTTTAGTCATTCTTTGCTGTTTTTTATATTCTGTCTAATCTTCTGATCTGCCTCCCATCTTTGTGCAATTATAGGCTTTTTCTTTAAGTTTGATATTATCTTTTAACTGTTTTAGTTAACCACGGATGGCGGGTACCACCGTTGGAGTTTTTCTTTCTCATTGAAATGTATCTATTCTGTGTATTCAGAAATATCCCCTTAAATGTCTGCCACTGCATCTCTATTGACCTTTCCCTTAACCTGATTTGCCAGTTCATTTTAGCTACCTCTGCTTTCATGCCCTCATAATTGCCTTTATTTATGTTTAAAATACTAGTCTTGGTCCCACTCTTCTCTTCCTCAAACTGAATGTAAAATTCAATCATATTATGATTGCTGCTACCTTGGGGTGCCTTAGCTATGAGGTCATTTATTAATTCTATCTCGTTGCACAATACCAGGTCTAGTATAGTCTGCTCTCTGGTTGACTCCAGAACGTATTGTTCCAAGAAATTATCCCAAAAATATTCTGTGTACTCCTCATCTCGGCTACCTCTGCCCATCTGACTTTTCCAGTCTATATGTAGGTTAAAACCCCCCATAATTATCACTGTACCTTTCTGACAAGCTGCCATTATTTCTTCCTTTATACCCAGTCCTACAGTGTGGTTAATTTTAGGTGGCCTGTAGAGAACTATATCAGTACCTTCACATATATTCACCTTAATAGTCCTTCAGGGTATATGTGACCCAGCTTGCAGGTTGCCATTGATAAGGCAAACCAAGATTTGTTTGGCTTTTGGGATCTGTTGACAGATTGAAGTCCTCCAACCTGGACCAGTGACTGTGCAGAGCCAATTCCATGTGCTTCTTTAGTTGCAGCATGATTCTATTTCATCATTCATATTAAAGCACCACCCATGTCCATGTGCCATGTATTATGCCACAGTGTATTTGCTGCACTTATTCAACCTCAATAGGTTAGGTGTCCACAATTACTTGCATTTCCTTTAATGTGACTTCTCCTCCCCTCCCTGCATAAAATGGTCCATGAATAGGTGCAAGACCAGAATTCATTCACAGAGTATTTTATTCCAGCCCCCATTCTTCACAATGTTCATACTTAATAAAAATACAGAAGGCCGATCAATATTTGAAAAGAGAAAAGATGGCCAAAAATTTCAAGTGGGACCCGTCATCTCAGAAACACATCCCAGTTCCATTATGAATCAGCCCTGGGTAAGGAAGGTCTGTTGACTTGCCTTCAGTATTACCAGCTTTTCTAGAAACTAGTTTTATCTCACAGAACTGGCCATGTATTCTAATCTATATTAATCACAGAATCCCAGAATTGTTACAGTGCATTCGGCCCATCATGTCCGCAACGGCTCTCTGAAAGAGCAACTCCTTCAGTTCCATACCCCTGCCTTCTCCCCGTAACCCTGCACGTTCTTCCTTTTCATATAACTGTCTATTTCCCATCTTGCATTAGTACTTCGGTTTTGGTTTTCTACAACAAAATTACTGTACAGCATGCCCTCTTAAGACTTGCTTGACTTTTGACTTGAGAATAACATCAAATCAGTGTTCTGATTATGTATGTTTTGTGCTATTCTAGTCTATAAATGTACCTTTTTGAACCTGAAGTGTATTTTCAAGAAAGAAAACATCGTCACACAACACTGATTAGAGGGATTTGTGACTTATGTGGCCTATATAGTGTAAGATTGACAAAATCACACTCCCGAAATCTTCTCAAGTTTTAAATCCTACACCTGCAGTGTTAAGACAGTTTGAATCAGCAGGCTGCCAAAACCTGACTCCACATTGCTATAATTCCACTTTGCATGCATAATATAACTTGTGCAGGAAGCACTGCCTCTGATACTTGGTGACGCAGGTGAATTTTTAGGTTGTTATTATGCACCCCAGTGATTATGGATTCAATAAAATCCTGGACTTTTAACTGATGTTTCAAGAATTGAGTTTTATCTCCAATCTTATTCCAGTGGAATATTCCTAAATATTCTAGTCTGTTGTTCCCAATTCTTAAATTTGCATCAGAATTAAGATTCCTGTTTCTAATAAATAAAAATAGGACTTAATTTAAGCTTGTACATTTGTTTATTACACTAATGTGTACTTTAAAAATGGACCTAGTATATGGTCTTTCATTTACAAAAATCCTTGTCATTTCAATAAGCAGTAACATTTCACATTTTAGTACCACGTGTTCTCATTTGGAGTTGATGGTTAATCATTAATTCAGCAGAGAATATTGAGATTAAGTTACAGCTCGTCAATTTTGTTCTTGAGAAGTGGCCTATTTTTTATAAATGGGAGCACCATGCTCATTCCACCCTTTTGTGTTTGTGGCAGAGCTCTGTGCTCCAATCAACCTACAGTCTGGCCCTGTGTTGAAGGTAATGGGAATAGGGCCAGATGGAGGGATAGACTTATTGCCAGATACTGACTCAAGACATAAGATGGAATGGAGGATGAAGAGACAATCTGGCTTTTGAAAGTATAGTGGAAAAACCAAAACTGAACTTTCCTTTTGAAGAGTTAATTATTAATGGCTCAGATTTTGCGATCAGCAGCGAAGAAGTGGCACTTGCTAATCACCTCGCTGACAGATAACCACAAACTTGTAACCGGCTTTTGAGTGGAGCCTTCCTGTCATTGGACATCTTGAATGGCACCCTCTACAGGACATCTGTGAGCAGGACAGGAAACAGTGTGGCTCTTCAACCAGTCAGATTGAAGGATCCTCACTGAGGCATGCAGAGTCCAAACTAGTGGCGCAGTGGTTAGCACCGCAGCCTCACAGCTCCAGCGACCCAGGTTCAATTCTGGGTACTGCCTGTGTGGAGTTTGCAAGTTCTCCCTGTGTCTGCGTGGGTTTCCTCCGGGTGCTCCGGTTTCCTCCCACATGCCAAAGACTTGCAGGTTGATAGGTAAATTGTCCATTATAAATTGCCCCTAGTATAGGTAGGTGGTAGGGAAATATAGGGACAGGTGGGGATGTGGTAGGAATATGGGATTAGTGTAGGATTAGTATAAATGGGTGGTTGATGGTCGGCACAGACTCGGTTGGGCCGAAGGGCCTGTTTCAGTGCTGTATCTCTAAATAAAAAAATAAATAAATAGAATGTAACATAAAGATTGGGGAAAACAGTTGGGATTAAGGGAGGGAGATGAGACAGACAGCAAAAGTAAAAAAAAAATGTTTTTTAAATCTCCAACACCAGTTTCCTTCTGAGGGAATGAGACTCCGTACTTGTAAAATTAATTTTTCAGAGCCAGATAGGTCATTCTGCACTAATTATCACTTACCATCCAATTAATAACTCACTCACTCCTGAATGCCTCAGCCCTAACTTTTTCAGCCATTTGTATTGCAGAACTAGTGGGTAAATATCTCAAGTTCACACCATTGCTATCATTTCAATGCTGAGTCAATCAGCAAGCTGCAATTCTACACCCAGTGGATGAGCAGAGTATCTCTGACAGCAACTTCTGGATTTCCATGCTTAACCGCACACGTGCGGATGCCCGAGGTTGCTGTCCTATTTACCCCATAATACTGTAGAGCACTGATAGCCTCACCGTTACGATTACAGAAAAGTCCGGGCCATTATCATTGCAGCTGATTCAGAGGTTTCCAGAACTTAGCATTTGGTGATAAAGCATGGCTACCCGTCCAGACCTGACGACATGTTTCGGGTTCGGGTCGGGTCGGGCTGGACGTGGACAGTGCTGCCTTGCTCTGGGAAGTAATCTTCAAATGAGCATTCAGGACGTCAAGGTGGGAAACGTGCAGTCTGGACTCCACACTCTGCAATAAAGCCTGGCTACCCAACCAAACCCGACTGTATGCCGGGTTTGGGTCAGGTCGGACATTTAAAAAAATTAAAGGACTTGGGCCCGGGTCGGGTTCGGGTTGGCTGTTGTCCGGTTGGGCCCGGGTTGGGTTTTAATTTTATACCGGAGCCGGGCTTTATTTGGTGAGGCATTAAACAAGGAACATGATAAGATTATCTTAACTATAATTGTTTTCTAGGCACGAGCTGCTGGAGGATGCTCGGAGGAAAGGTATGCCATTTGCACAATGGGATGGACCAACGGTAGTATCGTGGCTAGAGGTAAATGCCTACAGAGTTGTCAACTATGGAATTCAGACCATCCAACCATTAAAATTGAGAACGCAAATTAATTGTTGCATCATATTTATTACCCAACTCTCAATCCACATTTTCATTGACTCAAATTTTACTGTGATAATTCAAACTAAATATGTAGTACAATTTACTTGATTATTAGGTAATTGGAAAGGCCCCTTTTTCTGGACTGCACTTACCAGTTAAGAATGTGACCAATGACCTGAAAATTACATTTAATTCAGGAAGCCACAAGAAACAAAAACATTTGTTCAATTTGGTGTTTTTTAAGCCACTGTATTGCTATTTTCTCAACAAATTAATTATGGTCTGAGCCTCCTTAGCAATACTTTCTCTTCCCACCTTCAATCATTCCTCCAAGGATTGATCTTTGATGTTGCCTCTTCCTCGTTTATATGGTGCTGTTTGTTCACATTATCTGCAAACATAGGGAAAGCTTCCACATATACACGAGTGACACCCAGCTTTACTTTTCCACCAACTCTTTTGACCTCTTCACTGCCTCTATACTATCAGGCAGCTTGTCCAACATCCAGTTTTGCATGAACCTTAACTTCCTACAGCTAAACTTTGGGAAAATCAAAGCCATCACCTTTGGTCCCCACCACAGACTCCACTCTCCTGCCAGTGACTCCATGCTCATCCCCAGTAACTGTCTCAGACTGAATCATACTGATTGCAACCTCCACATTCCTAGCCCCTAGTGCAGTTTCTGACCCGAAGTCCTTTCCATCATAAAGACCACCTACTACATCTTTGATAACACCCATCTCGACTTCGTCTCAGCCCAGTAATCACTGAAACCATCGTGAATGACTTTATCACTTCCAGGCTCAATTACTTTGATGTTTTCCTTGCGAGCCTTCCACCTTCTACTCTCCATGAATTGCAGCTTCTACTAAACTCTGCTTCTGGTTCCTGAACCTGCAGAAACTCCTGCTCACTTATTGCCTTCATTCTCTCTGACTTACAATGTCCCAAATTAAAAATTGATATCCTTGTTTTCAAATCCCTTCACTCCTCCCCACCCCTGCCCCACACCCCCCAAACTCAATGTTCTTCTGATTCCAACGTTTTTGCATCCCTTCTTTTGCTGTGCCTTCACCCATCTCAGAATTTCCTCCTAAATCCCTCCAACTCTCCACCTTCCTGTGTTTCTTTAAAACCCGCTCCTATCCCCATCCAATCTCTTCTTTGGCTCAGTGCTAATTTTGCATTTGCCTCTGTGCACCTTGGGATATTTTTCTGTATTAAAGGTGCCTTGTAAATGAAAGCTGTTGTTGTTTTAGAGTTTCCTTTTGTTTGTCCTCTGCAGCAAATATTCCATTTTAATAACATGGCATTCTCAGGACTCAAACAGCTTGCTCTATGTTGCTGGAAAGATAAAGTCTGCATTTAAAAGTATTCGCTGAACCTTTGTTAATTTGTTAATGTAGAAAAGGCAGAGAAACTGTGTACCATTTTTGGATATATAATATTACACCCAAGTCATGTACTGGTGTGTTTTGACATCAGTCAGGTTAGAGTGTTGCAAGAAAACAAAAAATATAACCTTTGGAATATTTTTTGTGAATCAAATGCCCCTGTATCTCTTGTCTACTCTAAAGGAGGCTGAAAATGATAAGCTTCCTATCTGAGAAGCTTGTCCTTTGTTACCTGTTATCTGTAGGCAAGGTGAACCCTCTGGATCTAAAGTGCAGCAAAGGGAAATGTCAGACTGCAACTGCATCCTCAACTGAAGAGAACTGCTTGAACAGAAAATCCTGTGGAATGCGTTGTCCTCCCTGCCCAGCTTGAGGTTATATAGGTTTACTGCAGTAATTATCACAAAAGGCCGACACAAAGACCACTGAAGACTAACCTTTCCTTTTGCCCAAACAGTAATTGTATTTTAAGTTTTATATTAGTTGGGCAGCAACAAAATAGAGCACATTTTGTTTAAGAAAAGGTGTCCAGCGTATAAAAGCAGGAAATAATGTTAATTTTCCATGTTTGCTGTAACATTAAACAGCTGTGGGTGGGAATGCCAGCCTGGTACGTAGCTGCCTGTCGAGCCAACGTGAAGAGTGGTGCTATCATGTCTGCCTTGTCTGACACAGAGATACAGAGGGAGATTGGAATCAGCAATCCCCTGCATCGATTGAAGCTCCGACTGGCAATACAAGAGATGGTGTCATTAACAAGTCCATCAGCACCACCTACATCAAGAACGGTAAGTTAATGGCATCACTTTGCGTTTAGGAACTGTTTGTCTAAATGCTTGGAAGCAACCTTAAGTATTATAGAACACAGTGAGTTAAAATTTCTCGCATATTCCATATCTGAATGGGGAAGGTTGAATGTTGTCAATAATATTGTATGCTGTTATAAGGAGGAAGAGCAACACCCAGGTGCTTTAATCAGTTTAATGTTTGCGATTGCGGATTAGAGGTTGATGAATACAGTTATTTATTGGCAGGCAGTTGTCTGCCAACTTGAACAGCAAAGATGATTTCACAGCTTCCCAACTGCTATCATTAAAACTCTGAAGATGCCAGTCTTTACTGGAATTATTACCTGATAATTGGCCACTTCCATGACTGGATTGCACTGTGCCCTGCTGATGTGGAGATGGTTATAGTGACCCGTATATACACTCAATATACACTTGGCAGTGATGAATCGGAATGTTTGCACTGAGATAGTGATGGTGAGGGAAGGAGATGTTACTTGATCAGTCTTTGGTATCAAGTGAAGGTATAATATGGTGAACACTGTAACATCACATACTTTCACTGTTGGTTTTAGATGCTAGAATTTTATCATGTAGCATTTGTAGGTGATAAAAAAGTAAATGTTAATGAAATAACAAGTGATTCTGATAGATTATGAAATGAGTTTACTGATGATTCTAAGGCAGTTTTAAATAGATACACATCCCGGAAACGGTAGTGTAGTGGTGATGTTACTGGACTAGTAATCTGGAGGCTTGGACTAATGCGTCCAGAGACAGGAGTTCAAATCCCACCATGGTGGAACTTAAATTCAATTAATTAATAAATCTAGAATACAAAGCAAGTCTCAATAATGGTGGCCACGAAACTACTGGATTGTCATGAAAACCCATCTGGTTCACTAATGTCCTTTAGGGAAGGAACTCAGCTGTCCTTATCCAGTCTGGCCTACATGTGACACCAGACCCACAGCAATGTGGTTGACTCTTAACTGCCCTCTGAAATGGTCTAGCAAGCCACTACAGAAAAGTCAAAAAAGAATAAAAGCGGACTGACCACCCAGCATCAGTCTAGGCACCGGAAACGACAAAGGCACACCCTGCCCAGTTGACCTTGTAAAGTTCTCCTCACTAACATCTGGGGACTTAGCCCAAAATTGGGAGAGCTGTCCAACAGCCTGACTCATACTCATCAAAGCCAGTGTCTCAGACTCCTCCATCACCATCCTTGGGTAGGTCCTGTCCCAGCGGCAGGGATGATCCACCAGAGGTGGCAGCACAGTGGTATACAATCAGGAGGGATTTTCCTGGGAATCCTCAACATTGACTCCGACCCCATGAAGTCTCATGGCATCAGGTCAAACACGGGCAAGGAAACCTCCTGCTGGTTACCACCTACTGCTCTCCCTCACCTGGTGAATCAGTACTTCTCCATGTTGAACAGCACTTGGAAAAAAAACTGAGGATAGCAAAAGCACAGAATGTACTCTGAGTGGGGGATCTCAATGCACCACTACTGACCGAGCTGGCTGGGTCCTGAAGGACATAATCGACCAGACTGGGCTTGCGACCGGTGGTAACAGAACTAACAAGATGGAAAAACCTACTTGACCTTACTCTCACCAATCTACCTGTCACAGATGCATCTGTCCATGGCAGTATTGGTGCAAGTGACTACTGCACAGCCCTTGTGGAGACAAAATCCCATCTTTGCACTGAGGATACCCTCCATCATGTTCTGTGGCACTACCACCATGCTAAAATTCAGAACAGATTTAGCAACTCAAAACTGAGCATCCATGAGGCACTGTGGGCCATCAGCAGCAGAATTGTACTCGGCCGCAATCTGTAATCTCATGGGCCAGCATATTCCTCACTCTACCATTTCCATCAAGCCAGGGGATCAACTCTGGTTCAATGAGAAGTGCAGGAAATCTTGCCAGGAGCAGCATCAGACACACTTGAAAATGTGGTGCCAACCTGGTGAAGCTACTACATGAATACTAAACAGTGGAAGCAACATGCAATAGACAGAGCAAAGCGATCCCACAACCAACAGATCAGTCCTGCCACATCCAGTCGTGAATGGTGGTGGACAGTTAAACAACTAATGGGAGGAAAGGCTCCACAAATATTCCCATCCTCAATGATGGTAGAGCCCAGCACATCAGTGCAAAATACAAGGCTGAAACATTTGTAAACACCTTCAGCCAGAAGTGCCAAGTGGATGATCCATCTCAGCCTCCTCCTGAGGTCCCCACCATCAAAGATGCCAGTCTTCAGCCAATTCAATTCATTCACGTGATATCAAGAAACGGCTGAAGGCAATGGATACAGAAAAGACTACGGGCCCTGATGACGTCCCCGCTGTAGTACTGAAGACTTGGGCTCCAGAACTAGCCCTGCCCTTCGCCAAGCTTTTCCAATACAGCTACAACACTGGTATCTACCCAACAATGTGGAAAATTGCCCAGGTACATCCTGTACACAAAAAGCAGGACAAAGCATATCTGGCCAATTACTGCCCAATCAGTCCACTCTTAATCATCATCAAAGTGATGGAAGGTGTCATTGAAAGTGCTATCAACGGCACTTACTCAGCAATAACTTGCTCACCAATGCACAATATGAGTTCTACTAGGGCCAGTTGGCTCCAGACCTCATTACAACCTTGGTCCAAAAATGGATAAAAGAGCTGAATTCCAGAAGTGAGATAAGAGTGACTGCCCTTGACATCAAGGCAGCATTTGACCAAGTGCGGCATCATGGAGCCCTAGCAGAATTGAAGTCATTGGAAATCGGGGGAAGGCTCTCCACTGATTGGAGTCATACCTAGCACAAAGGAAGATGGTAGTGGTTGTTGGAGGCCAGTCATCTCAGTACCAGGATGTCACTGCAGGAATTCCTCAGGGTAGTGTCGAAGGCCCAACCATCTACATCGATGAGTTTCCCGCCATCATAGTTCTGAAGTGGGAATGTTCACTGATGATTGCACAGTGTTCAGTACCATTTGCGACTCCTCAGATACTGAAACAGTCCCTGCTCGCCTGCAGCAAGACCTGGACAATATTCAGGCTTAGGCTGATAACTGAGAAGTAACATTCATGCCACCCAATTGTCGGACAATGGCCTTCTCCAACAAGATAGAATCTAACCTTGACGTTCAACGACATTACAATCGCTGAATCCCCCACCATCAACATCCTGGGGGTGTTGACCAGAAACTTAACTGGACCAACCATTTAAGTACTGTGGCGACAAGACCAGGTCGGAGGCTTGGAATTCTGCAGCGAAAAGCTCAAGTCCTGATTGCTCAGTGCCTGTCCACTATCTACATGGCACAAATCAGGAGTGTGATGGAATATTCTCCACTTGCCTGGATGCGTTCAGCTCCAATGACACTCAAGAAACTCGATACCATCCAGGACAAAGCAGCCCACTTGATCAGCACCCCATTCAGCACCTTAAACATTCACTCCCTCCACCACCAGCGCACAGTGGCAGCAGTGTGTACCATCTACAAAGATGCATTGCAGCAACTCACCAAGGCTTCTTTAACAGCACCTCACATAGAAGCACAAGGGTAGCAGACACATAGGAACACCACCACCTGCAAGTTTCTCTCCAATCACACACCATCCAGACTTGGAACTATATCGCTGATCCTTCACTGTCGCTGGGTCAAAAACCTAGCACTCCCTTCCTAACAGTACTGTGCGTGTACCTACACCACATGGACTGCGGTCGTTGAAGAAGGCGGCTCACCACTACCTTCCTAAGGGCAATTAGGGTTGGGTAACAAATGCTGGCCTTGCATGTGACGCTCACATCCCATGAACAAAAGAAGTGTCCAGTCTCCCATTCATCCACCAAACAATCCAATGGGGATGCAATTATATAGAAATTAATCATTATTATATGCATGTATTGATGCAGTGAGTGACTTTAATTCTGAGCTATCCCAACTTTATGTTCAAAATATTTTAGAGTATTAATGTGATTGTTTCACCCTCAAGAACAACAGTTTTAGAAAAAGTAAATTTATAATGGGTAATCATATTTCTGTACAAAAGAAAATAATAGAACTGAATAACACCTCCAATGCAATTGATTTTTAGAGTTATATTGAAGAATAGAATCACTAGAGTGATTTGAAAGCTGCAAGCTCATCTTGAGGAAGATGGTTATAAAGTGACTTGTAGTGTATGATGCCTGAATCCTTCAAATGTATTGTACTTATAATGCATAGAGGTGCTTGATGTGCTTCTATTTTATATGTATTCAAGTGCTTTATGCCCTTATATTTATTAACATCCATTTAGAAACATTAAAAAGCAAACATGTATTAGACTTGAATTCAGAAGGACTTGCAAAGTTTTAAAGGAGTAATTCCACTCTGATTAGATACATGCCGTGTTCTAAACAGTAATTTTGTATCAAAATCCAATACAAATGAGTTCATCCAGCTGTATTGCCCATTAAGATAATGCGGATATAGGGCAGTTTTAAACTCCTCCACAGCAATGATATGTTTGCCTGTGCAAGCTCTATTAGAGCTGTGAGTTCTGAAGGACATGGAGATGAAAGGTTCATCCTTTGGGCCTGTCAGTGCTGCAAAACACAATTGCACAAATAATACAGCCATGTGACATGGGGTTGCACCTACCAAAGCTCATCATCTGGCTGAGAGTTTATATATGCCAGATAACTGAAAGCCCTCTCTGGAAGTATCAGTCAAGACAGGTGAATTTCTGAATTATTTATGTGCCGTCGGTGAACAGCACTGGGAAAACCTGCCGTTAATTTATTTTGTTCATTTGCTCAATTATGTATTGCTTGAAATACTAGGTAAACAAAAATGACATTTAACAATGCAGTACCGTTTAACGGAGAGGGCCTGTGCAGATGGATTAAAAAAATGTTTCCAACATATTCCTAAAGCATTACTGGAAGCTGAGTGTGGAGGGAGAGAATGGCAGCTCACACTTGATCTAGAAAGAGACTGGAGATATGGATAGCAAAGGGAAAAAACATCCTTCAAAGGGAGGCTTCTCGATTGATATTAGAGTATCCACTCAGATATTCAGGGCTCAACAGAGGAAAATGGGATTGTTTAAAAATGATTTTGTGAAAAAATAGCTGTTGCTGCCCTGGGACTGATGATTTTAAAGTTTTATACCAATATTCAATTTCCCTCCTTTCAATACACAAAATTCAAGCCATTTTTTAGTTGCTCCTATAATGTTCTATTGACTCTTACAGTTTAATGAAATGTTCTCACTCCAGTCAGCCTGAGTGTAAATATAAGTCTCAGTAATCTCAAATCTTAATGAAATACTTATGGAAGATATCAGCCAGGCTGCTGCGGTGGAATGCTTCCTAGATATGGAGCAGTCCTTTGGGGATTGAGGAGAAAGAATTGTCACACCATTCCTAAACTGAATGTGCATCTTCTGCTAATGGATCACAAGGATATCCAGTGTTGAAGTCTACAACTCAAACTCTCCTGCCTTTTCCATTCCAGAAGGAAAACACATTTTGGGATGGAGGGGTGCCTATTTTGAAGAGAATGAGTATGAGTGAGACTTTGAAACCCTTTATCTGTACAGTTTTATGGCATTTATTCTAGCAGCAACTATGCATGGAAAGTGTGTTTTTAATGATCTTTCTTGCTTCACTTCTTCCTTTTGTGTAATACATTTCTCCTCTAACACTGCTTACTGGACTGTCCTCGTGCTGTTTGGGCCTTCCACATAGTCCTCTGGAAATGTCTGGGTGACTCATGAGGAAATGGAAAACATGGCGGCTTCAGCAAAAACGGTTAGTCTATCCCTGTCCAACTTTGTTGCACTGTATTGAAGAACTGTCTCTATGATCAGTACTTTCATTTAACTTCTTCAAACACTCCTCTTATCCATTCGTAAATATCAACTGAAATTTGTTACCCACAAGAATAAGTTCTCATGTCCAAAGTATATTTTAATTGCTTTATGATGAGATAAATACTTGTTAATTTAAATGAACTTGTATCTAGATTAGAATTTATGAAGTATTGTGGAAATTGAAACTCCTGAAGCCAACAGTGGGAGTGGAGTGAATTTTAGAAATACGGAAATGCCACAGATCGAGTGAAATTCAGTTGACTTAAAAAAATGCCTGGCAAAGTGGTGTTGATGATAGGACACTGGCTCATGGCAGTGATTCTTTGTATTAGTGAGTGAAAGCCAGATGCTTACCCCACAGGGAGAAAGGGAAAACTAAAAGAATCATCAATAGCTATTGGTTCAAGAGTAATGTTGGCAGAAGCCAGAGAGGAAATCGCCTGGCTATTGTCATGGAATGGTACAGGACAAATGTGAGGTTATGCATTTTGGAAGGTCTAATGCAGGTGGGAGGTATACAGTAAATGGCAGAACCCTTAGGAGTATTGACAGGCAGAGAGATCTGGGCGTACAGGTCCACAGGTCACTGAAAGTGTCAACGCAGGTGGATAAGGTAGTCAAGAAGGCATACGGCATGCTTGCCTTCATCGGTCAGGGCATAGAGTATAAAAATTAGCAAGTCATGTTGCAGCTGTACAGAACCTTAGTTAGGCCACACTTAGAATATTGCGTGCAATTCTGGTCGCCACACTACCAGAAGGACGTGGAGGCTTTGGAGAGGGTACAGAGGAGGTTTACCAGGATGTTGCCTGGTCTGGAGGGCATTAGCTATGAGGAGAGGTTGGAAAAACTCGGATTGTTTTCACTGGAACGACGGAGGTGGAGGGGCGACATGATAGAGGTTTACAAAGTTATGAGCGGCATGGACAGAGTGGATAGTCAGAAGCTTTTTCCCAGGGTGGAAGAGTCAGTTACTAGGGGACATAGGTTTAAGGTGCGAGGGGAAAAGTTTAGAGGGGATGTACGAGGCAAGTAATTTTACACAGAGGGTGGTGAGTGCCTGCAACTTGCTGCCAGGGGAGGTGGTGGAAGCAGATACGATAGCGACGTTTAAGAGACATCTTGACAAATATATGAATAGGAAGGGAATAGAGGGATATGGGCCCCGGAAGTGCAGAAGGTGTTAGTTTCGGCAGGCATCAAGATCGGCACAGGCTTGGAGGGCCGAATGGCCTGTTCCTGTGCTGTACTGTTCTTTGTTCTTTGATAACCTGAAATACATAGAGAAATAAATAACAATTCCTGCACAAACACAGATGAAAGTTTCAATTATTTCCCCACTTCTTTGACAAATAAAATTACATCAAGTGTCCAACACTATTGACTTTGATTAGATAACTTATTTGTGTAAAGTTACTGAGAAGGCTGAGTAACTCAGTGGCATAATGCATTGGAACACCATCTCTTTCACTTCACCGGTTAGGTGAAGAAGGTTATTTACTCTCATCCTGTCAGTGATATCCTGGAATTTAGAATTGAATCCAGCCCTGAGTGTTGTGTTCAAAATCCCATCAGGCTGCCAGATGTAAGGATGATTTTAGCATTCTCAATCAAAATAGCCCATAATTGTGTGATAAACTGCCAGCCCATAGACTGTTGAGGGCAAGTATGGAAAATTGTCACACTGGCAATGCTCTCAATCAAGTTGAGATTAAAGTGTGTTACTGAACTACAGTGGAAGGATCTTTGCTCTGTATCTAACCCATGCCTTTCTTAACTTAGGAGTGTTTGATTCTGTCATGATTGAATAATAGAATTAATATTCTGTCACCTTAATGAGCACATTTAAATGATTAAAGAAGTTAATTGTGGAGTTTGAGATTTCTTCTGGTTGCTCCTTTTGAAGGTGAGAGATGTTTTAAACAAGATGGAAGTGGAGCATTTCACCATGAGTTGTGCACGTCTGTTTGCAGCACTTTGTTGTTTGGTTTTGTCATTTGTTTTATTGTGATGGTAAGCAGTTTTAGTTCTTGTATATTTATTGTACTTGTTTGCAGGCACAATAATTTACAGTAAACCAGCTTTATAGACAAAGGAATTAAAGGGGACATTTTCCAGTGGGTAATACTTCAAAATGAACTGGTTGATACCTGACTTAACACAATGCTAACTGCAACTTTGCGTGAGTGCCCATCACAGAATTTCCTGTCAAATCTCTAATAAGTCATTCAACATATTCGGTTATTAGTAGCTGTGATCTGCCCAAGAGCAGTTCCTTTGCTCATTTCTCCATACCTCATGGTCCTGCAGTTTCCTCTGCATTTTCTCGTAAGAGTCTCCCAATTTTTAACTTCCATGAGAAATGAGCAATATGACTAGGAAAAAAGTACATGAGGGAGTTTCCCGTTGATTCAGGCAATATAAGCCTCATCTATTTTGAAGAGGTTCTAATGTCCAATGTAAATCAAACTTCTGATAACATAGTTCAAGTGAGGGTCTCGAACAATAAAAGGCTTAATGAGGCATGGCAAGGGGTACCCAACATGCAACTAGAATAGACTACTGCATAAGATGTGGTTTTGGGGGTGAATTTTGACTGGGACTGTTTGCACTGAAGTGAACCCTTTCTGTGATTTCCCCCTGAGAGAATAAAGCTACATCTTAACAAGTAATGTTGTTAGCGTGTACATTGTCACATACTTTACACAGGCAAGTGATTTTAATTCTTTAAAGATATTTCTTGCTTTCCACAGAATTCAGAGTATTAATGCATATCATAAATGTAGCAAAACCACATGGCTTCTTAAGACATTAGAATAGCATGGATGAAGCCACTTCCCAAGTATTTTTCCAATTCCCTTTTGAAATTTAATATTGAATCTCCTTGCACCACCCTTTCAGGCATTGCTTTGCATATCACAATAACTCATTGTGTACATGTTTTTTCCTCAAGTCTCCCCTAGTTCTTTTGCCAATTACCTTATATCTGTGTCTTCTGGTCACTGATCCTACAGCCATTGGAAAAGGTTTCTTTCTATGTACTCTATAGAAACACCTCATAATTTTGAACACCTCTATCAAATCTCCTCTTAACCTTCTCTACTTTAAGGAAAACAAACCCAGCTTCTCTTGTCTTTCTGCATAATTGAAGTCTCTCATCCCTGGCACCATTCTAGTAAATCTCCTCTGCATCCCCTCTTAAGGTCTTGACATCGTTGCTAAATTGTGGTAACCAGAATTGGCCACAATGGCTTCAACTGGGGTCCAGCCTGTGTTTTAGTAAACTTCCTTAATTTTGCACTCTCTGTCTCTATTTATAAAATCAAGCACCTGTTTTCCTTTTTAACAGCCTTCTTAACTTGTACTGCCACCTTCAAAGATATACATACACCCCCCCCATACAAGTGCCCCATTCCTGTACCCCATTTAAAAATGTACCATTTAGTTTATATTGCTTCTTCTCATTCTTTCTACCAAAATGAATTTCACACTTCTCTGCATTAAATTTTATGTGCTGTGTGTCTGTCCATTTCACCAGTCTATGTCCTCCTGAAGTCTGTTGCTATCCTCCTCATTGTTTAATATACTTCTGAGTTTCGTGTCATCTACAAACTTTGACATTATATCCTCTGTACCTAACTCCAGGTCATTAATACATATCAAAAAGGGCAGTGGTCCCAACACTGACCTCTGAGGCACACCACTACATGCTTCTCTTCAGTCCGTAAAACAACCGTTCACCACTATTCTCTGCTTTCTGTCCCTTAGGCAAAATTATATTCGCGTAGTAAATCCACTTCAGTTTTGCGAACAGGTCTAATATGTGGTACTTTATCAAACACCTTTGAAAGTTCATATGCACAACATCACTTCCACCACCCTCATCAACCCATGGATTTTCCATCCTTATTCCTATGGTTTATGAGTTAACCAATGTGCTATGTATTGCTCGCTCTTAATTACTTTGTCCCATTGTCCATTTGGGGGAGGAACTCGCTGATTGATTTGACTGTAATCCTTCCATTGAAGTATAGTCAAGCATGTCTGCCTTGGCAAGATGCAGTTTCCTTATCTGATTTTATTCTTGATTGCCGAAGGGGCTAAGATAATGGAAACATAACAAGCTTTGTATTAGAGTTTACCCTGCCACTGCTCGCCATGTTCAAACCTTGTTTCCATACTGTAGCCAAGTTTGAATTACCTGAATTACTGAGACGTACTGTCTAGGTCTACCTTGAGTTCTATTTTGCCAAATATATTGATGAGGTGAAATAATGTTCTATCCAGCAATTTAGGTATATTGATTGAACTAATCAGAGTGTTTTTTTTTCACTTCCTTTTTTTCTGTTAATGCTTTTACTAACTTGCTAACCTGTTAGGAGAATGAGGAGGGCAGTTGGGCTCAGGTGAGTGTACCAGACATTCACATATGTTCGAATTTGACTTGCAATGATTATAATGTGTGTGAAGTAAACCTTTCCAAGATGTCCACCATTGGTGGCACCCATCTTGTCCCAACATTATGAAACTCCTTCTCCAAATCCCTTAAATATTCTGCCTCTTCTCCCCAACTGCAAGATCCCCCATAATACCTGCCTCTTCAACAGCACCTTGTAGCCACTACCCGAAAATAAACGAAGTGATTCCTGACAACACAGCCCAGTGCCGAAGTCTTCAGACCACTCCCAGCTTTGCACATGTGCAGAATGGACTCTTGCTGTCAGTATGGTGCTGCACATGCGCAGCCTACGTCAGCATCCGGCTTGCCAGGACGAAGTCGCGCATGCATGTGGAAAAGTCATTTGGGTACTGCAATGTCTGCTCGCCACTTGCTCCCTGCTTTGCCTCTTCTCCCCCCTTGGCCACTCGCTCCCCACTTCACCTCACCACCTACCTGTGGGCCACTCGCTCCCCGCCTCGCCACTTCTGCCCACTTGGCTGCTCGCTCCCCACTTCACCACCCCCAACCTGTCGGTTGCTCGCTCCCCGCTTCATCTCCTCCCCTCCACCCCAACCTGTAGGTCAGTCGCTCCCCGCCTCGCCACTTCACCCCCCACCCCTCCGCTCTGCCTCTCCTCCCCACTCCCTCCCGCAATCGCCATCTCTCTTCTCTGCACGAAGAAAGTGAGAGAGAGAGTGACAAGATAGGGAGGGGAAGGAGACTGCGAGCAGGAGGGAATGGAGAGCAGAGAGCAGAGCAGAAGGGAGGAAACAGCGAGGCGAGTGGGGGAGAAGCAGCAAGTGGCTGGGGGCAGGGGGAGAAGTGGCAAAGGGGGAGCGAGTGGAGAGCAGACAGGCGCGGGAGGCAACAATGAAGAGAAGCGCGGGAGCGGGGTACTGTTGGGAATGGGATGGAGGCGGCGTTCACAGCCACTGGGGATTTGAGTTTCTTTCGTTTTTGTGATAAATTGAGCAGCGCCATCTTTACTACTGGCAGCTGCCAAAAACGTCGCAGACAGTGATATCTCAGTGCATGAGGCTGCATTTCTGCATGTGCAAGTACTGCGCCACCTAGTGATTGCTTGTCAGCAATCACAGCCGAAATAAAACACAAAGCCTTTGATTTTAAAGTATTAAAAGAACTGGAACTCTTATCTGCAGGAAGCTTTTGGGAATCTCTGACAGTTAATTAATTTTCTCTGAAATCACTTGAACGTTTATACTTAGTTTCTGCAGGCAAATTAAATTGTAACATTGGCAAAGAATAAATATTACACCTTGGATGAAAAAACTGAACATTATGCTGACATGTGGGCGGGGGGGTGGTGGTGGGGGTGGGTGTGGTTGGTGAAATATTAACCCATAAAAGCAGGCAGCTTTGGGTTGGGTGCGATGTTAAAATCCTGAATTCTGATGCCAACCTGCCCTTTACAAATTTCAATGGAGGAGGAACAGAGGGCAGGCAACCAAACCCCTTGCAGGAGGTGGGTTGGCAATTCCAATATATGTGACCACCATTTTAAATTTAACCCTGGCCAGCTGAGCTTTTCAGACCTCGGAACATCCAGCAGCCAAAGGGAGACCAGGATTACTGCATCCAGGAGCTAAATTCCTTTCTACTTAGCTGCTGGATTTAGTTTACCTGTTTCACCAACAACTGGATACATGCCCCCACTCCAACTCTTCTGATTTCCATGAGGCCCCTGATTTTCCCTCCAACCTTCCCGATCTTGGCCTTTGATCCCCTGCTCCAGTCACCCCGATCTTCCCCAGCTCTGGATTCCTATCTTCCTTCCACCTCAGCCTCACTACACTCCACTCCCTGGCTGCTACCTGGTGCTGAAGGGCTATCTGCCTGGCAGCCTCTCAATTTGGCTACCTGTAGCCAGGAAATGGAGAGAATGAAATGGTAATCAGATTATATTTGGCAGGACCTGTGGGAAACCTATTCTTTCAAACCAGCCCCTGCGCATATTCTCCAAGTTAAAATCTAGCCCTTGGTGTCAGAGCTTAATTATGAAGAATGGGCACTTGGGTAGCTGGAGCCAAGCTGATATCTATGGTGACAATACTTCAGAGGGAGTTGGCTCCTTCAGGAAAGATGAGAAAATTGGAGATTGGGGGCAATGTATAATACAAATAATATATATACATAATGTATATGTGTAATTTGAAAGAACTCTTGTTCCAAAATGTGTTTTTTGTGTTGTCTCATCACCCTTGCAAATGGAAGTGTGAAACAATATACTGCAGTGGAGTCTGTGACCATGTTTTTTGCATATGTGGTAGCGCTATGTGCACTGAGAGTACAATGCCTTCTAACTGTTGCAGTAATATCCTAGCTGCAACTTCAGGGCTTCAAATACTTGACCCATTCACATTAATAAAATGCTGCTTTAAACTCTGGGGGGAAATTCAAAAGGATGAGGGCAGCTGTCACTGTCTATCTTTCAAGCTGAATCTGCATGCTCGCAGTGACGCCTTGCATCCTGTCCGCCTGATAAGCATTTTTCTTTTTTGACATTTGTCCAAAAGAATAAAAGCTAATAGCAGTTACTCCACACAAGTTATTGCTGTCAGTGCAGTAAATAAGTGATTGAGGGAGATCAGCTTCTATTCTCATAAAATAAGCCCAGTGAGTTTCTATCATAAATGACTTCATCTGTGCTTCTCACCAGACTTTGGCTTACGGAGACATGAACCACGAGTGGATTGGTAACGAATGGCTTCCCAGCCTTGGACTGCCCCAGTATCGTAGCTACTTCATGGAGTGTCTGGTGGATGCTCGAATGCTTGACCACCTGACTAAGAAAGACCTGCGAATGCATCTGAAAATGGTTGACAGCTTTCATCGGTAAGCTGTTGTATTTTGCCGAATGATTGCAAATACATCCATTAGAGGGAGCCATTCAGTTGAGTAAACTCCTGGCTAGTTAGAACATGCAAAAACAAAAATATCTTGTAAAAAGCCTTATAGTTTTGCTCAGAATCCGGATCTACACGTGTGTGCCATTTCCCTTTTTCTGTTTGACTCCCTCTGCATAATAACCGGTACAGATATTTCCCTCCCAATCAACTTAAGTGTGTTACAGTTTTTGATTCTAATGCTGTAGTACCATAAGTACCAGTTTAAGATCGGTAATGACTAAAAGTGATGTGCAGTCTGCAGATCTGTGTGATAATCCAGGTTCTGTATTGTTGTTCAGCCAAGTAAAGTGGAGCTTTCCACGTGCCTACTAGATTATAGAGTCATTTACAGCACAGAACGAGGCCAGTCAGCCCATCGAGTCCTTGCCGGCACTCCATAGAGCTCTCTGGTGTTATATTGTAGTTTAATTAAAAAGGCCCTCAAGGAAATTACGACCTCACCAGAGAAAAATGGTGGGGTATTTTATTGTATTGATACTGTAAGTGTCACTTAATTCTGGTGTTTGGGAGCTCATCTTTCCTGCATATTCCCCAGATTGCTGTCAACTGAGTAAAGTTATAAACACCAATTGACTCTGTTGAGTGGTTCCAGTCATAGTGCCACTCAAAACACCACCACTCCAATAGATTGGAAAAGGGGTAAATTCAATAAACCTAGCATAATGCCACTTAAATTAAAATGAATCAGAAGACAGTAGTTAAAGACGAGAACAAAAGCTTTTCCCAATTGGGGTAGCACAGTGGCGCAGTGGCTAGCACCACAGCCTCACAGCTCCAGCAACCTGGGTACTGCCTGTGCGGAGTTTGCAAGTTCTCCCTGTGACCACGTGGGTTTCTGCCGGGTGCTCTGGTTTCCTCCCACAGCCAAAGACCTGCAAGTTGATAGGTAAATTGGTCATTGTAAATTGCCCCCTAGTGTAGGTAGGAGAATTGTGGGAAGGTGGGGATGTGGTAGGGAATATGGGATTAATGTAGGATTAGTATAAAATGGGTGATTGATGGTCAGCACAGACTTGGTGGGCCAAAGGGCCTGTTTCAGTGCTGTATCTCTCTATGACTCTCTCTAAATGTAATAATGATCCCCATTGAGGTATACAAGAAGCATTTGGAAAGGGAGGGGAAGTTTAATAAGGGTACTGTAAGCAGTGCATGAAAGTGCCTTAAAAATCCACTGCTTTCCCACTCTGCCTAATACAGGGCTATCTAATTATGCTAATAAATCTCTCAGGTTCCCACTAAAGTGTTTTCTATATTTGTATTGTTTATGTCACACAGTCCAGATTATTGTGCCACACAATAATAGCAGATTTCTAGAATTTATAGTAATTTGAAATCCCTTTTTGTGTCAATATGCAATTACAAACCGTACACTGGCATTAGATCTGCTAGAGACAACGTCCAATCTAATGTTGTTCATTCACGATATAAAATAATCAGTGGTATGTTTGAATAGACATTGCATAAAAAACGCCGGCTTTTGAATCAACTGATTTGTGCACTTTAATACCTAAACTTTTCCAGTAAGAAAGAACTTGCAATAATATAGCACCTTTCATGACTTCAGACTGCCCCAAAGCAATTCAGTCGATGAAGTACTTCTGAAATGTAGTTACTGTTGTGACAAAATAAGACAGCCAGTTTGCACACCACAAGATCCCACTAACAACAATGAGATTAATTACCAAATTAATCTATGTTAGTGACGTTTGAGAAATAAATATTGGCCAGGGTACCGGGAGAGCTTCCCTGTTCATTGAGAAGTGTCATGTGATCTTTTACATCCACCTGAGGGCAGACGGGTCTAAGTTTAACATCTCATCCAAAAGACAGCATCTTCAACAGAGCAGCACTCTACATTGAAGTGTTGGCCTAGGGCATGGTCAGGTCTCCAAAGTAGTGCTTAAACCCACAACCCTCTGATTCAAAGGTGAGAGCACTACCACTGAGTCAAGGATGACACACATAATAAAAGGGCTTTTTACAAGTTACACTGAATAACATCTGTCTTGTTTCCAGCACGTGTTTACATTATGGCATCATGTGTTTGAAGAGACTGAACTATGACAGGAAGGAGCTAGAGCGGAGGAGAGAAGAAAGCCAACATGAAATTAAAGGTTGGTTTGAAAGAAATACTGCTGTTATTTAGTTTCTCTGTTCAAATCGAAAATTGTACTTTAAAAAAAACCTGCGTATTAAAACATTAGTGTAATTTTTACTATCTTGTTTGCATAAATGTGAGCAGCAGCCTATTTCTGTATTATTTCCTGCTCCCTTCTACATTGTGACTGGGACAAATCCCATTTTAATATGGAGATTCAGATTTTCCAAAGTACAAAATATTCACAGTGCTGCTCAGTGCTCGGTCAACAACTCTTACAGGTGAAGCTGGGCGGGTCAGACAGTGTTAATGTTTTATCTTTGAAAAAGAACTGCTCAGCGCAGCACCCCATTCTCTCCTCTGACTGAGTGATAATTTGAATCTTGACCCGTCCGATAGATTCTTTGGCAAAGCTAAGAATCTTACTGAAGTGAATCAGTTTGGGGTTTGGGTTACCACATTCCCTTTCTCACTTCCCACTCCTCTTCTGATAGCATCTAACGGGTAGTGTTACAGGTTTTAATAAGTTTAATAAGTTTGTTAAGATGGTGATGTGGCCTTTCAAGGCAAAACTGTTTAATTGTTGTGAAGGAAGCAGAACCTCGAGTTTAATTCAAAAGCAAAATACTGCGGATGCTTGAAATCTGCCTGAAATGAAAACAGAAAATTCTGAAAATATTCAGAACTGGGAAACGTTAGAAATGTAATAGGTTTTAAGCAAGTGAAAGGGGGGAGGTTGGGAAGAACAAATGGGAAAGGTCTGTGATAGGGAGGAAGACAGGAGAGATTAAATGACAAAAAAGTTGGTGGTGCAGGGCCAAAGGGAGTGGTAAGGGGACAAATAAAGAAACAAAAAATGTGTCTAGAGGAGGTGTGAATGGCAGAATGATGAACAGCTGACGTCCAAAAGCAAAGAAAAAGGAAAACTGGAGAGCAAAAACTAAAACCTGTGAAGGAAAAGGAAACAAAATAAGGGCAGAGGTTACGGTCTGAAGTTGTTGAACTTAGTGTTGAGTCTAGAAGGCTGTAAAGTGCCTAATTGAAAGATGAGGTGCTGTTCCTCAAACTTACATTGAGTTTCATTGGAACATGGCTGAAGGCTGAGCACAGAGAGGTCAGCATGAGAGCAAGGTGAAGAATTAAAATGACAGGTGATCGGAAGCTCGGGTTCATGCTTGCAGATTGAACAGTGGTGTTCCGCAAAGTCTCCAGAACTATCGCTGACCTCATCTCCTCTGGAGATCTTCCCTTCACGTCTTTATAGTCCTCCAACTCTGAATAGCCCGCTTCCCAAGATCCACAAACAGGGCTTCCCTGGTAGTCCCATCATTTCAGCCTGTTCCTTCCCCACTGAACTGATTTCTTCCTGTTTCACCTCTATTTTATCCTCCCCTTGTCCAGTCTTTACTCACCTACATCTGTGACTCTTCTGACGCCCTCCTACACTTTAACAATTTCCATTTTTCCTGACCCTAACAGTCTCCTTTTTCACCCAATTGGACGCCCAATTTCTCTTCACCTCCATCCCCTACTAGGACAGTCTGAGGCCTCACTGCTTCTTCCTTGAACAGAGGCCCAACCATTCTCCATTTACCACCACCCTCCTCCACCTGGCTGAACTTGTTCTCACTTTGAACAACTTCTCCTTTAACTCATCTCATCTCCTCCAAATAAAAGGTGTTTCTTTGGGTACCTGCATGGGTCCTAGCTATGCCTGCTTTTTTGTGGGATATGTTGAACATTCCTTGTTCCAGTCCTATTTTGCCCCCTCCCTTAACTCTTTTTCCCAGTACATTGATGATTGTATTGGTACCATTTCCTGCTCTCGCTCTGAACAAGAAAACTTCATCAATTTTGCTTCCAATTTCCACTCTTCTCTCACCTTCACATGGTCCATCTCTGACTCTACCTTTCCCTTCTCTAGACTTTTCTATCTGGCGATAGACTATCCATAAATATTTGTTAGAAGCCCACTGACTCCCACAGCTACCTTGAATACACCTCCTCACGCCTTGCTTCCTATTAGGACTCCATTCCATTCTCCCAGTTTCTCCATCTCCATTGCATCTGTTCTGATGATGCAACCTCCATACCAGCGCTTCTGATATGTCATCCTTTTTCTTCAAGTAAGGACTGCTCCCACCGTGCTTGACAGGGCCCGCGACCTTCTCCATCCCGTTTCTCACACTTCTTCTCACACCATTCCTCTCCTTCCCAGGACCATGATATAAAGTCCCCCTTGTCTTCACCTTCCACCCCACCAGCGTCAGTATTCAACAGATCATCCACCACCATTTCCATCACCTCCAGCCTGATGCCACCACCAAACGCATCTTCCTCTCCCCTCCCATTTTAGCATTTCAAAGGAACTGTTGCCTCACGACACCTTGATCCACTCCTGAACCACCCCTCCCCTTCCCATGGCACCTTTCCATGTAAGCGTGGGAGATGCAACACCTTCTCTTTTACCTCCTCCCTTCTCACTGTCCAAGGTCCCAAACATTCCTTTCAGGTGAAACAGTGATTTACATGTACATCTTTCAATTTAGTATTGTGTATTTGCCACTCACAATGCGGTCTGACCTACACTGGGGAGACCAAATGCAGTTTGAATGACCGCTTTGCAGAACACCTTCATTCAGCTCGTTCAGCAAGTATGACCACAAGCTTCTGATCTCCTGTCATTGTAATTCTCCTCCTTGCTCTCACACTGGCCTCTCTGTCCTCGGCCTACTGCCATGTTCCAGTGACGCTCAACATAAGCTTGAGGAACAGCACCTCATCTTTTGATTGGGCACTTTACAGCCTTCCGGACTCAATATTGAGTTCAGCAATTTCAGACGGTAACCTCTGTCCCCATTTGTTTTCTTTTCTTTACAAATTTTGGTTTTAGGATCGTTTTCCCCTGGCTTTTGCTTTTGGACGTCAGCTGTTTATCATTCTGCCATTCACGCTTCCTCTGGACACATCTTTTGTTTCTTTACTTGTCCCATTACCACTCCCTTTGACCCTGCACCACCAACTCTTTTGTCATTTAATCTCCCCTGTTTTCCACCCTAACATAGATCTTCCCTTTTGTTCTTTTTCCAACCCTCCCCCTTTTCATTTGCTTAAAACCTATTACATTCTAACTTTTCCCAGTTCTGATGAAAGGTCATCGACCTGAAACAGTAACTCTGTTTCTTTCTTTACAGATGCCGCCAGACCTGCTCAGTAGCTCAGTATTTCGCACAAGTTTAATTGTTGTTTAGTCAAAATATTTTGTGAATTGTAAAGTTTTATCAGTTTTAATTTCAATCAGAGGTATTAAGTTTTCTCTTTTTGAAGATTGTTTTTATCACTGTAGATAAGTGTGACATGTGATATATGCTGTCTCTCTCTCACACACACACTACACACTATGTATACACACACACACAGCATCATGTTTCATGTTATATTGACCACTGCTTGTAGTGATCACATACGTATGACGATTGAAATCTGCTTTCTGAAGTCACAACCCATGTTATACTGTATTATTTCAATTGTTTGTACAATCAATACAGTTCCATTACTTTAGTGGTGATGTTAGCGGCAGTTGCCCTGTAAGTCAATTACCTCACGTGTAACATTGTTGGGCTACATAATCTAGGATATGAATAGGTAAAAATATTAGTAATGGTCTGGTAATTGTTCCCAACTAGGATTAACTAATCAATTGCACAGGATCTTGAGGATGACTGAACTGCTTAACACTTTCTCCATGGGAGCAGTGCTCTATTTAGAATCCCAGAACAAAATAAAAGCACTAACCTTACTGTAAGCTCTATTATTCTTGTAGCACGAAAGATCTGAGCAGCATTTTAATCAGCTGTTTGGTGCTGGTTAATGCAGCAGTGCACTGGGTTCAGCAGTATACAAACTATTATAATATATTGATTAGTTGGTCATAATGATCATTTGCAGTATTGATCATATTAACTGCTTATAAGAACATTATGGAACAATAGCCTTTGTAGAGGTAGTTTCGGAATAAAGTATCTCTCGTATTTAAAAAAAATAACTAGTCTATTTCTAATCTTGCTTAGAAACCTACAATGTAGTCAGGGTTTTTGCTACTCGGGGACCTGAGCCATTTTAGGTCTTTAATGGCTTAGATGTAGGTTATTGTTGCAAGGTGAACTGTTAGGTTTAAGCACCTACAGCAAGCTTTGATAATGATTCAGATTGCTCATCCACCTACTCATCTGTAACAGATTCAACTTCCCTGGTTATACATGGAGATCTGAAATGATGGGCCTCTATGGGAAGGAAAATGGCTTATTAAAAGAAACTTAATAGAAGGTTTTTTGAAATGCATGTGAAGAGGATTTGTGCTGCCACGGGCTCGTTTTTCTGTTTCAGTAATTCATATGTTTAACCTCTTATGTAACTGAAGCCCCTTTATGGAATCCCAGTGTAATTTGAGAAATTAGTATACTGAACCATGTCTACTGTCCTGCCTACTCATCTGAGTTTTACTTTTGCATCACTGAACCATATTTTCTGAAGAATATGTTGAGCTTGTGAATCATTCAGAATCTTCATCACTGTATGTTATGCAGACAACTCTGGCATGCTGAGCACACAGCTGAGTAAGAAACATGTCTTTTTCCAGAATTGAGGTATTTCCCTATTTAAAAATCTCAATTGGTGCAAATACATTTCTTGACTGTGAAACAATGATCTGTATTTGATTCTTGCCTAGATGTGTTGGTGTGGACTAATGATCAAGTCATTCACTGGGTGCAGTCTATCGGACTCCGGGAGTATGCCAACAACATAGTTGAAAGTGGGGTACATGGAGCCTTGGTAGCCTTGGATGAAAATTTTGATTACAACAGTCTAGCGTTGTTGTTACAAATACCCACACAAAACACTCAAGTAAGCTCTGTTTTAATGTCTTTGTTTCCTGCATCTATTTGATTTCCAAATAATTATAATAACTGCTAGAGTTAAAAATGGATTTTAACTGTGACTTTTTTCTAGGCAAGACAGGTCTTGGAACGTGAATTCAACAACCTATTGGCCTTAGGAACTGAGAGGAAGCTGGATGATGTGAGTATTAGGGATTCATTCACACTTTACTGAGAGAACCTTAGATACCATCTTGGCCATGTTTAGGTATTTTGAGTTGTTGGCTCCCATATGTCAGGAGCTGGATTCAAGGGAGAGGGAAATCTTTTGGCACATCAGAATGGGCTGTGTTTGAATGACATGCTGCATTATCCCTCCTTGTCCTCCTGAACCTCTCTGTAACCTTTGATGCAGTCGACTATTCTATCTTTTTCCGTTGACTTTCCTTCATGGCACTGCCCTCGCTTGATTCCACTCTGACCTGATAGGATCATAGGAAATAGGAGCCAGAGTAGGCCATTTGGCCTGTCGAGCATGCTCCACCATTCAAACAGATCATGGTTGATTATCTACCTCAACACCATTTTTCCCCACTATCCTCATATCTCTTGATGTCATTAGTATCCAGAAATCTATCTATTTCTGTCTTGAACCTGCTAAATGATTGAGCTTCCACAGCTCTCTGGGGTAGAGAATTCCAGAGATGCACCACCCTCTGAGTAAAGAAATTCCTCCTCATCTCAGTCTTAAATGGCCTACCCCTTATTCTGAGACTGTGTCCCCTGGTTCTGGACTCACCAGCCAGAGAAAATATCCTATCCACATCTACCCTGTCACACCCTGTAAGAATTTTGCAAGTTTCAATGAGATCACCTCTCATTCTTTGAAACTCTAGAAGATGCAGGCCCAGTTTCTGCAGTCTCTCCTCATAAGGCAATCCTGCCATCCCAGGGATTTGTCTGGTGAACCTCTGTTGCAGTCCCTGTATGGCAAGTATATCCTTCCTTAGATAAGGAGACCAAAATTGTACATAATACTTCAGGTGCAGTCTAACCAAAGCTTTATACAATTGCAGCAATACATCTTTACTCCTGTACTCGAATCCCCTTGCAATGAAGGCCAACATACCATTTCCCTTCCTAATTGCTTGCAGCACCTATATACTAGCTTTTAGTGACTTATGAACAAGGACACCCAGGTCTCTTTTGACATCAACACTTCCCAACCTCTCACCATTTAAGAAATACTCTGCCTTTCTGTTTTTTTTTACCAAAGTGGATCACTTCACACTTATTCACATTATTTTTCATTTGCCATGTTCTTGCCCATTCACTTAGCCTGTCCGAAGCCCCTTGAAGCCTCCTTGCATCCCCCTCACAACTTACATTCCCACCTAGTTTTGTGTCATCAGTCAATTTGGAAATATTACAATTGGTCCCCACATCCAAATCATTTATATAGATTGTGAACAGTTGTAGCCCAAGCACTGATCCTTGCGGTACCCTACTAGTAACAGCTTGACCCATTTATTCCTACTCTCTGCTTTCTGTCTGTTAATCAGTTCTTAATTCATTGCAGTATATTACCCCCATGTGCTCTAATTTTATTTACTAATTTGTGTGGGACCTTATCAAAAGCCTTCTGAAAATCCGAATACCCCGCATCCACTGGTTCTCCTCTATCTATGCTACAAGTAACATCGTCAAAACCTCCAACAGGTTTTTCAAACATGATTTCCCTTTCATATATCCATGTTGACTCTGCCCAATCATATCATTATTTTCAAGGTGTCCAGTTATCTCATCCTTTCTGATAAATTCGAACATTTTCCCTACTACTGATGTCTTCTCTAGTTCTCCGTTGTCTCTCTCGCTCCCTTCTTAAATAGTGGGGTTACATTTTCTACTTTCAAGTCTGCAGGAACCCTTCCAGAATCTATAGAATTTTGAAAGATAACCACAAATGCATCCAATATCTCAATAGCCACCTCCTTCAATACTCTGGGATGTAGCTCATCTAGTCCAGGGGATTTATCAACTTTCAATCCAATTAATTTTTCGAGTGCTACCTCTTTATTGATACTAATTACTTTCAGTTCCTCATTTTTACAAGTCCCTTGGTTGCCTAGTATTTCTGGGAGATTTTCTGCATCCTCTTCTGTGAAGACAGACACAAAGTATTTGTTTAGTCTCTCCGCCCTTTCCTCATTCTCCACCACAAACTCTCCTGGCTCCACCTGCAATGGACCCACATTCGTCCTTGCTAGTCGTTTCCTTTTCACATACCTAAAGAAGCTTTTACAGTCCGGCTTTATGTTTCTAGCTAGCTTGCATTCATAATCTAGTTTCCCTTTCTTTATCAGTTTCTTGGCCCTCATTTGTTGGATTTTAAATTGCTGCCAATCCTCGGGCTTACCACATTTTCTGGCGATCTTAAAAGCCACTTCCTTTGGCCTAATGCAATCTTTAACTTCTTTTGTTGGTGCGGTTGATTTATTTAGAGATACAGCACTGAAGCAGGCCCTTCAGCCCACCGAGTCTGTGCCGACCAACAACCACCCATTTATACTAATCCTACATTAACCCCATATTCCCTATCACCTATCTACACTAGGGACAATTTACAACGGCCAATTTACCTATCAACCTGCAAGTGTTTTTTGGCTGTGGGAGGAAACTGGAGCACCCGGCGAAAACCCACACGGTCACAGGGAGAACTTGCAAACTCCGCACAGGCAGTACCCAGAATTGAACCCGGGTCCCTGAAGCTGTGAGGCTGCGGTGCTAACCACTGCGCCACTGTGCCGTCCACCTTTACAGTTCTCCTTTACAGTTGGGTTTTTGTGTCTTAGAGGAATGTATATTTGTTGTAAACCATGTAATACTTCTTTAAGTACTAGCTATTGCCTGGCAAATCTTTTAATGTATTTTCTCAATCCACCATAGCCAAATTGCCCCTCATACCTTCATAGTTTCCTTTGTTTAGATTTAAGACCCTAGTTTCAGAATGAGCTATATCTGTTTCAAACTTAATGTAGAATTCTATAATATTGTGGTCACTATTTCCTAAAGGCTTCTTTACAGCAAGGTTATTAATTAGCCCTTTCTCATTACATAATACTAAATCTAAAATAGCTCAAACCCTGGTTGGTTCTTCAACATACTGCTCCAGAAACCCATCTCGTGCACACTCCAGGAATTCATCCTCCACAGCATTAGTCCCAATTAGGTTTACCCAATCTATATGTAAATTGAATTCGCCCATTATTACTGTATTGCCCATGCTACATGCAGCTCTAATTTCCTGATTTATACCGTGCCCAACATTACCACTACAGTTTGGTGGCCTATGAACAACTCTCACCAATGTTTGCTGCCCCTTGCTGTTCTTAGTTCCACCCAAACTGATTCTACATCTTGCTCCTTCGATCTAAGATCCTTTCTCACTAATGTCATCCCTTATTAACAGCGCTACCCCACCTCCTTTTCCCCTCTGCCTATCCCTCCTAAATGACAAATATACCTGAATATTCAGTTCCCTGTTTTGGTCACCCTGTAATCATGTCTTCATAATGGCAATTAAATCATACCCATTTACCTCTATTTGTGCCTTCAAATCATCTGTCTTGTTGCGAACGCTGCGTGTATTCAGATAGAATGCCCTTAACTTTGTTTTAACATTTTTCCTCGTTCTGATCCTATTTGATGTTTACTTCGTCTCATCTGCCTTCCAATTTCGCTTATTACTTTTCAACTTCCTGTTACCAGTTTTGCTTCCCTCCAGTTTGAGCTTCCACTTAGGTTCCCAACCCCCTGCCAATTTAGTTTAAACCCTCCTCAACAGCACTAGCAAATATCCCTGCAATAATGTTTGTCCCGGTCCTGCTAAGGTACAACCCGTCTGTCTTGTACAGGTCCCACCTGTCCCAGAACAGGTCCCAATGCCTCAGAAATCTGATGCTCTCCCTCCTGCACTGGTTCTCCAGCCACGTGTTCAATCACTAATTCTCCTATTCCTATGCTCACTAGCACATGGCACTGGGAGTAATCCTGAGATTACTGCTTTTGAGGTCCTGCATTTTAATTTCTTTCCTAACTCCCTAAAATGATCGGTATTGGGAAAGATTAAGGAATGGAACTAAATGCATTACTTTTTCAGATAGCTGGTGTAGGCATCATGGGACAGATGTCGTGGTTCTGTATTGTATAATGCTATGATTCCTCTTTATTTGCATATCTCTTCATGGCTTTGGCCTTGGCCTACCTTACTTAGCAATCTTTTCCAGCACATGTCCTCCATTCTTTGATTCTGGCCCTTTGTGTGTTCAAATTATTGGCGCTTTCTCTGTGAAACCGTCTGGCTTACAACCTCTCTTCCAAACCTCAAGTGTATTCTGAAAACTTATTTCTTGAACCATTCCTTTGATCACCTGCCCTGTCTTCTGCTGCTGTTCATGTCTGTCACTCATCTTTTTTATTCGTTCATGGGATGTGGGCATCGCTCGCTAGGTCAGCATTTATTGCCCCATCCCAAATTGCCCTTGAGAAGGTGGTGATGATTTGCCTTTTTGAACCACTGTAGTCCATGTGGGGTAGGTATACTCACAGTGCTGTTAGGAAGGGAGTTCCAGGATTTTTACCCAGTGACAGGGAAGGAATGGCGATATAGTTCCAAGTCAAGATAGTGTGTGGCTTGGAGGGGAACTTGCAGATGATGGTGTTCCCATGCATCTGCTGCCTTTGCCCTTCTAGGTGGTAGAGGTCGTGGGTTTGGAAGGTGCTGTCGAAGGAGTCTTGGTGCATTGCTGCAGTGCATCATGTAGATGGTACACTGCTGCCACTGTGCGTTGGTGGTGGAGAGAGTGAATGTTTGTGGATGGGGTGCCAATCAAGTGGGCTGCTTTGTCCTGAATGGTGTCGAGCTTCATGAGCATTGTTGGAGCTGCACCCATCCAGGCAAGTGGAGAGTATTCCATCACACTCCTGACTTGTGCGTTGTAGATGGTGGACAAGCTTTGGGGAGTCAGGAGGTGAGTTACTCGCCACAGGATTTCTAGCCTCTGACCTGCTCTTGTAGCCACAGTATTTATATGGCTACTCCAGTTCAGTTTCTTGTCAATGGTAACCCCCAGGTTGTTGATAGTGGGGGATTCAGCGATTGTAATGCCATTGAATGTCAAGGGGAGATATCGTTGGAGATGGCCATTGCCTGGCACTTGTGTTGTGCGAATGTTAATTGCGACTTATCAGCCCAAGCCTGGATATTCTCCAAGTCTTGCTGCATTTCTACATGGACCACATAGATGAGTTATTAAGAACATTATATTAAGAACATTATGTCGCTCTAATTTGTAATAGTGGTAGTGTTAGTGTATTAACTGTATCAGTGGATCAACCCATACTTATACCAAAATATAAATTTTAGCCTCAATTCTAATAATCCAGGTAAACATTTAAAGAATTCTCCAATATACTTTCAGACCAAGTATTCCTCAGTAAAAGATTAGGTGGATGTGGTGATGGATGACCTGTTGGATCTTCATTATTCCAACAACACCAACGACTGGTATTTATATAGTGCCTTTAGCATAATAAAACATCCCAAGGCATTTCATGGGAGCATTAGAAAAGGAGTGACTAGCAACAGGAAAGCAGTGTAGTGAGGTGAAGAGGTATAGGGAGAGTATTCGAGAGCTTTGGGCTTAGGCAACTGAAGGCGCGGTCACTAATAGTAGAGCGAATGATATCGGGACTGCTGAAGAGGCCAGAAATAGAGGGCCACAGATATTCTGGAGGGTGGTGGGACTGGAGGCGATTATAAAGATAGAGAGATACAGGCCATGGAGGGATTTGAAAACAAGAATAAGAATTTTAAAATCAAGGCATTGTATAACAGGGAGCCAGTGTAGGTCAGCGAGCATAGAGGTGATGGGTGAACGGGAAATGGTGTCAGTTGGAGCAAGGGCAGCAAAACTTTGAATAACTTCAAGCTTATGGATGGTCGAAAGTGGAAGGCCAGCCAGGAGTACATTAGAATTGTCAGATCTGGAGATAACAAAGGCATGGATGAGGGTTTCTGCAGCAGAAAAGCTGAGGCAGGGGCATAGTCAAGTGATGTTACGGAGGTGGGAATAGGTAGTCTTAGTGATGCTGCGCCTATGTGGTTAAAAGCTCATCTTGGGGTCAATTGTGACACCAAGGTTGCGAATGGTGTAGTTTGGCCTCAGTCAGTTGCCAGGAAGAGGGATGGAACTAGAGCAGAGTTTGTGGCAGGAACCAAATACAATGGCTTCAGCTTTCCCAACATTTAATTGGAGGAAATTTCTGCTCATCCAATATGAAATGTTGGGCAAGCTGCCTGACAATTTAAAGACAGCGGAGGGGTTGTGAGCTGGTGGTGAAGTAGAGCTGGAAGTCGCCAGTGTACACGTGACGTTGTGTTTCATATGCTGTTGCCGAGGTGCAGCATACAGATGAGAAATAGGAGGGGGTCAAGGATAGAACCTTGTGAGTCACCAGAGATAACTATGCCGTAATGGGAAGAGAAACCATTGATGGTGATTCTCTGGCTATGATTGGATAGATAAGGCGGCACAGTGGTGCAGTGGTTAGCACCGTAGCCTCACAGCTCCAGTGACCCGGGTTCAATTCTAGGTACTGTCTGTGCGGAGTTTGCAAGTTCTCCCTGTGACTGCGTGGGTTTTCGCTGGGTGCTCTGGTTTCCTCCCACAGCCAAAGACTTGCATGTTGATAGGTAAATTGGCCATTATAAATTGCTGCTAGTATAGGTAGGTGGTAGGGGAATTGAGGGGTGGTAGGAATATGGGATTAATGTAGGATTAGTATAAATGGGTGGTTGATGGTCGACACAGACTCGGTGGGCTGAAGGGCCTGTTTCAGTGCTGTATCTCTAAATAAAAATAAATAAATAAGAATGGAACTAGCTGAATGCAGACTGAAGGCTGAGGAGGGCTAGTTTACCTTTGTCAAAGTCACACAGGATGTCATTTATGTTGTTGATAAGAGCCATTTCAGCACTTTGGCAGGGGCGGAAACCTGATTGGAGTGATTCAGACATGGGCTTGCAGGAGGGATGGGCATGAATTTGGGAAGTGACGGTGCATTCAAGGACTTTGTAGAGGAAAGGGGGGGGTTAGAGCTGGGGTGGCAGTTTGCAAGGATTAAGGGGGTCAAGGGTTGGCTTTTTGAGGAGAGAGGTGATGATGGAAGATTTGAAGGAGAAAGGAACAGTACCTGAGGTGAGAGAACCGTTGACAATGTCAGCTAACATGGAAGCCAGGAATTGAAGTTGGGTGGTCAGCGGTTTAGTGGGAATAGGATTATTGAGGAAGCAGGAGGTGAGTCTCATTGACAAGATGAGCTTGGAGAGGGCATGAGGGGCGATATGAGAGAAACTAGAGCAAGTTGTGAGTTCAGGGCATGGGCGGTTGGGGATCTTTAGAGGAAGTTTGGCCCTGTGAGCTAGGGTAAGGGAGAGAAGTGGCAGAGGCAGCTGATTGGATGGTCATGAACTTGGTGACAAAGAAATCCATGAGCTCCTTATATCTGTTGGAGTTGAAGGTGGAGGAAACGTTGTGGGGAGGTTAGTACTTTAAGAAGACGGCTTGCAGTAAAGAAAAGAAGCCAGGGGTTAGCCTTTGCATTTCAGGATGATCCTGGAATAGTAAGCAGTTTTCGCAGACAAAAGCAGGACCTGATAGTGTTTTTTATGTGGTCCAACCAGATCTGGAGGTGAGTGACTAAATCATATGTCTGCCATATCCGTTCAAGTCTGTGTCCCTTGAACTTGAGGGAGTGGTGATGAGGGCTTTGGGGGAATGGCCAGGGTGAGAGAGAGTAATGGTTTTAATGGGAATGAGGGCATTGAAGGTCGCGATGAGGGTGCAGTTGAGCGGATTGGTAGCTGTAGAACTGCCATGGTGAACATAGGGCCAAAGGCTAGACAATTGGGATTTTGAGAGTGCAGTTGTAAGTGAGTTGGAGAAGAGATTTTTCCAGCGGTGGAAACAGAAGTAAGTAGGGTTTGGGGAGTGAAGTGGATTGTGGGTGGACAGCAATACAAGGAAGTGATCAGAGATGCCTTATCTGTGATTGATACTATGGGGCTTGCAAGGCCATGTGAGACAGAAAAGTCAAGCAGGTGGCTGTGAATATGGGTTGGGGAGTTTACATGTCGGGTGAGATTAAGGGAGCAAAGGAGAGCAGTGAACTCAGGAGAAAAAGCATGAAGAATTGAGACGGAGGTTGAAATCACTGACGATGTGAAGTTGCTAGGTGCAGAGGCTGAGGGAGGAAAGCAGTGAAGATATCTCATTGAGAAAATTGGCATGGTACTTGGGCAGGTGGTAGAGAACCAGGATTTTAAATGGGAGGTGAGAGGAGTGGAACAAGATGAGATGCTCAAAGGAGGCGAAAGTGCCCGGAGGAGTAAGGGGACAAATCAAGACGTGATTTTGTTATAAGAGCCGCACCACCGCTGTGACGGTCTGGGTGAGGCAAGTAGGAAAGGGTATAGCCAGGCAGGGAGGCTTCACTTACTGGGAAGGCGACATCGTCCCTCAGCCAGGCTTCTGGCAAGGCCATGATGTCGATACAATCATCCACAATAAGCTCACAGATTGCAAGGGCTTTGTTCACAAGTAAATGGACATTCTGAGGGGAGATAAGGAGAGGGATGGTGAGAGCTGGACCACTGATAGAGTTCTCAGGGTCAATATTAGGAACGATGAGTTGGACAAGGAGGAGATTAGCAAGATTAGCTCCAGTGAGTGCGCTCGGTGGGAAGATTGCCGAGAGAATAGAATGGAGCAGTTGGTGTTGTTGCTCGAGAGGAGGCAGCGACGTGTGCTGAGATGGGCTCTTCGGAGGATGCCAAGAAAGGCACAGAGCGAAGCTGTAGGCTTATCTCAGAGGGAGTCAACCCTTGAACAGCGACAGGTGAGTAGGAAGGTCAAGGAGTACTGTAGAATTGGGTAGTGATTTGGGAAGCCAAATTACTGAGAGGGGAGAAATGTAAGGAGGCATAACAAAAGGAGAGAGGGGTCTAGGTGGGGTAGAGAGATAAGAAGTTAAAGAAAGGGAGGAAAATAATAAAGTGGAAATGGAAGTGATGGGTTCAGGTCTGGAGTGGCAGACAGAGTGCGCATGTGAATGGATACAGGGAAAACTTAAGTTACATAGGCCTGGTAACATAGCATTAATTAGGATTTTTTTTATTCTTTCATGGGATGTGGGCATTGCTGGCTGACCAGCATTTATTGCCCATCCCTGATTGCCCTTGAGAAGATGGTGGTGAGCCGTATCATGATGCGTAAATCCTGGTAGTGAGTGGGGAATAGACAGGAGACGATAACAGAGAATCCAGAGTCATAAGTCCTGTAGTGAGTTAAAGTTGATGCAGATATGGGCGGCATAGTGGCGCAGTGGTTAGCACTGCAGCCTCACAGCTCCAGGGACCTGGGTTCGATTCTGGGTACTGCCTGTGCGGAGTTTACAAGTTCTCCCTGTGTCTGCGTGGGTTTTTGCCGGGTGCTCTGGTTTCCTCCCACATCCAAAGACTTGCAGGTGATAGGTAAATTGGCCGTTGTAAATTGCCCCTAGTGTAGGGAGTTGATAGGGAATATGGGATTACTGTAGGGTTAGTATAAATGGGTGGTTGTTGGTCGGCACAGACTCGGTGGGCCAAAGGGCCTGTTTCAGTGCTGTATCTCTAAATAAAATAAAATAAAAAATACCCTTGTCCAAGTTCAGAGACAGGTATGGCGGACAACTGACGTCCAGAAGCTATTTGAAGGGTAGAGTGTCAGGAAACGCACGGATGTAGGAATTCTTCTTGGAATGAGGATACAATAGGTTGCAGAATTGGTTGCAGGGCTAAAGATGATGGCAAGTTGGAGGCCACCATACAATCCAGAAGCGGCGGAGAGATGTGATTCCGTCCAGCACAAAGTAACACTGGTCAGGAACCAGACTGTGCTGAAGCTGACAACAACAGCAACTTATATTTAGATAGCGAATTTAATGTACTTCACAGCAGCATTATAAAACAAAATATGACACCAAGCTACAGAAGGATATATTAGGTTAGATGACCAAAACTTGGTCAAAGAGATAGGTTTTAAGGAGTGTCTAAAAGGAGGAAAGTGAGGTGGAGAGGTGTAGAAAAGATATTCCAGAGTTTAGGGCCTAGTCAACTGAACACTCAGCCACCAATGGTGGAGCAATTAAAATCAGGGATACACAAGAGGCCAGAATTAGAATTAGAGGAGCGCAGATCTCTCGGAGGAACCAGAGGAACCAGTCCAATCACAAACTCAGTAGGGGACTAAGTCCATCAGATCTTCCATCACAGTAGCAGTGGGGGAAGGGTAGAAGCTAGTCAAAGTTACTTTAAATTATAAGCAATGGAACAACAGACCAGAGACATAGCATCTGGGTCTTGTTGTGTGATCCAGTGTAGTCCAGTGTCGAAGTTTACAATCTATATCAATGATTTGGATGAACGAACCAAATGTATGGTAGCTAAATTTGCTAATGACACAAAGATAGGTAGGAAAATAAGCTGCCAAGAGTACATAAAAAGTCTACAAAGGGATTTGGATAGCTGAAGTGAGTGGGCAAAAATTTGGCAGATGGAGTGGGAAAATGTGAACTTGTCCAGTTTGGCAGGCAGAATAGAAAAACTGTATATTATTTGAATGGAGAGAGACTGCAGAACACTACGTTACAGAGTGATCTGCGTGTCCTGGTACATGAATTGCAAAAAGTTGGTATGCAGGTACAGCAAGTGATTAGGAAGGCAAATGGAATGTTGCCATTTATTGCAATATAATAGAAGGAAAGTGTTGCTAAAGCTGTACAGGGCCTTAGTTAGACCACAACTGGACTAGTGTATAGTTTTGGTCTCCTTACTTTGGAAAGGGTATAATTGCATTAGAAGCAGTTCAGAGAAGGTTCACTGATTGATTCCTGGGATGGAGGGGTTATCTTATGAGCAAAGGTTGAGCAGGTTGGGCCTATACCCATTGGAGTTTAGAAGAATGAGGGGTGATCTTATTGAAACATATAAGATCCTGAGGGGACTTGATAGGGTGGATGCTGAGAGGATGGTCCCCTTGTGGGAGAGTCTAGAACTAGGGGACACAGTTTAAAAATTAGTGGTCTCCCATTTAAGACTGAGATGAGGAGAAATTTTTTTCTCCCAGAAGATCGTTACTCTGTGGAATTCTCTTCCCCAGAGAGCAATGGAGGCAGGGTCATTGAATATATACAAGGCTGAGTTAGATAGATTTTTGATCTACAAGGGAGTCAAGGGTTATGGGGGACAGACAGGAAAGTAGAGTTGAGGCCACAACCAGATCAGCCATGATCTTATTGAATGGCGGAGCAGGCTCAAGAGGCCGAATAACCTACTCCTGCTCCTAATTCTTGTGTTCTTGTGTCTTGATGTCCAGAGAAGACCAGAGAATCCAGGAATTGAAGTCAAAATTGGAGAAAAGATCCAGAGCTCCCTGAGGACAGCAGTAAGCGCAGATATGGTTGGGGGGTGGGCAGTGGCAGTTGAAACTAGCCATTCACTTAAAATTAGAGCTAAAATGTACCCACTATTAGAGCCAGGGGAACCTAAACAGTGGAAGAAGGGAGATTTGAGGAGAATGGGCCAAATATGGTAGCGGTTGACCAAAGATCGACCTCCACAATGAGGAGCTCCCTAGGGAGCTGACTGCCATGGAGCCATCTTGGAAAAAAAATTCCACTAGGAGTATGGAGTGTCATATGTTTTATGATGCTTCTCCAGCATTATTCCTCCCTTTCTAGTAGAGAGAGGGAGAGATGACTCTATCACTCTCATGCTATTGTGCTTCTATTGAGTTAATACTAAAGCTAAAATGTCACTGGTAACAATTCACTGTCCTTAGAGAAAGTGGGGAGAATGGGGAAGAATCGCTGCCATTTTGACTTCAATATAAGTACCCCTCCAAGCCACACGCTATCCTGACTTTAAAATATATTGCTGTTCCTTCATTGTTGCTGGATCAAAATCTTGGACCTCCATCCCTAACTGCACTGTGGTTGTACCTACACCAAATGGACTGCAACGGTTCAAGAGGTCTGCTCACCACCACCTCCTCAAGAGCAATTAGGGATGGGCAATAAATGTTGGCCTTACCAGTGATGCCCACATCCCATGAACGAATAAAAAAAAAAAATTCTCAAAGGCATGAAGTAATAAAGAGTGCAAGTAAACAGATCTTCAAAAGCAGGATTTCAGTCATGAAGGGGATAGATGAGTTTTTAGGTTTTATATATAGGATAATTTAAAACAAAGACAGGGAAGTGATGATGAATCTGTTGTTGGATAGATCACAACTAGAATACTGTGTACAGTTTTAGGCGCTCCATTATAGGAAGAATATTGGAGCCATGGCAGAGATGTACACATACTTTTGCTAGAGTTATGGGATATATTTATGACAGACTATGAAAACTAAGGCTGTATACACTGCAGCAAATACAGTTAAAGGGAGAGTTAATAGAACCATTCATTATTATGAAAGGATGTGAGAGAATAAATATTGCAAAGTTATTTCTAGTGTGTTGGTGAATTTGGTAGCAAGAGTATATAACCTCAGTAACAGTATTTGAAGCATAGAAGGTCAGGTTCGAAGAATTTTTTCCCTCATGCAAAACATTCTTAGAATATGGAATACTTTACCCAAAATTGAGTATGAAACTAATTCAATCGCAGCACTCAAGAGGGAGTTAGATAAACACTTGAGGAAAATTACTAAAATGTCCAGAAAAAGAACAGAAAAATTAGACCAAAGTAGATAACTTTTCTGTTGAGCTAGCAGCAGCACAAGTAAGATGGGGCAAAAATCTCCTCGGGCAGTAGGTAGCCTTAGATAGGGTTTGGCCAAGTGCTAGAGGGGTTAACAGCAGAGGCAACTGAATCAGTGTCTCGATGGGCCCTTGGGAGAATACCAAGAGCCAAACAGAGGGTAGTCATGGGATTATCCAATGGACATTCAAGCTTGGGATGGCAGCAGGAAAGTAGGAAGTCAGAGAAATAGTAATGGGATGGGGTTGGAATTGGGAGGACAAAATACCCAAGAGGGAAAAGAATAAGTGGCATGACTGGGTGACAGGAAGGGAGGAGATAGGAATGAAGAACTCAAGAAGGCCAAGAAAAGATAAGGGCGATAGTAGTAATGGGCTCAAGACCAGCCAAAATGTGCACACAATGGACACAGAAGGAACTCAGGTTGCTTAGGCATGGCAAAGATTATTTGTCTTGATCATAACCAGAAGTCATGGAGGAGGAAATATGAAAGATTCCAAAGTTTTAAATCCATTAAACTCTATTGAATTTGAGTTGGTATTGATTCAGGATTCCTAAAAAGTGACTGGAAATTAGGCAATCTCTGTCAGTATTTAAACATCAAAACATAACATAAACAAAACTTGTAAACTGTTGAAGACCGTGGAGTAAACCAATTCTTAACTCTCTCAAATTCTAGGAGTGCCATCGTTTTATTCCTTTTGGTATTACAGGGTGATGACAAAAGTTTCAGGCGTGCACCATCGTGGCGAAAGCGCTTTCGGCCACGGGAGATCCACGGTATCACCATGATGGCTGGGTCTACAGAAACACTACCCGCAGGGTTCAGGGTAACAGCAATGTCCACCCCCCCTCCATCAATACAGCCGAAGAAAATTCAACCAGAAGGTAAATGAAATCAACCTCGTACCGACTCTCAACCACTGTCAATCAAATTAGCAGAATTGCTAATGTAAAAGTCGTCATTGATTCAGAGTCTGATCAAAATGTAACTGACAATCAGTTCCTAACAGTGGTATAGTGAAGGTGGAGGTCATAGCTAGTTCTAGTGCATGTGTACTTATCCTTAATAAGTCTAATTGTCTATTGTCTGTGTTACAATAGCATAATATTGAAGTGCATGAAACAGAATAGAACCCAAACTTCCACAATGTCAAATGAGACAAGTGCAAAATTCAACAGATGTTGTTGTATGGATCAGCATCATTAGAGACAGAAATATAAAACCTTTGTTTTAATGTTAAAGCCGTAGTGCACTAATTGACAATCCTAACATGACAGGAATACCTGAGTTCAGTTGCATGCCATGAATTAACATTTCACACAATGCAACATGTGCAACTACCCAGGGTGATTTATATTTTATTCAGGAAGCATTTTTTTTGGAGCACATGAATTATTCATGATCAGTATGAAATTCTGAAATATAAAATGTCATGGAGCTCTTCATTTCTTATTAGTGTCAGTTGTTCCTAGTTTGGTTTCCAGGTGAATTATGAAAAAAAAGTTTACTTCATTGAAGCAGTCTTTAGGGTTACTGAAATAATTCATTGGGAATCTTTACTACTTGGAAGATCATTCTTAATGCTTTTTTGTTAATTTTGTTGGCAAAATCTACTTAATAATGATTCTGCCACCAGTACCAGTGTGGAATATGGTTCCTTTAAATCTAGTTCTGCAGGAAGGTATTAAAACCTTTGCAACATCATCCAAAAATATGATGTCAAATTTTACATAGACACTGAGGACATCCAGCCTTCACTGCCTCAGACTGCTTGACCGACATCCAGCACTGGAGGAGCAGAAATTTCCTCCAAATTCCAAAGATTGGGAAATCCAAAATTATCTTTGGTCCCCACCACAAACTCAGTTCACTGGCTACCGATTCCATTTCCCTTCTTGACCACTGCCTCCACTGAACCAGACTGTTCACAACCTTGACATTCTATTTGACCCTGAACTGAACTTCCATGCCCATAACCTTCTCCCATCACTGCCTACTACTACCTCCGTAACATTGTCTTTCTATGCCCCTGCCTCACCGTATCTGCTACTTTAACCCTCATCCATGCTTTTATTACCTGAAGAATCTACTATTCCACTGCTCTTCTGGCCGGCCTTCCATCTTTCATCCTTCAACAACTTGAGCTCATCCAAAACTCTGCTGCCTGTATGTTAAACTGCACCAAGTCCTACTCATCTATCACCCCTGTGCTCACTGGCCTACATTGTGTGCTGGTCCATCAATGCCTCGATTTTAAAATTCTCATCCTCTTGTTCAAATTCTTAATTCCTTTAAGCCACTCCTTGAAGCTCACTAAGCTTTCAGTCACCTATCCTAATATCCCCTCCTTTGGCTCAATTTTTGTCTGATTACTTTCCTGTGAAGCATCTTGGGACTTGTTTTTTTATGCTAAAGGTGCTGTATAAATGCAGGTTGCTGGTGTAAACCAGCTGAGTGAAGTACTGGCTCTTACAAACTCATTAACCTCAAGTGGAGTTTCAGACCTTCGCAGCCATTTTGAAGGAGTTACTGAGGAAATGATGCTTTTTGTGATGGTCTTTTCTGTGGAAGACAGAAAAATTGGAGGCTGAGCTAACCTGGTTGTACTTTCCATTATTTAAAAAATTATTGGCTCAAGTGTCCATGCTATCTATTTTTTAAAAATATAGCCCAGGCCTCCAGGTTTTCGCAGAATTATCTGCTTAAATGCTAATGAGGAGGAATGGTTACGGATAGTTAAACACAGAGACCCCAGAGTAACTGGAGAGTGCTTTTTGGAAGCTTGGCTTTCTATGCTTGCACTAACCTGCAGGAATGATTTGCTATACTTACTGCATGTTGTATGTGTTTTTTGTCATTTGTCATGACTGGAACGTAGTTGGTACATCAGGGACACAGAGGTTAGACACATCAACAGTACGCACCTACTCCTGCTGACAGCCAGATCAGTCAGGGAGTTAGCAGTGATTACCAGTGAGTATGCAATTTTTACTTTCTGATGTTCATGGCTATGTGGATAGAACAGAGAATTTGGGGAAATTTTGGTCATTGCTGCAATGCAGTGCGCAATAATAACCAGCTTGCAATCTGAAGTTATATGTTCATGATGTTGAAGAATTTCAGTCCTGACTACTTGTAACTTTCATGTACCTTGCACAAGGATCAGTCTGCAACATTTCCGTACAGCATTAATGTTACCAACTTGTGGAAGGTAAGAACATTCCTTGGGCTAAGTTATCAACAGCCTGCAAAATATGTTATTAGAATTTTTAGAATTAGAATTAGAACATTACAGCGCAGTACAGGCCCTTCGGCCCTCGATGTTGCGCTGATCATCTGACCTACACTATTCCATTTTCATCCATATGTCTATCCAATGACCACTTAAATGCCCTTAAAGTTGGCGAGTCTACTACTGTTGCAGGCAGGGCGTTCCACGCCCCTACTACTCTCTGCGTAAAGAAACTACCTCTGACATTTGTCCTATATCTTTCACCCCTCAACTTAAAGCTATGTCCCCTCGTGTTTGCCATCATCATCCGAGGAAAAAGACTCTCACTATCCACCCTATCTAACCCTCTGATTATCTTGTATGTCTCTATTAAGTCACCTCTCCTCCTCCTTCTCTGTAACGAAAACAACCCCAAGTCCCTCAGCCTTTCCTCGTAAGACCTTCCCTCCATACCAGGCAACATCCTAGTAAATCTCCTCTGCACCCTTTCCAAAGCTTCCACATCCTTCCTATAATGCGGTGACCAGAACTGCACGCAATACTCAAGGTGCAGCCTCACCAGAGTTTTGTACAGCTGCATCATGACCTCGTGGCTCCGAAACTCGATCCCCCTACTAATAAAAGCTAACACATCATATGCCTTCTTAACAGCCCTATTAACCTGGGTAGCAACTTTCAGGGATTTATGTACCTGGCCACCAAGATCTCTCTGCTCATCTACACTACCAAGAATCTTCCCATTAGCCCAGTACTCTGCATTGCTGTTACTCCTTCCAAAGTGAATCACCTCACACTTCTCCGCATTAAACTCCATTTGCCATCTCTCAGCCCAGCTCTGCAGCCTATCTATGTCCCTCTGTACCCTACAACACCCTTCGACACTATCCACAACTCCACCGACCTTCGTGTCATCCGCAAATTTACTAACCCACCCTTCTACACCCTCATCCAGGTCATTTATAAAAATGACAAACAGCAGTGGCCCCAAAACAGAACCTTGCGGTACACCACTAGTAACTAAACTCCAGGATGAACATTTGCCATCAACCACCACCCTCTGTCTTCTTTCAGCTAGCCAATTTCTGATCCAAAGCTCTAAATCACCTTCAACCCCATACTTCCGTATTTTCTGCAATAGCCTACCGTGGGGAACCTTATCAAACGCCTTACTGAAATCCATATACACCACATCCACGGCTTTACCCTCATCCACCTGTTTGGTCACCTTCTCGAAAAACTCAATAAGGTTTGTGAGGCACGACCTACCTTTCACAAAGCCGTGCTGACTATCGCAAATGAACTTATTCTTTTCAAGATGATTATAAATCCTATCTCTTATAACCCTTTCCAACATTTTACCCACAACCGAAGTAAGGCTCACAGGTCTATAATTACCAGGGCTGTCTCTACTCCCCTTCTTGAACAAGGGGACAACATTTGCTATCCTCCAGTCCTCCGGCACTACTCCTGTCGACAATGACGACATAAAGATCAACAACAACGGCTCTGCAATCTCCTCCCTGGCTTCCCAGAGAATCCTAGGATAAATCCCATCTGGCCCAGGGGACTTATCTATTTTCACTCTTTCCAAAATTGCTAACACCTCCTCCTTGTGAATCTCAATCCCATCTAGCCTAGTAGGCTGTATCTCAGTAATCTCCTCGGCAACATTTTCTTTCTCTACTGTAAATACTGACGAAAAATATTCATTTAACGCTTCCCCTATCTCCTCTGATTCCGCACACAACTTCCCACTACTATCCTTGATTGGCCCTGTTCTAACTCTTATCATTCTTTTATTCCTGATATACCTATAGAAAGCCTTAGGGTTTTCTTTGATCCTATCCGCCAATGACTTCTCGTGTCCTCTCCTTGCTCTTCTTAGCCCTCCCTTTAGATCCTTCCTGGCTAGCTTGTAACTCTCAAGCGCCCTAACTGAGCCTTCACGTCTCATCCTAACATAAGCCGCCCTCTTCCTCTTGACAAGCGCTTCAACTTCTTGAGTAAACCACAGCTCCCTCGCTCGACAACTTCCTCCCTGCCTGACAGGTACATACTTATCAAGGACACGCATTAGCTGATCCTTGAATAAGCTCCACATTTCGTTTGTGCCCATCCCCTGCAGTTTCCTTCCCCATCCTACACATCCTAAATCTTGCCTAATCGCGTCATAATTTCCTTTCCCCCAGCTATAATTCTTGCCCTGCGGTATATACCTGTCCCTGCCCATCGCTAAGGTAAACCTAACCGAATTGTGATCACTATCGCCAAAGTGCTCACCTACATCTAAATCGAACACCTGGCCGGGTTCATTACCCAGTACCAAATCCAATGTGGCATCGCCCCTGGTTGGCCTGTCCACATACTGTGTCAGAAAACCCTCCTGCACACACTGGACAAAAACAGACCCATCTAAAGTACTCGAACTATAGTATTTCCAGTCAATATTTGGAAAGTTAAAGTCCCCCATAACCACTACCCTGTTACTCTCGCTCCTGTCGAGAATCATCTTCGCGATCCTTTCCTCTACATCTCTGGAACTATTCGGAGGTCTATAGAAAACTCCCAACAGGGTGACCTCTCCTCTCCTGTTTCTAACCTCGGCCCATACTACCTCAGTAGATGAGTCCTCAAACATCCTTTCTGCCGCTGTAATACTTTCCTTGATTAACAATGCCACACCCCCCCCTCTTTTACCCTCTTCTCTGTTCTTACTGAAACATCTAAATCCCGGAACCTGCAACATCCATTATTTAGATTAGATTAGAGATACAGCACTGAAACAGGCCCTTCGGCCCACCGAGTCTGTGCCGACTATCAACCACCCATTTATACTAATCCTACACTAATCCCATATTCCTACCAAACATCCCCACCTGTCCCTATATTTCCCTACCACCTACCGATACTAGTGACAATTTATAATGGCCAATTTACCTATCAACCTGCAAGTCTTTTGGCTTGTGGGAGGAAACCGGAGCACCCGGAGAAAACCCACGCAGACACAGGGAGAACTTGCAAACTCCACACAGGCAGTACCCGGAATCGAACCCGGGTCCCTGGAGCTGTTATTGTTTAAAGATTAATCTTATTGCTAAATGTCAGCCTTTTTCATTTCTAGGCATAAACTGCTAGTAAAACTTCCAGGCAGATTTGATTATTAGACAAGGTGATATGATCAGTTAAATAAGTGATTGCCCTGCAAATGAATGCCAGTCAATACTCGGGCATAATTCTGCCCTCACATATAATCCTTAAGTGGAAAATTGGTGCATTGAAGAAAATACCTTGTGTGTTATATTGAGTGTTGTGATCATTTCCCATGATGAACTAGCCTATTCTCATGACTGAACTCAGAGAATGATGTCAGTTGTTTAACCACCATTGCCTAGCAACAATGTTCTCGCGCCCCAGTTAACAGGTTGGGAATGTTCTATTATTTCAAGGGCAGCAGATAAAATAGTTCATCCTTTATAGTGTCTGCATGTAAGAAGATTTGTCCTTGGGATGTGAGCATCCATGGCAAGGTCAGCATTTATTGCCCATCTCTAATTGCCCTTGAGAGTAACCTGAATGCACTCGTGAAGAACAGTATAGTAAATATTATACGAACTGTGGCATTCCTCAGAAGGGTTTACTGTTCTACAAACAACATCCATAGGAATTTTTCGTGCCTGCTAGAAAAACATTGTTGTCGATGATCAAATCCTCCTTTTATGACTGTTGTCATCTTTGAAACTCTTCAGTGCATTAATGCTAATTCCTTTTGCAATCTTGAAATGATTTCTTTGGGCTTGATTTTGTGCTGGAGCCAGGCCGAAAAGGCGGCGGATCCCTGCCTCGGCCTTTTCGCGTTCTCCTGGAGCGATCCTCCAGTCATTTTCAATCAAGGTTTCACGAACCAGGATCCCGGTCCCTTTAAAGTCGGCGATCCCGTCTCCATGAGCTGTTGGCCAATTAGAGGGATGGCAGCTCAGCCCTATTGGCAGCATAACAGGAGTGGTGGCCTCTGCCAGGACTGCAGAGGCCTAGGACCCAGGCCCAGCAGTGGAACCCCTGACCAGAGGTAGATGAGGCTACGTCGCCGGGGCCAGTCCAGAAGGCCCCGGCAAGGGGGGACTGGGGACTGGTCATGCAGTCCGGGGTTGTTGGGGGGGGGGGTTGGGGTTCTGGGGGTAAACTGGTTCCTGGTGGGGGTCTTCCATGGGCCACAAATTGCCCACAAAGGAGGGACCCAACCACCCCCCATGCCCAAGCCCCCAGCGAGGGCGGCTCATGTTACAAGGCTTCCTCCCTGTGTGGCAGAGGCACCCCCCGGCTGCTGGTAAGATCCCAGTGGCCTGAATTGGCCTCTGGGTGGGAAAGCTGTCGTCCACCCCCGGGAAGATTGTTTGGCGACGGGCCCTCCGCCCCACCGCCACCCTTCGCGGTCCTCTGTGCTCCCCCGCCTCCGACCTCAGCTCAACCTTTAGATTCAGTCAGCTCTCACACACCACAATCAAATTTCCTTTCTCCAGAAATTCAGCTTATGGTTTTCTCCCATCTCCTTCTGCACTTCAACCTGGTTTTCACATTTTAAAATTCTCCTGCATTTGGGGGCCATGGATTCAAACAATTTCATCGAGATCTAGATATCATTCTTGTTCATTGTTCTTGTTTTAGCATTCAGTTTTTCTTAAGGATGTTAATCACAGCAAATGAAATCTGTAATCTGCTTCCCAGTTAGTTGCTAACACAAAGCTTTACTGAATTTAGTTGTGCCACTCTCGACTAAAAGGCTTGGGAATAGAAAGCAAATTAGTTTAGAGATACAGCACTGAAACAGGCCCTTCGGCCCACTGAGTCTGTGCTGACTATCAACCACCCATTTATACTAATCCTACACTAATTCCATATTCCTACCACATCCCCACCTGTCCCTATATTTCCCTACCACCTACCTATACTAGGGGCAATTGCTAATGGCCAATTTACCTATCAACCTGCAAGTCTTTGGCATGTGGGAGGAAACTGGAGCACCTGGAGGAAACCCACGCAGACACAGGGAGAACTTGCAAACTCCACACAGGCAGTACCCAGAATTGAACCTGGGTCGCTGGAGCTGTGAGGCTGCGGTGCTAACCACTGCGCCACTGTGCCGCCCCATTGTCTTGATGGATTGCTTTGATTTTGAGATATTGCTGAGGAGTTCCTTCTGATGGAAGTTGTGATTGAATTCTGGTTCCAAAATAAGACGTTCTCATTCTTCAAGCTGAAATGATGACTTTTAAGGGTTTATCCCAGAGCTGACTGATTCCAACTTTCAAAGTGTTTTTTTGCCACTTTAACATTGTCTGCATATAATTTAAAAAGAAGTTTGAAATGAAGAACAAAGCCTTTTTTTTAAATGAACAATTAAAATGTATTTCAGATTGCAAACTTATCAAGTGCATACCTTCCTCCAGTTTAAATTGTGTAAATGGCAGCATGTGGGGCAAATGACTAGCATGAGTTATTCCGTGAGGTGGAGCTGAATTACCAGTCCTGGTGTGGAAATAAAATGTTCCAAATCACAGTGGGTCACAGATTGCATTGAATAATGATCCAATGAATAGCATACACTGTTATTCCAGCTCTCGCCATCAGGATTGCAGATTCTTTCCCATTTTTCCCCAACCCCCCCTACCTTTTATTCTTTGTTTTGGCACAGTGTCTGAATTTTTAAAAATCAGTGCACTGATCATCACCTCACTGTCCCAAAAAACCCCAATCAGACTGATTTCAAGGAAGGAAAAGACCCACTTAACTGCAGTTTGAATAGTTTTGAATATTAATTTCCATTTTTTCCATCTCCCCTTTTTTAAAAAAAAAAGGAATGTTCGAGTTTAACAAATTTGAAATCTGGTAGCCTTTGGATACCTGCATTTCTTACATCATGATGGGTCAAAACACCTGTAGACTACAAGTGTGTGGCAAGTCTCTGGAAAAGGCAACTCCACCAGTAAATAGTGAAGTGCATGACCTAATGAACATTCAGAGCTTGTTAATAAGTACAGGTTTATAAACCTCTTGGGTCAACATACCCTATCTTCACTTTTTTAAAGAAAGGGGATGAGATATTTTGTGGGCTGGGCAATAGATATGAAGACCCTCAATAATAACGAAGCTGTATCCCAACTGCAACAAAGCTTAACTTTGCTACCTTGAAGCAAAAATTTGTCTCTGGTCTTTCATGAGATAGTTGGAGCAGCTGTTAGGGCACGACAACTGGCCTGTGCCCCTGGACTGAGGATACAAAATAAAACAGCCAGGATTCTTATCTCTGCTCATTTATGCAGTGACTCACCCACTGCAAAGTATGAGTACATGGAAGTCAGATGAGGACAGAATTGTGTTAGCTGTGATGCTTGTCACAGTTGAATAAACTGCGAATGTTTTCATGTCGAGCTCGCATATGAAGAATGGCACCTTGGGCAAAGCACTGGTGTCTGTGGAACTGTTACCCATCCTCTGTAAAAGTCAAGTGCATTCAGGACTGGAAATGAGAAAGCTGGCATTGAAAAAATATAATTAACAATTGGCAATTTGTCTCTTCCAGTCCATTCCCACTACCTGTATGGACACATGCTCGCTGCCTTTCGGGAATAATCCATTACATCTCTGTGAGATCGACATTGGAGGTCAAATGCTGCTGCACAGTAATTGGAAAGGCACAGATGGTTCAGATGTACATTGAATATAAATGGGCAATAGTTTACTTCAGTTCAGAAACAAAATCTTACACTGTCAGTTTATTTATCTGCTTATGACTTCCTTTGTGGGATTATCTTTTCAAAGCTGGTAGAAAATTCTAGGGATCCATTTTCAAGCTGTTTTACTGTAATATTGTTCCAGTACAATCAGTAGTAAGTTCCGTCAACTTTTAACCTCAAGTACTGTTGTAGTTGTAGTATTTTTTCTCAAGTGTATCATACCTGCTGTATGTAAACGTATGGCCATGAAGTAATGCAAGTTTTTTAAAATGTAAATGTATATAAATATGGCTGACTGTAACAGCATTTTTTAGATAATTTAATGGAATTTGACGTAGGTAGATTCAACCTAAATGCTGTCTTAATCATTGATATTGCTGCCATTTTAATCTTGCCGATACCTTTCAAGGACATCTTGTTCCGTTTGATGAGGAATTGTTCGTTTTCAACAAATGAAGTGTGCAATTATTTGTCTGCCATGTTAATTGTAGCATAACATATGACTGGGTAGCTTGAATCATGATTATTTTTAGGTTGTTGTGGAAACGACAACTGTTAAACAGACTCCTCCTGTGTTGACTCTCCGTTTAATGGCAGTTCCCAGCTCCTGGAAATTCTTGCTCCACTGAACGTTTTTAAAAAGAGAAAGTGACGCCGAATTGTACTGCAACAGGTGTTTAAATCAGCCTTGTGTCTACACAAAGGGTTTGTTTTCTTTATCTTTGCCGAATGAACCCCTGAGTCTTACGCATCAAATCCTGTGTGTCTTTTCAGTTCACTTTCCTAAACTGCATATCGGAAAACTTTTCTCTGTTCCTCATCACCCCATTTATTGCTGTACGTACAGACCTGGTTAGAAAGGATATTTTTAAAACATTATACACAGTAGAAATATTACTTCTGTTTTATGAAGTTGCATAGCATTCAAAAGGTTTAAACCTTCAATGCTGACCATTCTGATTTCAGATAAAAACACTGATGTTAAATGGACAATTTTGAAATGGGCATTTCTATTACAAAACGTTCTTTAAATATTCTGTAAGATGTAGGATTTAAAAAAAAGTTCTTAGCATTTTATCAAAAGATGCTTGTAATGTTTGAACAAGGTTATTTCCTCTTGTGATTTCGCACTTTTAAGTACAGCTTCCAAAACCAGAATCAGGGCATTTTGCCTTTCTCCCTATTTTTAAGTGAATGTGACAATCTAATAGTAGCTTAAGATAAATGATGTGTGGTAGATGTCTGCTGTTAAAGTGGCCATGCCCATTCTACCTGGGACGCAGGGAACCGATTTCACAAAATTAGTATCAAACTAACACTTACTTCAGCATATCCAGATATTTCCTGAGGAATTTAGCCAGGTTCCTTTCAAAGGGTGTTAAAGTGGCTAAGCACTGGCACTTTCTGTTCCTTGAGTCTGTGTGACTATCCCTTGAAAAATATTGAACATTGATAACTTGTATGAAGATTGAAATGTTAATCATGTTTTATAAATTCATTTTTAATAAATTGATATATACTCCTATAAGCCAATAAAGGGTGCATGGTTTTAATTCAGCACTTTGGGAGTGGTCAAAATGATTCTTGAACATAGACTGTTTTGCAAATGCAATAATTAAATATGCTCATTAAAGCATTTTAATCCCCAAGTGCCACAAAGAAAAATATGCTATGATTTTTTCACAAACCTTATTTAATAAGTTCAGCATCATGCAACGCACAGGGAATGAATATGACCATAGAAGGATGTGATGCTGAACTGTGTTTGTAGGAAGTCATAAATACTTATTGTAATAATGGCTGCAATTTTGTCACCCAAAGTTTTGTGCCCAATAAATTTGGGCGATGTCATTAGCTTCTTCTAAATCCAATTTTCTTCAGCCTAATAAATTTGCAAACAGTCCCCACTTCCCTTCTTAGCTCTTGCAAGAAAGCATGCTTAATAAAAATGCATGAAAATCACTTGGTCTGATCTTGGGAAGGCAAACGTGTTGAGTAGCTGTTTTTTCTCCATATTTCATAATCAAAATATTTCATCAAATGGCCACATTTACAAAGTTGTTAAGATATTTTAAGTACAGTTGTTCTAAATTTTATGACCTGGTGAGAAAGGTGTCTAGGGGTCCCTCTCAGCCTTCAGCTGGTCTTACCATAACAGGGTTTAATTTTAAACACACCATGTTTTTAGCTCCCCCTTGGTAAATCCTTGTTCATCACTTTCCAATTATAGAGTCATAGAGTTATACAGAACAGAAACAGGCCCTTCGGCCCATCGTGTCTGTGCCGGCCGGCCAGCACCCAACTATTCTAATCCCATATTCCTGCACTTGGCCCGTAGCCTTGTATGCTATGGCATTTCAAGTGCTCATCTAAATACTTCTTAAATGTTATGAGGGTTCCTGCCTCCACCTCCTCTTCAGGCAGTGCGTTCCAGATTCCAACGACCCACTGGGTGAAAAAAGTTTCTTCAAATCCCCTCTAAACCTCCTATCCCTTACCCTAAATCTATGCCCACTGGTTCTTGACCCTTCTGCCAAGGGAAAAAGTTTCTTCCTATCTGACCTATAAATGCCCCTCATAATCTTGTACACCTCAATCGTGTCCCCCCTCAGCCTTCTCTGCTCCAAGGAAAACAACCCTAGCCTTTTCAGTCTCTCTTCATAGCTGAAATGCTGCAGCCCAGGCAACATATACGGCAAACAGACCAGCACAAACAGGCTTTTGTAGGTTTAAAGAAGATAAGTAGTAATTTATTAAACTTAAACTTAAATTCTAATTTGGTTAACACCTACGGATACATGACGTGCCCATGCTAGCATGCATACACAACACACACATGCAAATAGAGACAGAAAAGAGCAGAAGAAGAAAAAAGCGGAAAAGTTTGAGGCAATATCTGAGGAGTTTTTGTTACGGTTCTTCGAGCTCACTGTAGAGTCCTTGATTGCAGGTAGATCTTGCTTTTCGTTGGGGCCCAGTATTTTTCTTAAACCTTGTTCGCTGTAGGAGACTTTTCTCTCTTGAAGTTCATGTGTCTTCAGTGGATTCAGAGGCTTGTGAGAAAGAGATGGGAGCAGACAGGAGAGATCTTCTCAGTTCAGGAGCAAACAGACTTCCTGCCCAAATTGTTTGGACAAAGTCAAAAAACTCAGGTTGCCCAGCAGGTTAGTCATGTGACTATCTGGTTTGACCATGTCCGTTTGTGTATTCGGCAATCTTAGCAATCAACCTGGAATGCGAGTTCCCCCACCTTCAACGTCTGATGATTAGAACTCCAATGTGGGTTGAGTGTGTCAGGGAATGGTCCTTTGTCCTTTCCAAGCACTGTCTGTTGTTATTAAAATATCTTTCCAGCCAAGGGTCCATTGTGGGTTGAATGTGTCAGGGAATGGCTGCTTTGACCTTCCAAACATTGTTAATATGCAAATATCTTTCCAGCCAAGATCTGGCAATTTTTTAAAGCAAGTCCTTTCTTCACTTCAACAACAGTTTGAACTTTAATGTCCATGTGGCAAAATTAATATGCTTGGCAGGTGGGGGCCTGCATGACATAAAAAAAAACATTTTTTGTTTAATTGAACCAACATTGTGTCTGCTTTTTAATACATTTTTCCCCTCTGAAAATATGATAGTATCCAAGAAACATCTCCAGATCAATGAAGTTTATTGTCAACACCAAGCACTGAGTGTTTTTGTTGCTTGTTTTTATCTGCAGTCACACTAATTGAATTGTGTTTAAAAGGTACCCAGTAATTTCTTGTGACAAGTCAGTTTAATTCATCCAATTGTTTTTATTGGCCTTTTTTGTGAAAGAATCGTATTGCTGTATTTTATGTTTGAATATGTACTTTTTAAATAAGCAGATTGGGAAGAATTAGCTCAGGAAATGTGCTGATCATAGTTGAAAGTGATTAAATTATCCAGTTAAAATGGAGAGGGGCTAATCCCATCTCATCAAAGGCCAATTCTGCTCTATTTAAAGACATGGCTCACCACCAACACACACACACACACTCGTTTACTTAAATACCATAGGCACAGTTTAAAATCTCTTTGATACACAGAGCACAAATTGTAACATTAACTGGGTCTGTACTCTTCCATCTGCCCATAGATTATGGCCCTCTTCGAGTAATAAAATCCCTAGCTCATGAAATACTTTACGGACATTCTGCTTTTAAAAGCCACTCCTTTTTTTTCTGTTTCAGACAGTGATATTGTACTCAATCCTTGGTTTTGCACTTTCATTTATTCTCGCCAAGTTTGCCTTGTCATATGGTAATTGTCATTTTACCAAATGTACTAATTCAAAGAAAGAAAATGTACATAAACTGACAAAACAGTGAATGATAACTGCCAACTCTAATGTTGTTTGATTGTACAGAATTCTGTTACCTATTGCCTGTTTTTTGACGATGAACATGTCTTCTGAGTGTGTTGTGGTAATGGTACCAAGCTTCGTTAATAAATCTTACCTTGCCCCATTTTTATTTAGCAACACACGGGTGGTGGGGTAGGGGGTGGAGTTCATTTGTGGTTGGCCAGAGGTAAGTAATTACTATCTACTATTAGGTTAATCAGACCCATGTGCTTTTCATTTGTAAATATTACAATTTAAAACATCTGTATCTATGGGATTTATCTCTGGAGCTCTGTATACCCTCCATTTCACTAGAGTAGGGTACAATGGATGAGATGGGATCAACGTAAAGCAAGGGGATCTAATTGGAGATCATCCACTTTTTATTAGTGTCAACTGGATAGTTATGTTTAGAAACTGGCATTTTATTGGAACAAAAGCTAGAAAGAACCTTTTTTTTTAAAGCCAGTCCCCTGTGAGGTGGACCAGTCCCCTCACACCAAATATGGATGTTTTTTAAGGCCATCCCTTTTTATTATGTCACCTAGCTATTCAACAAATATGCAAATTAAAAAGGGATGGGTTTGTGAGGCATGCATAAGCCTTTCAACTATAAATATACTTGTAAAAATGTCTTTAGTATGTTGAAGTGATCTGTGGGTTAAAACTTGAGAATTACTAATAATGTTTTTGAGATCATGCCAATACACTGAACATAGAATGTTGGTTCCCATGTAACATTGATGGTTCACAATGTCATACGCTAGCACACAGATCATTTTTGACGGGTGACTAAATGCAGCTTACTGGAGCTAACAAGGACAAGTTCTGACATTTTAATTAAGGGATATTGTCACCTGAAGAGCATGCGATGATGCAGCTTGTGACATAATATCATAAAATACCTGGTCATGTCAGCCAGAATCAAAATCAAAATTAATAATAAGCAAAAAGCTATGTAAAGGATGACCCCAGAGCAGATAAAACAGCTACTACTGCATAAACAGATTTCCACTGTGTGGTTGAACTTATCTAATCTTCCAAGAGCTTCACTTGCCTGAACTTCTCCAAGGTATGACCCCTGTAAATCGTGGTGTGACTGTTCTGTTGATGGCGTGACAGAAAAGACCTAATTTTATGTAGTTTCGTTAACCCACAACACCAAATGTCTTCTTTGTGACTGTTTCCAAAGCCACTTATCTTGGAGGTATGACAGCTTCCAGCTGCTCTCGTGTTGTGCTTTGTTAATATATGTTCAACACTTTGCTGCCATACACCACCTCCTTGTGTATTTGTATTCCCTCTTCTTGAAGTGGATGACAAATATGCAATAAGGAGGGCGCTTAATCTATACATCTCCTGCCTTTTATCTTATTTTAGGTTTTGGGAAGAGAAATTCATTTGTAAAGTTGTAATTTATAGTCCTTGTAGCACATGTAAGCTAGCTGGAATGACACAAATGGTGGTTATTGACACCATTTATAACTTTAGCGCTTGATTTAAAGGGGTACTGTCTACTGTGTTAAGTTTTGAGGTAAACAGCCAGAAATATCTAGCTGTAAAAACTCCAGTAAAAGCCCCTTTACTAACATTGTCTTGTGAGTTTTATTTGTAGTGCGACAGATGGCATGTTGGGGAGTGGATGAGTTGGGGAAGGGGTTGGTTTAATGAACGTTGAAACGTCAGCACAGATGTAATGCGTGTTGGGATGAAAGTTTTGCAAATAGAACTGAAATTACTGAACCTGAGGTGATCTGTGGGTCATTGGCTTCAGCAAAACATTTGGCTGTAAATCTGGTGAACTGCTGGACACTCATCAGATGATAGTTTCTGTTCAACACATATCAAGTATTTTAAATATTGGATCAAACATCTTTATCATCTACATTTGAGCAATACTAATGCAATAGCCAACATGTTCTATTTTGCGAATGTGATCTCTGAGCGGTCTAATGCTGATAGCTAGCAGACCCAAATCATGTAATCTAACAAGTTATGCTGTTAGAAGGAAGGCGAAGAACTTAATTTTAATTAGGTCGGCTTGTAGTGTGGTCCAAAAAGGATGATGAGCTGGGTTTGATAGTGTAGATTTAATCAATAATCAACTTATACATATAATGAATGAAAAGTGTTGGCATACAGTACACTTTTGGTTCGGACCTGCATAATTTTGAGAGCTGATTATTGTGTAAAATACTTGGGTTACAGCTAAAATCATTCAGATAGTCATTCAAAAATTGCAGTCACTCAATTTTATGAAATTCATTTCCTTCAAAAATTAATAGTGAACTCACATTGTGATCTAAAAGGAATGTAGTACTGATGTAGGATTAATCAGCATTTTAAAGTAATATATGCTGGTAAGTAATATCTAATTTGTACACTACAGTGCTGTTTGTTTTGGGTGTATTAAAACCTTGAACTTCATAGCTGCATTGGACATGATCCTGTATTTAAAATGAAAATCCAATTCTTTTGTTTTACGGAATGGTGGTGATTCTATCGCATCACTGTACATTATTTCATTATCATCTTACATATATATATATATATTTAAGACAAAGCACTCAAAGTTTCCTTTCATGTTCCACATTTTATATTTGTGGTAATGGGGAGCAATTAATACTGTATTTTTGATGGTGCACAGTTCTATACATGTCAGCATTGTGCACCATGAATAATTCCTGCATCATTTTATGAAGTATAAATGTTTGCAATTTGGGGGAGAAAGATGATCCTAATTTCAGGCAGTTTAAAGTTTTAAACTGGAGTTGGCGCACACTTGAAAAGGCATGTTCATCTGTGTCTGATGGTGTGGTCTTCCTTTCTGTTGCTTACAGGAATAAAATGTAATTGTTTGCAAGTTTCAGTAACCAACTGAGAACACAGCGTTGTGGTCTTTGCACTTGAAATGCTCTTGTTTTGTACAGTATATCCAAATCTTTTGTTTCTTTTGTCACAGTATTATTTGTTGCCTGGTTTCAGTGGACACTAGAACTGAAACAATTATTTTCCACTGCCAATAAAAAAGTATCGTAAAAATGATCTGTGTTCTGTTTCATCGTTTCATTTTTGTATATGCAGTTACATTCTTTCAATCAAACCATGGAATTGCAGTCACGGAATCAAGTGTCCTGTTCTTCCTTTTATTTTCTTTCTGGGCATTTTTAAAATCCTGAATTCATAGAAATCCTGACCCAACCAGCATATAATGGGGACAGTTTTTTTTTTCTCCTTCTGAAAAACTGGCGCCTTCTTTGGATTTATTTATATGGATGCACCTGCCCTCCGATACTGTACTCAAGTCACCATTCTTGAAGTGTGATCCTTTGCAGTGAATATTGGCAAGCCATTCCAACCAAGGAAAGCATCACTGGGAAGTCCAATCCTATCTTTACCCAATGCAGACATTAACTATTTCCAGCAGTAACCAATGAATTTACTCTTTGCCTGTGAGGCTCGCATTGACTCGACACCTCCTTTCTGATGGTTGAGCTGAAACCAGAACCCAGCTTGTAGAGAGAAACAGTCTGAAATTGGCAACAGCACTTTGAGACTGTGCATTAGTACACCAACACAATGAACCATCCCAGCTGCCAGTTGAGTTCGTCTTACTGAAACCACTGGCTGGCTGCAAGATATGTTTGCTACCCAGTCACATCTGAAAAGTGGAATTTTTGAGTGGGCTGTGCAGAAATTTCTAAAATGTGAAATGGACAGAAACTGTATTATATTAATCCATTGGTTCATTTACTTCTGATAAAACATGGAGACATAATTTTTTCAGAGAATTCTCATCAACAGCAAAGCAATTCTCATAACTTGAGTGTTACAACCAGATGAGGAGAGGGTATCAGGCTCCCCTCTTGCCCCTTCCTCTTATTTGACTGCAACAGAATTTATTCCTTTTAAACAGTGGTTGTGCTTACCATCTCTGTGAATGTTTTACCTTTTTCCTTTACTGTGATTACGAAAGAACCAGTCAAACAGGTTTTCTTGAATTTAAACAAGAAAGAGGTAAGTTTATTATACGTAACACGCTAACCCAATTTAAAAATACACTACACATTCACATACACATTCACACGAGAATCACACACACACGAGTAGAGGAAGGGGAAATAGATTTGGTGATTGAATTAATGTCCAGAATAAATGGAACTTAAATACAGTCTGTAAAGTGGGTGATCCAGTAGTCCTCAGCTGAAGCTATATTCTTGAAGTTCTTGGTTGGTCAAAGTGTATTTGGCTGGCTTGCTTTGCTCAGGGTTTTCCTGATGGCAGAATCTGTAGTTGGCTCTCTTCCACTGGTTGCTGGCTGTAGTGGTCTGTAGGCTTGGACGATCCCCCAGTCACAGATGGTTTTCCACTGATGTTTTCTGGGGCAAGAGTGAGAGAGACAGGGGAGTAGCAGTCTTCTGCTGCTCACTCTGTTACTACCTGTCTCTTATCTGTGTAACAAAACTTCCAGTTTCTTCAGGGATGAACAGACAGTCACATGGTTCTCTCACTCCTCTGTGTTTTTAATGAGGTCCGAAGTGTAAAACCCAAAACTTCTCTGAGGTGGGGTTGGCAGTGTTTACCCCCTGGAGGGACATCTCCATTTATGAATACCTCAAGATGGTTTGGAATGTCCTGCTAATGAGGGTGACCTGGCAAATCTACTAAGTTAGCCAAAGCATTGTCCTGGCTGGGCTTCTTGTTAGACCTTTGGTTTCCAGTTCAATCTCCTGGTATTTCAAATATAAATTGTAGTGGCCATTTTGGCTGCTAGTTTTTTAAAAGTTAACTTGTAGGATTTTTTCCATTCAAGAGTCGAAGGAAGTTTCGAACTGATGAAATTAATATTTTCGATTTGGCACATAGGGTTTTCCTGACATGAGCCATGATAGCACACCCCTGTCCAGTATCTAATTCATCAACCCACTCACCCCTTTTTATTAGTGGCAAAGTTCCACTGGAACCGTGGAAGATGTTCAATATGGATCTTGAAGTAACAGCTTTTTTATAGCGAGGGTTTGACCAAAATTTATCTGCAGGACTTCAATCAAGTGTTTCACCATTCATATTTAACAGTTGGGTTGAAATGTTGTAATTTGGTCTTTTTTCATGTTTTGTGTAATTTCAAGGGCAACTTTTAAGGAAAAAAATGGTTTAGAACAACACCCTTTGCATTACCAGCTAATAGCAATGTTGTTATGGATGTGTGGGGATTGCAAATTGTCTTGACGGCGGGAAGGGAAAAATTAAAAGTCTGTCCTAAAACAATATGTACTAAGCCTTCTAACTTGATGTTTTTCATCACCTAGACCCTTCTTCAACTAAGAGATGGGGCTCTGCCATGGCCACTGCCATTAATACTCTTTTGTAATTGATTAACGATTGTGTCTGCTTCTATCTGCAGATTAATTGATTTTGTTCTTGGGATGTTGGCCATGCAGCCTTTATTGTCTATCGGTAGTTTTCCTTGAGAAGATGGTGATGGACAGCATTACTGGTGTTTATTTGTGCAACTGAGTGGCTTCCTAGCCCATATTAGAGGGAATTAAAGGTCAACAATCTGGTGTAGGTTAGAGTTAAAGGGACGGCAGAATTCCTTCCCTGAAGGACATTCATGAGCCAGTTGATTTTTTTATCTGACAATCATGTTTTTCTTTTCTGATACCATCCCATAAGGTAACCAGATTTATTCAAATGTTTGAACTGAGCTGAATATGTTTGAGTATTATTAGTCCATACTATAAAAATTACACTAATGATCCGGATCACTTTTTTATTGTTCTCCTTAGTTCAACATGTAGTGGCTGCATAAGAATAAATGAATGCTACTTAATAAGGGTTGTAAAATTTAATTGCCATTCAGACTTGGAGCCTCTGGTTGGCCTGCCAACACTCAATATTATGAAGTAATGCTCTCACGTGATTATGCTGTTAACAATCAAGATCCAGGATGTGTTTTTCTAATTTGTGAAGAAGCTATTGTTGACCTTTGTCAATGGGAGCAGAAACATTTGAAACAAGAACAAACTAAATTATTCCACATGAGCAGTTCATTAGAGTCTGAGATTGTCCCCATAGGTTGGAAGAATGCTCGTATGGTTCTCATTTTCAAAAAGGGTGACAAGTCCTAGGAACTACAGACCCATTAGTCCAAGTTAGTGAATGAGGGTGTCCAGTTGTGATAGAAATTGTAATGTATTGTGCCCATTTTACAGGTGCAAATGATGCAAAGCATTAAAAAAATTTATTTCATGCAATGTGGGCATCACTAGCAAGGCCAGCATTTGTTGCCCGTTCCTAATTGCCCTTGAAAAGGTGGTAGTAAGCTGCCATCTTGAACTACTGCAGTCCATCTGGTACGGGTACACCCATATTGCTGTCAGGGAGGGAGTTCCAGGATTTTGATCCAGCAACAGTGAAGAAACAGCAGTATATTTCCAAATCATGATGGTGTACGGCCTGGAGGGAACTTGCAGATGGTGGTGTTCCCATGCATCTGCTGCCCTTGTCCTTCTAGGTGGAAGAGCTCGCAGGTTTGGAAGGTGCTGTCGAAGGAGGCGTGATGAGTTGCTGCAGTGCATCTTGTATATCAGAGGTCTCCAACCTTTTCTTTAGGGAGAGCTATTTAGGATAAACAAAAAATGCCACAAGCTACTTCAACATATATTGAAAAAATATGGATAGATAAAGGCAAACAAAACATGTAGCTATTATAATTACATCATAATATATTTAATATGAAGTAAAACTGATCTTAGCTTTATTTCAATGTGATACTTGGCACTGCATGCAAGCCTGGTCAAAAGATCATTGTACTTGCCAGTGTCCAGAAGCCCAGCAGCGGCTTCATTGAGTGGTAGGTATCCGTTTACCAACCTCATTTCCCCTTGAATCTACTTCCCTTGCCAATCTTAGATTGGAAATTGTTGGGCCCAACTGGGCTCAAAAGTTAAACCAAGCAGCTTTTCCTCCATCTGCACTCCAGCTCAAACTGATGCAACAAAAAGACCGACACAGCAGGCCAGGGACCGAATACTGCATCCAACAACCACCCCAATACAAACTGGCTGTGTTTCTCGACTCAGTTCTATGAGCAACAGCTGCAATAAAAAGAAAAGTACTGTGGATGCTGGAAATCTGAAATAAAAGGAGAAAATGTGGGGAACACTCAGCAGGTCTGGCAGCATCTCTGGAGAGAGAAACAGAGTTAAACATAGAAACGTAGAAAAATAGGAGTAGGCCATTCAATACGATCATGGCTGATCATCCAAACTCAGTACCCTGTTCACACTTCCTCCCGTATCCCTTGATCCCTTTACCTCTAAGAACTATATCTACCTCTTGAATATATTTAATGATTTGGCCTCAACTGCTTTCTGTGGTAGAGAATTCCACAGGTTCACCACTCTCTGGGTGAAGAAATCCCTCCTCATCTCAGTCCTAAATGGCTTACCCCTTATCCTTAGACTGTGACCCGTGGTCCTGGACTCCCCCACCATCGGGAACATCCTTCCTGCATCTAGTCTGTCCAGTCCTGTTAGAATTTTGTAGGTTTCTATGAGATCCCCTCCCATTCTTCTAAACTCTAGCGAATACAAGCCTAATCAATTCAATCTCTCTTCATTAGTCACTCCTGCCATCCCAGGAATCAGTCTGGCGAACCTTTGCTGCACTCTCTCCATAGCAAAAACATCCTCAGATAAGGAGACAAAAACTGCACACAATACTCCAGATGTGGTCTCACCAAGGCCTTGTATAATTGAAGCAAGACATCCTTTCTCCTGTACTCGAATCCTCTCACTATGAAGGCCAACATACCATTTGCCTTCTTAACTGCCTGCTGCACCTGCATGCTTACTTTCAGCGACTGGTGCACAAGGACACCCAGGTCTCGCTGCACCTCCCATTTTTCTAATCTATTGCTATTCAGATAATAAGCTGCCTTTCTGTTTTTGCCACCAAAGTGGATAACCTCACATTATACTGCATCTGCCATGTATTTGCCCACTTACTCAACCTGTCCAAATCACACTGGAGCTTCTCTGCAACCTCCTCACAGCTCACACTCCCACCCAGCTTTGTGTCGTCTGCAAACTTGGATATATTACATTTAATTCCCTCATCTATATCATTAATATATATTGTGAATAGCTGGGGTCCTAGCACTGATCCCTGCAGTACCCCACTAGTCACTGTCTGCCCACTCGGAAAAAGACCCGTTTATTCCTACTCTTTGTCTCCTGTCTGCCAACCAGTTCTCTATCCATGTCAGTACCTTACCCCCAATCCCTTGTGCTTTAATTTTGCACGCTAGTCTTTTATGTGGGACCTTATAGAAAGCCTTCTAAAAGTCCAAATACACCACATCCACTGATTCTCCCTTATCTATTCGACTAGTTACATCCTCAAAAAATTCCAGTAGATTTGTCAAACATGATTTCCCTTTCGTAAATCCATGTTGACTTTGTCTGATCCTGTCATTGTTTTCCAAGTGCTCTGCTATTACATCTTTTATATTGGACTCTAGCATTTTCCCCACTACTGATGTCAGGCTAACTGGTCTATAATTCCCTGTTTTCTCTCTACCTCCTTTTTTAAATAGTGGGTTTGCATTAGCTATCCTCCAATCCGTTGAAACTGTTCCAGGGTCTATAGAATTTTGAAAAATGAGCAGCAGTGCATCTACTATTTCTACGGCCACTTCCTTACATACTCTGGGATGTAGATTATCAGACCCTGGGGATTTATCGGCTTTCAATCCCGTCAATTAACGTTTCAGGTCTGTGACCTTTCATGTTTTGTTTCTCTCTCCACAGAGACTGCCAGACCTGCTGAGTATTTCCAGCATTTTCTGTTTTTATTTCAGGTTTCCAGCATCTGCTGTATTTTGATTTTATTCTTATTGGGTGTGTATGAGGCCTACGTCGGGCGATAATGAAGACTCCATGCCTCTCCTGCACTCGGCGGTTTTTCACCCGCTGCGGATCTGACATGAATGCCTCCGTCCAGCTCCAGCACCCGCACTGCACATGCTCCAGTCACTGCCTGCACTGCGTATGTTGCAGTCACCGCCCACACTTCGTATGCTCCAGTCACTGCCCGCACTGAGCATGCTCCAGTCACCACCCACACTGCGCATATTCCAGTCACCGCCCACACTGAGCATGCTCCAGCATCCGCACTGAGCATGCTCCAGTTACCGCCCACACTGCGCATGTTCCAGTCACCGCCCACACTGAGCATGCTCCGGTCACCGCCCACAGTGAGCATGCTCCAGTCACCGCCCGCACTGAGCATGCTCCAGTTACCGCCCACACTGCGTATGCTCCAGTCACTGCCCGCACTGAGCATGTTCCAGTCACCGTCTGCACTGAGCATGCTCCAGTCACCGTCTGCACTGAGCATGCTCCAGTCACCGCCCGCATTGCGCATGTTCCAGTCACCGTCTGCACTGAGCATGCTCCAGTCACCGCCCACACTGCGCATGCTCCAGTCACCGCCCACACTGCGTATGCTCCAGTCACCGCCCGCACTGAGCATGCTCCAGTCACCGCCTGCACTGAGCATGTTCCAGTCTCCGTCCGCACTGAGCATGCTCCAGTCACCGCCCTCACTGAGCAGGCTCCAGTCACTGCCCACACTGCGCAGGCTCCAGCACCCGCACTGAACATGCTCCAGTCACTGCCCGCACTGCGTTTGCTTCAGTCACCATCCACACTGTGCATGCTCCAATCACTGCCCGCATCGCGCATACTCCAGTCACCACTGTCGAGCTACTCAGGGACAGTTGGCAAGCTACCAGTAGCTCAGATCAGGTGCCGATCAGGTGGGCTGCTTTGTCCTGGATGGCGTCGAGCTTCCTGAGTGTTGGAACTGCACATACTGGCAAGTGGAGAGTTTTCTATCACACTCCTGACTTGTGCTTTGTAGATGGTGGGCAGGCTTTGGGGAAGTCAGGAGCTGAGTTACTCACCCCAGAATTCCCAGCCTCTGACCTGCTCTTGTAGCCACAGCATTTATGTGGCTGGTCCAGATAATTTTCCGCTCAATAGTAACCCCCAGGATGTTGATGGTGGGGGTGTCTGCGATGGTAATGCCATTGAAAGTCAAGGCATATCGTTAGATTCTCTCTTGATGGAGATTGTCATTGCCTTGCACTTGTGTAGCACACATGTTACTTACCAATTATCAGCCCAAGGCTGAATGTTGTCCAGGTCTTGCTGCATATGGACATGGACTGTTTCAGTATCTGAGGAGTTGTGAATGGTACTGAATATTGTACAATTATCAGCAAACTACTCCACTTCTGACCTTATGATGGAGGGGAGGTCATTGATGAAGCAGCTGAAGATGGTTGGGCCCAGAACATTAACCTGAGGAACTCCTGCAGGGATGTCCTGGGGCTAAGATGATTGGCCTCCAACAACCACAACCATCTTCCTTTGTGCTTGGTATAACTCCAACCAGTGGAGAGTTTTCCCCCTGATTCATATTGACTTCAATTTAACAAGGGCTCCCTGATGCCACACTCGGTCAAATGTTGGCTTGATATCAAGAGCAATCACTCTCACCTCACCTCTTTGAGTTCAACTCTATTGCTCATGTTTGGATCAAGGAAGTAAATGATGTCAAGAGCTGAGTGGCCCTGGCAGAACCCGAACTGAGCATCAGTTGTTGCTGTTTAAGTGGCACATGATAGCACTGTTGGCGACACCTTCCATCACTTTGTTGATGATCCAAGAGTTGACTGATGGGGTGCTAATTAGCTGAATTGAATTTGTTCTGCTTTTTATGAACAGTACATACCTGTGCAATTTTCCACATTGTTGAGTAGATACCAGTGTTGTAACTGTATCAGAACAGCTTTGCTAGGGGCACGGCCAGTTCTGCAGCACAAGTCTTCAGAACCACAGCTGAGATGTTGTCAGGACCCAGAGCTTTTGCAGGGTCCAATGCTTTCAGTCATCTCTTTTCTTGATATCACATGGAGTGAATTGGATTGGCTGAAGACTGGCATCTGTAAAGCTGGGGATCTCAGAAGGAGGCCAAGATGGATCATCTACTTGACACTTCTGGCTGAAGACAGTCGCAAATGCTTCAGCCTTTTCTTTTGCACTAATGTGCTGGGCTCCTACATCATTGAGGATGGGGATATTTGTGGAGCCTCCTTCTCCAGTTATGTTGTTGAATTGTCCACCAATATACACAACCATTTAGCAATGAAATGGCCTACACCCAATCTATGCAGGTTTTGGTCCCACTGCTAAATTCATTGTGCCCATTTTTAGGCACGCTAGGCAGGTGCCGACAGCAGGTATTAGGCTTCCGGAATATATAAATTGGGAGCCTAAAGCTTGTTAAAGGACTCCATTTCAAACTTCATCAGCGATGAGCTGTCCTTACTTTCTCCTGTTGGTGAACTGGCTGAGGTTCTGAATTTTCCATTTCAAAAGTCTCTCATCTTAATTAGCTGGATGGTCAGAAGCATAGGTATATATCTGAGATAAAAACAAGAAATGCTGGAAATACTCAACAGGTCTGGCAGCATCTGTGAAGAGAGAAGCAGAGTTAATGTTTCAGGTCAGTGACCCTTCATCAGAACTGGCAGAGGCTAGAAATGTAATAGGTTTTAAGCAAATAAAGCGGGGGTGGGGCAAGAGATAACCAAAGAGAAGGTGTTGATAGGGGAATAACTGACTAGAAGGTCATGGCAAATGGTATGTTAATGGTGTGCTGAAAGACAAAGCATTAGTGCAGAGCGGGTGTTAATTGACAGAAAAATAGAAAAGCCCTGGCCCAAAGCACAAACATGACAAAAAAAACAGTGAGTAGGCACATGGTAAAAAAAAAATGAATGATGAAACAAAATGAAATACAATAAACAAATAAAAAGTAAAAAAGAAAAAATAGCTGAAAATAAAAGGAGGGTCCGTCATGCTCTGAAATTATTGAACTCAAAGTTCAGTCCAGCAGGCTGTAGCATGCCTAATTGGTAAATGAGATGCTGTTTCTCAAGCTTGTGTTGATGTTTACTGGAACACTGCAGCAATCCCAGGACAGATATGTGAGCATGAGAGCAGGGGGGAGTGTTGAAATGGGCAGCAACCGGAAGCTCAGGGTCATGCTTTCAGACTGAGCGGAGGTTTTCCGCAAAGCGGTCACCCAATCTGCGTTTGGTCTCCCCGATGTAGAGGAGACCACATTGTGAGCAGCAAATACAGTATACTAAATTGAAAGTAGTACGTGTAAATCACTGCTTCACCTGAAAGAAGTGTTTGGGGCCTGGGATGGTGAGGAGAGAGGAGATGAATGGGCAGATATTACACCTCCTGTGATTGCATGGGAGGTGCCGTGGGAAGGCGACGAGGTGTTGGGAGTAATGGAGGAGTGGACCAGGGGAACGCGGAGGGAACGATCCCTTCAGAATGCTGACAGGGGAGGGGAAGATGCATTTGGTAGTGACATCACGCTGGACATGGCAGAAATGGCGGAGAATGATCCTTTAGATGTGGAGGCTGGTGGGGTGGAAAGTGAGGACAAGGGGAACCCTCTCGCAGTTCTCGGAAGGAGGGTGAGGGTAAAGAGGTATATATCTGAGAGCAGCTTGGGACATGAAGCAGAAC